>NC_134895.1:12675809-12723309 GCF_041734735.1 Babylonia areolata
ATGTCTCTGTATGTGCATAAGTATATATATATATATATATATGTGTGTGTGTGTGTGCTGAGTGAAGAGAGTGTGTGCATGTGTATGGATATGAATGTATGAATGCGTTCGTTTTATTACTTTTTACGATGTTAATGATGGTGATCATTCTTCGTTGTTGTAGCAGTGGATGTAGCAGTGTTAACAATGGGTTTTTTTTCGTTATCGTTAATGTTGTTATTGTTGTCACAAGGACAGACTGGAAGACTGGGCGATGCCTAAAATCTTTATCCTTGAGTAATAAAGTTTTTGAATCTTAAATCTCTCTCTCTCTCTCTCTCTCTGACTGCATGCATGCGTATTTGTTTTTTCTGTCATTGTGACTTTTTTTTTTCCAACACAATTTTACTTGGGACAACTCTCTGAATTCCTGCTGTGGGTTCATTAACGTGCGCAAAGTGCATGCTACACATAAATTATGACCACGATTTATATATCGTCTCACCCGAATGACTAGCGTCCAGTCCACCACTAAAGGTATAGTGATGGAGGATAAACATTAATTCTGGCCAGTGTGTGTACGCGCATGTGTGCGTGCGTGTGTATGTGTAATTGTGCGTGTGTGTGTGTATGCGTGTGTGCGTGCACGCACGTGCGTGTGCGTGCGTCCGTGTGTATGTGATTGATTGATTGAGTGTGCGCGTGTGTGTGTGCGCACACGCGTGTGCGTGTATGTGTGTGTGAGAGAGAGAGAATGTGTGTGTGTGTGTGTGTGTGCGTGCGTGCGTGCGTGCACGCACGTGCGTCTGTGTGTATGTGAGTGAGTGTGTGTGTGCGCGCGCGCACGCGTGTGCGTGTATGTGTGTGTGAGAGAGAGAGTGTGTGTGTGTGCCCGCGAGCGCGCGCGCGCGCGTGTGTACGTATGTGCATGTGTATGCGCACGTGTGTGTGTGTGTGGGGGGGGGGGGGGGAGGGTGTGGGTGTGCCTACGTGCGTGTGTACACGCAGGTGTGTGTTTGTGTGTGTGCACGCGTGCGTGTGTATGCGCACGTGTGTGTGTGTGTGTGTGTGTGTGTGTGTGTATGTGTGTGTGTGTGCCAACACGTTACATTCAGGTGCGAACGAAACAGGTCTACAATAATGTTTTCAACACAACGCACTGTGTGTACTCACGATATAAACGCACTGTATCGATATAACTCACCCTAAAACGAAGTACTCCCCGATCAAGATAAAGAGGTTGGCGAACTTCCTGAGCGCGATCACCATGGGCAGACTGCAACACCAACAAGAGAGGCAAGGCCTTCAAGACTCACTTGTGATACACTTTTTTTAAAAAAATCCAAGCTTTTTTATGTATTGAGTATAATTTCAAAATGTAATGTTTGAGATGAGAAAGATCAGTTTAAAGTAAATTAATTCCCCTAGCATTTCCGGTTTTTTTTTTACTATCTGCACCAAAACGTTTGCAAAATACATAAAACTTCCATGCTGAGCAAAAGAAGTTCCTGTTTGAACAGAAAATGATAATAATGACTGCTCTTGTTGTTGGGTCAGAATATCAGATCAAAGTGCCAAGTTTAGAGAATACAAAAAATATAAATATAACAGTAAATGCAGTTTGCATATAATTAGGCTTCATTCTTTATTTTTTTTTGTGCCCATCCCAGAGGTGCAATATTGTTTTAAGCAAGATGACCGGAAAGAACTGAATTTTTCCTATTTTTATGCCTAATTTGGTGTCAACTGACAAAGTGTTTGCAGAGAGAAAATGTCAATGTTAAAGTTTACCACGGAGACACAGACACACACACTCACGCACACACACACAGAGACAACCGAACACCGGGTTAAAACATAGACTCACTTTGTTTACACAAGTGAGTCAACAAGGACATGAAGATAACATAATACACTGGTTGCTAGGCTTCGGATCCACTCTGTCTACGCATACCCAGATTCGGCAAAACACTCCACTGTCGGCCGCCGTTCATTTTTTCCTCTGTCTGTCTGTCTCTGGACCTTGCTTTTGGAATGAACTTCCCTCTTTCGCTTCGTCAGGTCTCCGCAACACTGCTCTTTTCAGGTCTGGCCTTAAACCCACACCTCTTTCCAATTGATAGCTTCCGTCACCTGCCTCTCTTCTATTTTTGTCTTCAGTTTCTCAAGTTTAACGTCTTTAGTTTAACGTCTTTTCACTGTAAGTGATATTGGACGAGGGAAGGAAAAAAAATCGACTGGGAGGAGGGGGAGGGGGGGGGGATTACTGTGTACGCATACGAGTAAGTAAAAGTGTGTGTGTGTGTGTGTGTGTGTGTGTGTGTGTGTGTGTGAAAATTATTGATTTAAGTTTTGTTTAAAAAAACAAACAAACAAAAAAACAAACCAAGTTTCTCAAGTCTAGAGTTATACATGCGTGCGAATAACTGGTGAGAAAACGCTCTGATTTGTCTTTGCACAAGATTCAGCGCCATATATAAATACACATTACTATCATTATTATTATTATCAGTATTAATATATATATATATATATATATATATATATATATAGAGAGAGAGAGATATATATATAAAGAGAGAGATAAAGGTACTGTGGAGTGATGGCCTAGAGGTAACGCGTCCCCCTAGGAAGCGAGAGAATCTGAGCGCACTGGTTCGAATCACGGCTCAGCCGCCGATATTTTCTCCCCCTCCACTAGACCTTAAGTGGTGGTCTGGACGCTTGTCATTCGGATGAGACGATTAACCTAGGTCCCATGTGCAGCATGCACTTAGCGTAAGTAAAGGAACCCACGGCAACGAAAGGGTTGTTCCTGGCAAAATTCTGTGAAAAAATCCACTTCGATAGTTAAAACAAATATAACTGCATGCAGGAAAAAAATTAAATAAATAAAATAAAATAGGGGGCACTGTAGTGTAGCGACGCGCTCTCCCTGGGGGAGAGCAGCCCGAATTTCACACAGAGAAATCCGTTGTGATAAAAAAAAAAAAGAAATCAAATACAAAATACAGCCTTTCACGGCCGTCGGGGCACGGTGAATTCATACCCACGGTGTCGATCTAGGGCTTGGCATAGGAAGGCGGGGCCCAGTCCTCTCCTTCCGCCTCCCCGAACCTAAATCAGGGAACCCAATCACAGTTTCAGTTTCAGTTTCACTTTCTCAAGGAGGCGTCACTGCGTTCGGACAAATCCATACACGCTACACCACATCTGTTGAGCAGATGCCTGACCAGCAGCATAACCCAACGCGCTTAGTCAGGCCTTGAGTGCATGCTTACATATTTGTGTACCTATGAAAGTGGATTTCATTTTACGTAATTTCGCCAGAGGACAACACTCTCGTTGCCATGGGTTCTTTTTCAGTGCGCCAAGTGCGTGCTGCACACGGGACCTCGGTTTATCGTCTCATCCGAAAGACTAGACGCTCAGTTTGATTTTCCAGTCAAACTTAGGAGAAAGGGCGAGAGCGGAATTCGAACCCACACCCTCACGGACTCTCTGTATTGGCAGCTGAGCGTCTTAACCTCCACCCACCTTCCCAATCACAACCTATGAGGAGTGGGAAACATCAGAGTAAAGTGTTCCCCCCCCCCCCCCCCCCCTCCAAAGGACACAACACCATACTGAAACCGACGGGGCCTCTAACCCTGATTACTGATGATCACTGGATTGGTAATCCGACCAGTTTCTCAAGGAGGCGTCACTGTGTTCAGACAAATCCATACACGCTACACCACATCTGTTGAGCAGATGCCTGACCAGCAGCATAACCCAACGCGCTTTGTCAGGGCTTGTGAAGTGCATGCTTACATATTTGTGTACCTATGAAAGTGGATTTCATTTTACGTAATTTCGCCAGAGGACAACACTCTCGTTGCCATGGGTTCTTTATCAGTGCGCTAAGCGCGTGCTGCACACGGGACCTCGGTTTATCGTCTCATCCGAAAGACTAGACGCTCAGTTTCATTTTCCAGTCAAACTTAGGAGAAAGGGCGAGAGCGGAATTCGAACCCACACCCTCACGGACTCTCTGTATTGGCAGCTGAGCGTCTTAACCATTCTGCCACCTTCCCAATCACAACCTATGAGGAGTGGGAAACATCAGAGTAAAGTGTTCCCCCCCCACCCACCCCCCCCTCCAAAGGACACAACACCATACTGAAACCGACGGGGCCTCTAACCCTGATTACTGATGATCACTGGATTGGTAATCCGACCAGTTTCTCAAGGAGGCGTCACTGTGTTCAGACAAATCCACATACGCTGCACCACATCTGCAAGGCAGATGCCTGACCAGCAGCATAACCCAACGCGCTTTGTCAGGCCTTGTGAAGTGCATGCTTATACATTTGTGTACCTATCAGAGTGGATTTCTTTTTACATCATTTTGCCAGAGGACAACACTCTCGTTGCCATGGGCTCTTTATCAGTGCGCCAAGCGTGTGCTGCACACGGGACCTCGGTTTTTTTGGGTTTTTTTATCATCTCATCCCAAATACTAGACGCTCAGTTTGATTTTCCAGTCAAACTTGGCCCGGGAGAAAGGGCGAGAGCGGGATTCGAACCCACACCTTCATGGACTCTCTGCATTGACAGCTGAGTGTCTTGACCATTCTGCCACCTTCCCTCTATTGACTGTTGTCCTGTCCTCCGATGAACTGTCACAGAGCCTCCAAAGACAGATAAATATTATGGCAATTAACACTTTCACGGGGACAACACGCAGCGAGTGCCGTAAAAAAAAAAAAAAATATATATATATATATATATATATATAAATGAAAAGAAGTTTATGTTCCCGCTGTATGTCACTGAAGCAAAATTAGGTCCCCTCAATGTTGACACAGAAAATTGAATGTTTGAACTTCGTCTCCACGAGTGTGCTCTGTTTGTCTGCTTATGCCTGTTCCCAAGTGCACAAGCTAATAATACATACGTGTTTTACCTACATACTTGTCCTGTGAGTGAGTGTGTGTGGGCGTGTGTGCAAACATGTAACACGTATCCAGGGAGTATGCAAAACAAGTGTGTGTGTGTGTGTGTGTGTGTGTGTGTGTGTGTGTGTGTGTGTGTGTGTGTGTGTGTGTGTGTGCGTGTGTGTGCGTGCGTGCAACTGCGCAGGTGATCACTGCATGCTCCATTGTGGTGTAGCGTATATGGATTTGACCGAACGCAGTGACGCCTCCTTGAGCTACTGACACTGATACTGATCTTATGAAAAGCGGCAGCCCTTCATTGACGAAGATATTCGTCAGCAGCGGTTAAAGGGTTAAACTTCTAAAGTAAAAAAAGAAACCAAAAAGAAAAACAAACAACAACAACTCTAATTTTATTTTTAGGGGGAAGGGGGTGTGTGTGTGTACAGTGATGTATTACTACCAACAGGGGGATTCAAAATCCAGCCTAAAAACAGTCAACCTACGGCAGTGAAAAATTTCGGCCATCACTCACTCATAATTATAATTATGCTCCCTTGAGGCAAGCCGTGCATTTCCATATTCATGGTGTTGAGTTTGACTCGTGATTCGGTAAACGCAGACAATCCACCTGGTGATACTGCTGTTCTTATTTTGTTTCACCCCTTTGACGTTTACTGTGAAACGTTTTATCTGTGATTCATCCCGTTAACTCACTCAGTATGGCCAGTCCTTTCTTCTCCTCTACACAGACTCTTTGGATGTCCAGTGGGTGTCTGAATGACCCAACCTTTAGCTTCCGTCGTCAGAATTGTGGTATTCTTTGTCAACATTCACCTCTTCAGTATAAGAGCCTTCCGCTTGCAATATTTCGATGATGGTAATTGGGGTAAAACGCTGTTAACGTCGTCTCTTTCGCCGTTCGTATGGAGAGAGTTAAACCCTTTGTTCACACGCCAGTGACAATTAAGATATGAAAACAAATTAAAAACAAAAACAAAAAACAAACTGCAGGCAGGAAAAAAACACACACACACGAAAAAATGGGTGGCGCTCTCATATTAGCGACGCGCTCTCCCTGGGGAGAGCAACCCGAATTTCACCCAGAAGAAATCTGTTGTGACAAAAACAGTAAGACAATACAATACAGTTTTGTATGCTGTGGTCCCGGGTTACGGAAATCTCTACCACGAGACACCAGACACTGCTCCACTTTTACATCTTTCAAATCTGACCTTTAATTAAAACATAATTGTTAAAGCCATATTTTAAATTATAGATCTTTTTCTTACGCCCCCACCCCCACCTCTATCGTCTTTGCACTTGTGGTGTGTGTGTGAGTCGGTGTGTGTGAAGGGGGCGTGGTGGGGTGTGGGGGTGGAGGGGGAGGGGATAGGTCCAGTAATGCTTGGTTTCCCACTTTAAGAAAAGATTCAATAGTATTTTCTTAGCGAGTCTGTATCGACGTTCAATGTTTTGGTGTGTTTTTTTCGTGATTGTGTGTGTGTGTGTGTGTGTGTGTGTGTGTGTGTGTGTGTGTGTGTGTGTGTGTGTGTGTGTGTGTGTGTGTGTGTGTTCAACTCCTGCTTTTACCACTTGCATTGTTCAAATGTGCTTGGAACTACAGGGTAAGCGCTGTATAAAAGCACAGAGTTTTTTTTTATATTCATTATTGTCATTGTTATTATTATCATTATTGTTGTTATTATTTTTATGTTTTCATCATCATCAACATCATCATCATCATCATCACCATCATTGTTATCATTTATTATCATTTTTATAATTAGGATCAAAATTATTATTATTGTCTTTTAAAAAAAATTCATTTTTCATCATCATCATAATCATTATCACCATCATCATATCATCCTTATCATGATTATGATTGTTATTATTACGATAACTGTTATTAAGTAATTATCATCATTTATATTACTCATATCATTGTTATTTTTTGGGTTTTTTTTATCATATCATTGTTATCATCATTGTCGTTGTTAGTGTCACTGTTGTTGTTGTTGTTGCTGCTGCTGTTGTTGACAATGGCAGTACACAGAATCTGTCAACACCTTGATTGATTGATTGATTGATTGACTGATTGATTGATATGGATAGTTATACATCGCCTGTCTTCGGTCGGAGCCCAAGCTCTAAGCGCTTTACAAACATGGGGTCATTTGCACGCTGCCTACCTGGGTAGACCCGTCTGACGGCTGCCACTGGGCGCTCATCATTCGTTTCCTGTGTCATTCAATCAGGTTTCAGGCACGCACACATACACACTACACAATAATAATAATATTAATTTAGCGCTGAATCTTGTGCATAGACAAATCAAAGCGCTTTCGCACCAGTCATTCACACGCATGCATAACTCTAAATGAAGTTGAAAACAAGGAAGAGGCAGAAGCGAAAGAGGAAGTTCATTCCAAATGCAAGGTCCAGAGACAGAGAAAGAACGGCGCCCAACAGTGGAGTGTTTGAATTTGGGTATGCGTAAACATAGTGGATCCGAAGCCAATCGTAGAGAGCGAGATGGAGTGTAGAGATGAAGGCGATAGAGACAGGAAGGGGCAGATTTGTGAATGCATTTATAACACAGAGTGCTGATCTTGTACTTAATTCTGTGTGAGACAGGGAGCCAGTGGAGATGTTTGCAAAAGAGGAGTGATGTATCAACTGACCTCAGGCGCTGCGTTCCACCAAGACTGAACACGATCGAGCCGAAAAACAACAGAGGCAGAGGGAAAATCTGAAAAAAAACCCACAAAAAACCCTTAACGAAATAAAAACCCAACCAACCAAGCAACCAACCAAACAAAAAACCCCACACCCAACAATTCGTTTATTTATCTATCGTCTGCTCATCTAACATGATGATATTATGACTGAAAACAAATAATAATAATAATCATAATAATGATAATGACAATAATGATGATATGCAGGCTTATAGAGCGCAGTACCCCCATCTCAAATGGGGCTCAACCGCGCTTAACAATCAGATATACAAATTTTAAGACTAAGTGACATGAAAATATGTATATATATATATGTGTGTGTGTGTGTGTGTGTGTGTGTGTGTGTGTGTGTGTGTGTGTGTGTTACATATAGAAAATGATTGATTTACGTTTTGTTAAAAAAAAATAAATAAAAAGCATAACACTATAACATATTTCTAATGAAAAACTAACAACAGTAACAGCGAACCAACTGGACTATTTAACAAGGAGTTGAAAAAGTCATACATTTGCAATGGATTGCTGAAGATTGTCAACACTGAAGATGATTTCAGTTCAGGGATTTGAGACTTTGACATGTCGCAAGTTGGAAAATGATCGGCTGTTATGTGAGCACCACAGATGCAAGAAACATTACTGACATACTTGGTCTGAAAACAATTCATTTTCCATCTGCAAATTAGAGAAATGATTTGCCTCTTATGAAAATCATTATGGTAATGTTTTCCCATGAAACCATACATTTTCTGTATATTCTTATGTAACTCCGAGTTACCGGTGTGTTTTTCCTCAAGCTGAAATTCTTACCAGTGTGTGTGTGTGTGTGTGTGTGTGTGTGTGTGTGTGTGTGTGTGTGTGTTCGTGTGTGTGTGTTCGTGCGTGCGTACGTGCGTGTGTATGTGTGTTCTTTCTTTACTTTAACGTCTTTTCACATTGAGTGATATTAGCCTTTCTGTGTGTGTGTGTGTGTGTGTGTGTGTGTGTGTGTGTGTGTGTGCGTGTGTTTGTGTTTGTGTGTGTGTGTGTGTGTTTGTGCGTGTGTGTGTGTGTGTGCGTACGCGTGTACGTGTGTGTGTGTGTTTTTTCTTTACTTTAACGTCTTTTCGCTTTCAGTAATATTAGCCTCTGTGTGTGTGTGTGTGCGTGCGTGCGTGCGCGCGTGCGAGTGTGTGTGTCACTTTTGCATTTAATCAAACACAGTGTGGTAATGGTATGGTAACGGGTAATACTTAATTTATGGCATCGTTCGGATGTACTACCTCATGGTAAGCTTATCGCGTGGGATGATGTAGTACAGTGATACTCGTCAGTCGCGACATCGGCCAGGTTTTCACCACGTTGAAAGTATAAAATTAAAGCGTGGGGCTGCAGACAGACAGCGGACACCGGGTAGACAGACAGACAGACAGACAGACATCGCCACAGGGTCACACGGTACACAACACAAAAAAAACCTTTACCTGTTTCAACAGGCCCTTGTGCGGAGCCGGGAAGCGAACCACACCCATCGTCCTGAGACTCAACAGCAGGGCCACCGTCACCACCATCTGTAGGTTCACTCACACATCGAACACACACACACACACACACACACACACACACACACACACACACACACACACACATACACAGAGGCTAATGTCACTCAAAGTGAAAAGACGTGAAAGTAAAGAGAGAACACACACACACACACACACACACACACACACACACACACACACACACACACACACACACACACATACAGAGAGAGAGAGAGGCGAATATCACACAAAGTGAAATGACGTTAAAATAAAGAGAGAACACACACACGCGCACACACACACACACACACACACACACACACACACAGAGGCTAATGTCACTCAAAGTGAAAAGACGTTAATGTAAAGAGAGAAAACACACACACACACATATATACACAGAGAGAGAGAGAGAGAGAGAGAGAGAGAGAGAGAGAGAGAGAGAGAAATATCACACAAAGTGAAATGACGTTAAAGTAAAGAGAGAACACACAGACACGCACATACACACGCACGCACACAACACACACACACACAGGCGCGCGCGCACACACACACACACACACACACACACACACACACACACAGGCTAATATCACAAAAAGTGAAATGACTTTAAAGAGAGAACACACACACACGCACATACACACACACACACGCACGCACACACACACACACACACACTACACACACACACTCGCTCATTATGCATCCGCATGTGAAAGTTTACACGTGCACCGACAATGAACATAATTATTATGCACACATGCACTTACTCGTATTCAACACTCAGACACGCAAACACAGACACATGTCAACATTCAAACTTGCATGCACGCACGCACGCACGCACGCATGCATGAATGCATGTGCGCACACACAACCTGCGTGCGCGCATGGGTATATTTTCCACACACCATGTGTTGTTGGGTTTTTTTCCCCACTCCCTTTTATCACACCTTAATCTTTCGCGCGTCTGAAAGCTGATTGAAACACACACACGCGCGCGCACGCACACACACACGTACGCGCGCGTACACACACACACACACACGCACCTACGCACACACAAACACGAAAAAGTAGCTGTAAACAATCTTTGCCTTCACACTTTATCTCTCTCTCTCTCTCTCTCTCTCTCTCTATATATATATATATATATATATATATATATATAATCCGAAAACGTCTGTCCTTTCACGCCGTGTCTAAAATGCGTGCAGAGAGAGCGATGTTTTCCTGTGGGGTGGGTGGACCTCCACAATGGCCAATCACTGTTGTGCACGGCCATCGACAATATCAGTATCAGTATCAGTATCAGTAGCTCAAGGAGGCGTCACTGCGTTCGGTCAAATCCATATCCGCTACACCACATGATCTGCCAAGCAGATGCCTGACCAGCAGCGTAACCTACCAAACGCGACAGTCATGCGTTAGCGTTGATAAACGGCATTCTCGCTTCTCTGGACCTTGCAAATGGAATGAACTTCCTCTTTCGCTTGCGTCAGGTCTCCGCACTCAGCTCTTTCAAGTCTGACCTGAATTTTTTTAAAAAGACCCACCTCTTCCCAAAATAGCCTGCCTTCCCTCCCTTCTTCCTTGTCTTCAGTTTCTCCAGGTTTTAGAGTTATGCATGCGTGTGAATGACTGGTGCGAAAGCGCTTTGATTTGTTTCTGCACAAGATTCGGCGCTATATATATAATATATATAAATATCATTATCATCATTATCCTGGCATGCTATGGTTTTTTTCATAACCACCCACCAACCCCTCTCTGCCGCCTGGCTACATTCCAACCCCTTCCTTCCCCTCTCGCTCCTCCTCGTGGTCGCGATTTATACCGATAAATAATCAATGACAGAGTGGACATAAAGTCCGAGAGAGAGAGAGAAACAAATGTTGTGATCGTACCTGGCCAAGTCCCAGAGCAAGAAACGACGGGAATCTGCAGGAGAAACACATTTTGCTGTCATTCTTAGTTTGTTTTTTTTTTTCTTTTTGTTCAGTCAAGTGATAATAATAACAATTATTCTAATGATAATTCTTCTTCTTCTTCTTCTTCTGCGTTCACTCGCATGCACACGAGTGGGCCTTTACGTGTATGACCGTTTTTACCCCGCCATGTATGCAGCCATACTCCGTTTTCGGGGGTGTGCATGCTGGGTATGTTCTTGTTTCCATAACCCACCGAACGCTGACATGGATTACAGGATCTTTAAAGTGCGTATTTGATCTTCTGCTTGCATATACACACGAAGGGGGTTCAGGCACTAGCAGGTCTGCACATATGTTGACCTGGGAGATCGTAAAAATCTCCACCCTTTACCCACCAGGCGCCGTTACCGTGATTCGAACCCGGGACCCTCAGATTGACAGTCCAACGCTTTAACCACTCGGCTATTGCGCCCGTCTTCTTCGAATGATAATGATGATGATGATGATAATGCTAATGATGATGATAATGATGATGACGATGGTAGCAGTAATAATAGTAATAATAATGATGATGATGATGATATGACAATGGCAATGATGATAATAATGATGATGATGATGATGGTGATAATAACAACAACAACAATAATGATGATAACAATTATACTAATGACAGAAATAAAAAATAATGATAATAACAGTGTTTACATACATATACATATGCACACACACACACACACACACACACACACACACACACACACACACACACACACACATGAGGAAAAGAACGTGATTCTGCATGCTCACTTTCGGGTCAGGACATTGATGCCTCTGCTTGCTCTTGGCAAACACGAGTGATGTGACAGCACACCTTACACTGACACATGTCTTAATTAAAACAACATCACACTGTGTTGGGGTTTCCTTACCTGTGCAATATAATTATCATAATCAATATCATCCACGCATTCTTTGAAAGTGCTTCCTTTGATGGAGTAGACATCCATTTCCCACCGACTTGAATTCCCTAGGTAAACGCCCTATTATATTTTCCCTCTTTTTTGTTCTTTGTTTTTCCTCTTTTTTCTTTGAAAAATTTTTTTTTTTTTTTTAGTGACATGAATTTTAGTAGTGATTACAAACGGTTGTTTATGATAGGATTTGTTTCCTGACAATCCGTCTATTAGTTGTGTCTTCATGGACATGACATGAATTGCGTTTTTGAAAAAAAAAAAAAAAAGATAGATAAATACACGAATCACATATAAATCAATAACATCATTAAGCTAAATAAACCTGCAGAAAACAGTCATTGTCCTAACACCATATCCAATGCATGTTGGCAACAATGATAAAATGTCGGCAAACAGAGAAGACGGCTGTCATCTTGACTGAAAGAAGTGCGATGATAACTATTTTTGGGGGGTCCATAAATGGCTGTCTGTAAAACGAGTTGTTTCAGTTTCAGTTTCAGTTTCTCAAGGAGGGGTCACTGCGTTCAGACAAATCCATATACGCTACACAATATCTGCTACAAGTAGGCAGATGTCTGACTAGCAGCATAACACAACGCACTTAGTCAGGTGTTGAGTGCATGCATATATATTTGTGTGTCTATCAGAGTGGATTTCTTCTACAGAATTTTGCCAAAGGACAACACTCTCGTTGCCATGGGTTCTTTTTCAGTGTGCCAAGTGCGTGCTGCACACGGGACCTCGGTTTATCGTCTCATCTGATTGACTAGACGCTCAGTTTGGTTTTCCAGTCCGCACACTTTAGGAGAAAAGGGCGAGGGCGGGATTCGAACCCACACCCTCACGGTTTTCTGAATAATTTGGCAGATGAGCGTCTTAACCAACACTGACACAGTTCAAGCGACTGCAGTAACAGATCAATCAAGCTACACACACGCACGCGCGCGCGCGCGCACACACACACACACACACACTACACTGTACTACACACGCACACACACAAACACACCACACTACACTACTTTCCACTACACACACACACAGAGACATTACACTACACTACACTACACTACACTACACACACACACACACACACACACACACACACACTACGACCACCACCACCACTACACCCCTCTAAACAAACTAAAATGTTAAAAAAAAACAAATAGATAATTTCAATTAATCGCCAAACAAACAAATAGATAAAGAAATAAAGAAAGAAACTTAATTTCAATAAACGAACAAACAAACGAAAAAACTCACCTGTAGCTGGTCAGCACCAGCTTGTTGACGATGACGATGACGGTGGCTGACACGGCGTAACACAAGGCAGTAGCTAGCCGCTGAGCCATGCTGTACTGCTGGGGAGGAGGCTGCTGCTCCTGCTGCTGCTGCTCCTCCTCCTCCTCCTTGCCCTCTCCACCACCACCCGCCTCCACGCCCGTCAATACTACTGCTGCTGCTGCTGCCAACACTGACGACTGTGGAGACGCAGACTTGAAAACATCTGTGGGGCCGTGTGACTTTGGCTCTCTTTCTTTATCCATCGTAATTTTTTTTTTTTTTAAACTGTACCAAGGGTCGTTCCTCTCTCCGTCGGCTTTAGCTTTCAGATCAGGGGTTAGCGATAAGCACGAGGTCTCACATACACATAGTGGTAGTATTTGGGCCTGCGGGCAAGGATGATCTGGACGGTTAATTAACTCACTCAGTACGGCCAGTCCTCTCTTCTCCTCTACACAGACCCCTCGGATGTCCAGTGGGTGTCTGAATGACCCAACCTTTAGCTTCCGTCGTCAGAATTGTGGTATTCTTTGTCAACATTCACCTCTTCAGTATAAGAGCCTTCCGCTTGCAATATTTTGATGATGGTAATTAGGGTGAAACGCTGTTAACGTCGTCTCTTTCGCCGTTCGTATGGAAAGAGTTAACCTTTCTCAGTCAAACGAAAAAAAAAAAAAAAAAAAAAAAGGCCCTGGGGAGAGTTGTGGGTTGATGATGGCGGCTGATGACGTGGGGGCTGTCATTGGCAGTTTGGTATCTTCGATCTGTATAGGCTGTTAAAAATGTATATCTATACATCCTGCACACTGTAAAGATGTTGAACACAGTCATGGAAGAGTTGTGTTGATATCATTTCTTGATTAAACAAGGGTTTTTGTTTTGTTTTTGTGTTTGTTTTTTTTAATGAAAAATGTAAAAGAACACACACACACACACACATTCACATAGGCCTATAATCATATACATGCACATGAGCGCACGCTTACACACACACACACACACACATACACATACACATGAGCGTGCACTTACACACACACACACACACACACACAAGAGCGCGCTTACACACACACACACACACACACATACAATACATATAACACACACACACACACACACACATATATATATATATATACATATATATATATAAATCACTATGCATATATATATATATATTATAAAATTATACTTATATGTTATTCTTAAACTATTTGTTGTCAGCTTAATGTTGTGTTTGACACATATAGACGCGTGCTTGTGTGTGTTTAGTAAAGTACTATGAACTGCTGCGATCATGGGGCTGTATTCAAATTTCAAGACAAAATTCATTTTGCCTTCAGGCAAGTTATCTTTGACATGGTTGGCACCCGCGGGTACAGGTTACCTTGAAGGATGAGTTATCTTCGAATTCAAGACACACGGGGTTGCTCAGACACCTAAACCCTTCCTTTTTTTTCTTTTTTTTTTTCTTTTCTTTTTTAAATCACAACGAGTCTGCACATACTCTCAGTTTCACTTCCCATTGCACCACAGCTCGGAACATTGTTGGGAGAGTTCGCAAAACACGTGCTATCCGTAAAAGCACGCCTGTTTTCCCCTTGGGGAAAAAAAAAAAAAAAAAAAAAAAGGAAAACGCTGCAAAAAGATCCGCCATATTTACCTCTGCTTCGTGGGCAGTCACACTTGGCAGGTAGTAAGGTTAAATTGCCTTCGCGTTTGTAGACAAACGGGTAGACTCTTGCTTTCATGAATACTGGATATTGCTTACCCTCGGGCAGTTTGCCTTGCCTGAGGCAGATTACCCGCAGGTACACACTTACCCCGCAGGTACGATGTTCTTTTTGAATACGGTTCCAGGACGACAGGACAGAACGTTTAATTGAAGTAAAATAAAGAGCTCAGAAGACTTTTATACCACCTTCAGTTCACCTTTTAAACTCTTTGAGAACTATGTAGGTGTGCATGTGTCATATATATATACATATATATGTGTGTGTGTGTGTATGTGTGTGTGTGTGTGTGTGTGTTTGTGGCTGCGCTTGCATGCGAGTACGTGTGTGTGTGTGTGTGTGTGTGTGTGTGTGTGTGTGTGTGTGTGTGTGTTCACTCAAAATGTGCATGCATAATAGGTTGCACTGTTTAAATTTCCTAGATATTCATTTACTTAATATGTGTGACAGTGTGCAGGATGAACGTGCAATGGGAATTTTGTGCAATGTTCGTGTCTGTCAGTATACAGTATATATTATCTTGTCTAAATCAATGCATGCAATGATAACCTTGGTGTCTTTCACTATGTTTACAACATTGATTAATCACAACATTTTGAGTGAATACACACACACACACACACACACACACACACACACACACACACACACACACACACACACACACACACACACACACGTTTTTGATTTTCTTTTTGCGTATACACGCGAAGAGGGTTCAGGCACAGGCAGGTCTGCACACATGTTGACCTGGGAGATCAGAAAAATCTCCACTCTTTACACACCGGGCGCCGTTACCGAGATTCGAACCCGAGACCCTCACTAGATTAAAAGTCCAATGCTTTAACCACTCGGCTATTGCGCCCAGTTTCAGTATCGTTGTGTCTTGTCCCCAGCACTGTTTACTTATAACTTTGAGCACGTTTAAACATTTTCTTGCTTTTGTTATTATATATTTAATATGGGCATTCCAAACTAGTTTTGAAGTATTTGTATTTGTATTTATTTTTTATCACAACAGATTTCTTTGTGTGAAATTCGGGCTGCTCTCCCCTGGGAGAGCGCGTCGCTACACTACAGCGCCACCAATTTTTTGTATTTTTTCCTGCGTGCAGTTTTATTTGTTTTTCCTATCGAAGTGGATTTTTCTACAGAATTTTGCCTGGAACAACACTTTTGTTGCCGTGGGTTCTTTTACGTGCGCTAAGTGCATGCTGCACACGGGACCTCGGTTTATCGTCTCATCCGAATGACTAGCGTCCAGACCACCACTCCAGGTCTAGTGGAGGGGGAGAAAATATCGGCGGCTGAGCCGTGATTCGAACCAGCCCGCTCACATTCTCTCGCTTCCTGGGCGGACGCGTTACCTCCAGGCCATCACTCCACTTAAGTAGCATTAAGCCTGAAAATTTTATCATATCTCTGTACTGAATGGGTTCATTTTCAATTTTAAATGTTGGTAACTCTTCTGGACTATTACCATTGTTAAAAAGCATAATGTGAGTTTTTTCTGCCGATAATGTAAGACCATTGTCGACAATATACTTATTCAATTTATCTATTTCTCTTTGGTCTGTTTTCTTAATATAGTTTAACGCCCTTTTTGATGTATTTCTTTTCATAGTTACATTCATCCACATACATATATCATCTGCGCATTGCACTAGGATCACGTCTTTTGATAAATGTTGGGGTAAGTGGTTCAGCAAGATGTGTGGGTCGGGTGTGTGTGTGTGTGTGTGTGTGTGTGTGTGTCTGTCTGTCTGTCTGTGTGTCTGTGTGTGTGCGTGCGTGCGTGGGTGTGTAGCCACAATGATTGCTTTGCCGACTATAAATAACATAATGGAACAGAGATCTATGATCTGTTCCATGGCCGTCACGTACAGACATGTGAGTTAAACAACACAACACCGACCAGACTCCACGTCTTAAACCGAAACCCGCGTGCTCTTTCCGACTGATACAGCCAGTGGTACCACACACACACACACACACACACACACACACAAGCGCGCGCGAGTCACACAAACACACATACATACACAAAGCGACAAACACACACACACACACACACACACACACACACACACACGTGACACACACATACACACACGGGACACACACACACACACACACACACACACGAGTCACGCACGCACACACACACACACACGCACGCGCGAACGAACACACACACACACACGAACAAACACACACACATACACACACGCGCGCGCGCGCGCACAAACACACTCACACACACACACACTGACGGGACACACATGGGACACACACACACACAGACACACACACTGACATGAGTCACACACACACACACACACACACACACACACACACACACACACACAGCGTCGCATAACTCAGTATTCAAGTTTCAAGGGCTAATGCCATGCAATGATTGTCGGCCACCGACACACAACAAATACAACTCACTCGCTTACCCATACCTTGGTCTATCGAAACAGTTTCGCGAACTCTCAACGACTTGCCACTGGTGTTATCAAAACGACATCATTTTTGTCACAGTTTCAGTATCAGTCTTGCGTAGTCTTCCACAGGCCGGTAACTGCTGACTTGACAGACTGACCAACCATTCGCCTCTTCAGTCTTTTTTCGAGCTGGACTGATCAACCCACTGGGCCGCACATACCTCCGTGGAGCATGGTTTAAAAGGAGAGAGGTACACGCGAATTGTCGCCCGCAATGACCTCGCCATTACACATTATTTTCGGGTCAAAAACGGCGACACGTTAGGTAGGTTCACTGCGCACACCGTGTAGATGTGTATCACAGGTGTTGTCAGCCAAAGTTGTTCCATAACACACGGCATGTAATGTGCGTGGAGTTAAAAGCAGCAAAGTTTGGATAATCCTTGCTTTGAAACTGTGGATGTTGTTTGGCTTCTTTCACTTTTACCCCCCACCCGAAGTACTGCCACTCTTGATTGTGTTGTAATCCGGCGGAGGACGGGGTGCGTGTTTTCTTTTCTTGAAGTGGTTTTCTTCTCTTCAAATCCAGGTGAGGCAAGGCCTCAACAGCGCGTTGGTTTTACGTGAAAATAAGACATTAACTCACTCAGTACGGCCAGTCCTCTCTTCTCCTCTACACAGATCCCTCGGATGTCCAGTGGGTGTCTGAATGACCCAACCTTTAGCTTCCGTCGTCAGAATTGTGGTATTCTTTGTCAACATTCACGTCTTCAGTATAAGAGCCTTCCTCTTGCAATATTTTGATGATGGTAACTGGGGTGAAACGCTGTTAACATCGTCTCTTTCGCCGTTCGTATGGAGAGAGTTAATTTTACTCTCTCTCTGTGTCTATTTCTTGTCATTATTTTTTTCAAAGCAGATGTAGTATAGCGTGATGGGTTTGGATTAGTCTGCACACGTTGACCGAACAACTCCTTCGAACTGAAATCAAATGGAATGTATCGGACCTTGTATGCGCACCCTGTGCATAGACATTATAATTCCCATGAGACATTACAGTGTCTATGCCCTGGGGCAGGTTTTATACTGAATCGCAAGGGTAAACGAGTAGGGTCGACAAGGATAAGCCTACATAAGTGGAAATATTGGGACACTGGAAGGCAGGGATTTCGTTTTGCTGTTGCATTGATTGTCACACAGTCTATTTCGCCAGGTGTAGGTTCAGTCGAATCCCACTTCCAATAAACTGCTCTTATTTCTTCTTCACTTCAAAGCCAGGCTAAGTTTTCTGCCGGCGGACCAGCGCGTTCGGTCTTCCGTCGTGCAAGTCAGGCCGCGCCTGACTATATGCAGTTACCGCATATACTGAGTATCAGTATCAGTATCAGTACGATCAGTAGCTCAAGGAGGCGTCACTGCGTTCGGTCAAATCCATATACGCCACACCACATCTGCCTAGCAGATGCTGACCAGCAGCGTAACCCAACGCGCTTTGTCAGGCCTTGAGAAAAAAAAAGTTACATATAAACTATATTAAACTATATTAAACTGTTACTGCTAATAGTGTAAAATATATTCATAATTATTATACAAATACGGAAAACCAAACGACTAGTTCATTGTGACTACACTTGCGACACGTCTCAAGGCCTGACTAAGCGCGTTGGGTTATGCTGCTGGTCAGGCATCTGCTTGGCAGATGTGGTGTAGCGTATATGGATTTGTCCGAACGCAGTGACGCCTCCTTGAGCTACTGAAACTGAAACTGAAACTAGCGACACGTACTGCAAGTTTGATTCTGAACTTTCAAGTGCTACAAGCCGAGAACTTTTTTTTTTTTTCTTTCTTTTTTTTTTCAGTCACGGTTGGGAACGTGGGCTTCACTGGTGAGGTCAGCCATGCGAGAACAAAGTGCGTCCCTTCGAGATCCGTTCCTTCTTCTGGACTTTTTCCACTGGCCACCCACTCCTGGTCCTTTTCTACACGTCTCCCTCTCTCATTTCGCTTCTCGTGCAGTGCAAACAAGGGAGGCTACTGTCTACGTTCACATTTACTCCCTGTCCTTGCTGGTCTTCTGCCTTGTACGAGTTCTGTCAAAGCAGTTATTTTTTTACAACTGCAATTGTTTGTTTTTTATGCTTGGTAAAACATCATCCGAATCTGTGACCTTGTAAACGCGCGGGGGAATGAGAGTCAATTTGGTTGTTTATTGTAGGTCCCCACACGAACCTCTTTTCAAATAATATTTTACAGAAGTAGTGCATACAATATTTGATTCGTGATAATTTTTTTTGTCCCAATCCCGCTTCCCCCGTCCCGCCTCTCACCCACACCCTTCCAATATTATGTTTTTTTCTTTCTCCAGTCACTGACACTCACCCTCTCCATTTTAGATTTTGTACTCGATCTTTTCCACTTTCTGTTCTCTGTCGGTCTCTTCCTTTCTTAGTCCCCTCCTCCTTGCCCCCCACCCCCGCCCCCCTCCCACCCCTGCATGCTCCTCCCCTCCACCTCAACCGCCCTCCTTTTCATTTGAATATACAGAAATGTCGATTTCTAATTAATAATAACAATTATCATTATGGTAGAAATGATAATAATCCAAATGATGATAACAATATAATTTATTTTCAGTCTAATATCATCATCTTAGATGAACAGACTACAAATAAATAAACGAAACGGGGAATGAGAGGTTTTCACACACTGTAAAAAAAAATTTAAAAAAAAAAAAAAAGTGCTCTAAATTACCGTCCCCCTGTTTGAACTTCCATCACAAAATACCAGAATCCAGAACCAAGGGTTTTCACAGTTCAGCACAGTTGCAGTGTCATTTCTGTTTGTAGGACCAGAACTGGCGTGCTCCGCTCTGACAGAGCATGCACACCGACAGCTTTGGGAAAAACAGCTGCAGCAGCAATCACTGAAGGCCCCCAAGAAGAGGAAGAGGGGGACAGCAACAGCAGCAGCAATCACTGAAGGCCCCCAAGAAGAGGAAGAGGAGGGCAACAACAGCAGCAGCAATCACTGAAGGCCCCCAAGAAGAGGAAGAGGGGGGCAGCAACAGCAGCAGCAATCACTGAAAGCCCCCAAGAAGAGGAAGAGGGGGGCAGCAACAGCAGCAGCAATCACTGAAGGCCCCCAAGAAGAGGAAGAGGGGGGCAGCAACAGCAGCAGTAATCACTGAAGGCCCCCAAGAAGAGGAAGAGGAGGGCAACAACAGCAGCAGCAATCACTGAAGGCCCCCAAGAAGAGGAAGAGGAGGGCAACAACAGCAGCAGCAATCACTGAAGGCCCCCAAGAAGAGGAAGAGGAGGGCAACAACAGCAGCAGCAATCACTGAAGGCCCCCAAGAAGAGGAAGAGGGGGGCAGCAACAGCAGCAGCAATCACTGAAGGCCCCCAAGAAGAGGAAGAGGGGGGCAGCAACAGCAGCAGCAATCACTGAAGGCCCCCAAGAAGAGGAAGAGGGGGGCAGCAACAGCAGCAGCAATCACTGAAGGCCCCCAAGAAGAGGAAGAGGGGGGCAGCAACAGCAGCAGCAATCACTGAAGGCCCCCAAGAAGAGGAAGAGGGGGGCAGCAACAGCAGCAGCAATCACTGAAGGCCCCCAAGAAGAGGAAGAGGGGGGCAGCAACAGCAGCAGCAATCACTGAAGGCCCCCAAGAAGAGGAAGAGGGGGGCAGCAACAGCAGCAGTAATGCCCAAAGAACTCGGACAGTTTTACTGCCGTCACTGCGTACAGTACACCTATACAATCCAAGCTTCACAGCCACGTGCGAGTCCACACCAAATGAGAGTGAGAAACACACATACATAGACACCTCTCTCTCTCTCTCTCTCTCTCTATATATATATATATATATTGTGTGTGTGTGTGCGTGTGTGCGTGCGTGTGTGTATCTGTATATTAATATATATTCATATTTGTCTATCTATCTATATGTCATAATTACACAAGGCGGACTACGAATTGTTCTAATTCTAGTTCTTGTTTCTTATAGTCCACCAGCCAACCGCACAGGGCCATGTCAGGACTGTCAAACCATACAAATGCTCAACCGTGTCAACACAAAACTGTCACCAATGAAAAAACAACACTTGGACATTTTTTTTTTCATACAGTTCATGACACAGTATCCCAACCATTTAGCTTCTCAAGACCAATAAGACTAGGCCATGCTGAGGGCACCACCCAATACGCTTAATTTATCAACCCAAGATTACAAAAATTCGTAAAAAAGGGTAAAAAACAACAACAATACTTCAAAGACCCCCCCCCCCCCCCCCCCAATCTAAAAAAACAACCCCACTAACAACAATGTAACAAAAGGCCATACAAGCAAATAACACTACAGAATGGGCAGCTAACGCCCATCCCAGTGTTTACAACCTCACTATTCCGAATCGCCAGAGCAAAACAGTACAGATAGTACATCACAGGCTGTGGAAAAGAAAAAAAAACCAAAGTGTCAAGGCTTGCTTGAAAAAAAGAAAGGGGACATGGGCTGGGAAGGCAGAAAAAGGAGACGACAATGAAGGTAGAATAAAAGGCTTCTAGAAACGAAGAGAGTGATAGAAAAGAGAAATTTTCTTGCGCAGAAGTTCCAGAAGGCGTGGATGCTATTTATACTGAAAGACCCCCGTATGTCTGTGTCTGGAGTGGCACTGTCTTCATCTGTCTGCGGGCAGGGGCGGTTTGGTCTGTGGGGTGTGCTCAGCAGCTGGAGGGTGGTGTCTTTTGCCGGTGGGCTCTGCAGTCATGAAATACTGGCTGGTACACCCATGGGGATACTTCTTTTATGGCTGTCGCGAGTTGCATCCTGTGGTCTCGTTTGCCTCTGTTCGGGAGCAGTTATGTCCCTTGAATTCTTAATTAAGTGTCCTGTGCGAGCCTGCACCCATCGTGAACACAGCGCAGGCCTTCAAGGGTGGTGCAGGATTGTTCCAAGGGGCGGGTGGAGACAGTGCTTCTCTGGGTCCTCTCCAGCACCTACGGGTGTTTCTCTTTCTTCCTTACTGAAAGACCCCCAGCATCCCCAAAGGGTGGCAGTGGAGGGCGGGGACTATGAATTAAAGACAGATGCAAATTCACTTTATATCCTAAGCTCTGTGTGTCCTGCTATCAATGCCTGACATATATACATTCTGTTCTTTCAAAAGACTTTATTAACTGTTGATCGTTCTCAAGCTTGTTTCCATTCACTTGGTGTCGTTCTGACCCAGCTTAACCCCCAAACTTTCCACTTCATCTCTCCCCCCTTACCCCACCACCCCCTCCAGCCATAGTGTCTCTCTCACATGCATACACAATTCCTCTCTCTCCCTCGTCTCTCTCTATATAAAGTGTGTGTATGAGAGAGAACGAACGAACGAACGAAATTTTATTTTACGAGGGTAAAGGAGTAAGCACAAAGTACTTTTTTACATCCAGCCCTCTGGGCATAAATAATAATTGGAAAAAAAAAGCAACAAAGCAACAACAAAAAAACAAAAAACAACAAAAAACAACAAAAAACAAAAAAGCGAGAGTCAATTCACAACACCAACATCAAAATTGCATAAGCATGTGCAATCATAAACATAGAACTTATGTACAAAACAATATCGCGATAGATGAATAACATGAGGACAATAGGGTAGGGGCGTGGTGGAGAGCGGAAGGAAGAATGGACAAGGGGAAGAGTCAAGAAGGCAGGGGAGGCTGACAACAGACAGATATAGTGACAGTGACAGTGGAGAGACATAGAGACTGACAGGGGAGGAGAGAGGCGTATACATTATATATATATATATATATATATATATATATATATTGACTATCTATACATGATTTTTTTGTTTATAATTGATATGTGTCACATAATCACATGTTTTTCAATAAATGTGGGATGCTTTTTACAGTGTTTACATTGAGGCAGGATAATAATTCATTCCATAAACAGCCCCCTGAATAAGACAGACTAGATTTTAAAAGATCGATCCTTGGAAGTGGTACCATAACTTTATGAAGATGACGATGAGTCATGGTTACAAATTTATTCTTCAGTGAGGGGGGAGCAAATCCAGACATGATTTTGAACATAAATAGACCTTTGTTAAATAGAAGTTTTGTTTTCAGTGGGAGGATATCGAGAGCTTTATAATCAGATACAGTCAATGATGAAGATTTTAAAAGAATCAATTTTACAGCTCTTCTATGCAGACTCAATAGAGGTTTTATAATTCTGTCACTCGCCAAATCCCACACTGTCGAAGCAGAGAGAGAGAGAGAGAGAGAGAGAGAGATATTAAATGAATGAACAAAAGTGTTTTATTGTTGAGCTTCAGCCATGGATCTCAATTCAAATACACACACACTTTCATATATATATATATATATATATATATATATGTGTGTGTGTATGTGTGTGTGTGTGTGTTTGGATTGTGGTCCATGGCCAAAGTTCAATAAAATACTTTTGTATACATGTATCTGGAGAGAGAGAGAGAGAGAGAGAGAGAGAGAGAGAGAGAGAGAGAGAATTATTCAAACACAATTTAATCTTCCTCACCAAGACAAGTCACACAAAGCAACAAGAAAAATGGGAATATAAATAACAGTTTATTACAAAATGTACGTAAATATAAAGAACAGGATAACGATAAAAGTCCACTGATCAACATTTTTTGTTGTTGTTAAGCACAGCTAAGGAAACTGAATCCAAAGTTAGCAAAACTGTACAAATCAATGATTCAACAGACTTGAACTTTGAACTAATGGGAAGATTACATCAAGAGACTAAAAAAGTACACACACTGATTGATTCATGTCTTTTAATGCACAATGAATTTAACATATCTACTGAATAACATGAAAATACGACAGACTAATTATGTCTTTAAAGGCAGCGTCTTAAAAATGATAATAAATAACTATCTATTAAAAAAAAAAAACACCTTTAAAAAGGAAATAAAGTTTTGATAAAAAAATGGAAATAATTATTACTTATATTCCACTTTTCATAAAACAATATTGAAAGAATACTGAATCCATGATTCTGGTACTTACTATTGAGAGAGAGAGAGAGGGGGGATGGGGGGGGGGGCGGGAAGAGAGAGAGAGAGACCCCAAGACTCAACAACTTTACAACTCATGGATAAATGTTTAAGTTTTAGGCACTGCCTGTGACAATAACGACAAAGGTAAACCATCATCAACATCATCTTCATAAGCATGGAGAGAGCAAGATAGCTTGTTTTGAGCTGTTACAAACTGTTGGAAAGGTTTTGAACAAAGGTACTGTCACCTGAAAGGTAGTATCATCTCGATGACATGACACGACACACACACCTACTGCACAGTGGATTGTGAAGACACGTGACGACAACAGATCCACACTGACAGCCACGGACACACAGTATGGCACGAGACGACAAACACAGTCCTCTCCCTACCCAAACCCCCCACCCACTTGTATGTTAAAAAGGACAACAACAAAAAAAGAGAAAAAAGTTAAACACCCCACCGTCTTTTACGGCTATCAGGGCAGTGAACTCATATACCCACTGTGTCTGGTGGCTTGGCAAAGAAAGGCAGGGCTAAAACCTGTCATTCTACCATTCTAACCTTCCCAGTCTGAAGTCAGGTACCCATTTCACACCATGGGTGAAGTGAGGAAAATGGAGTTAAGGATCCTTCCCCCAAGGACGCAACACCATGCCGAAAGAGGGCCTCGAACTCTGATCACTGGTGAACACTGGGTCAGAAGTCCAACACCTTACCCATTCTGCCACGGTGCCTCACCCTGGTTTGTCACCCCATTTCAGTGAGTTGCACCGATTCCCAAAGCTAATATCTATATCTATAAAAGGCATTAACCATGAGGACTGACAAAGAAAAGTGACACACATGACCGATGAACATACAGCAAAGATGTCACGACACAGCATTCCTCCCTAGTTTTCCATAAATGAAATACTTCACAGCTAGCGACAACGTTGATTAAAAACAACTTCATACTGTCTTTCCCACTGGCAGAACAACAGTGAGTGATTTCCTGAGCTGACTGATTAAAATAATAATCTATAAAACTGTTATTCTGTGCCACAAGGTGTTCTGCATCGTTCTTCTCTACACAGCCCACACAGAAACACACCATCACTGTCAATAACTGGTCAGCGCAGGGCCTGTCCAAGCATGAAAAAGCTGATGCTGAAATCCACAACACTAATTTTCAGAACGTCCCAACTAAATGATTTATTATGCGACAGCTCAATCAAATCTAAAGCATACACGCTATTGCAGACAGCTTAAATTATGCAGATATACGTACATACATATACATATATTCATATATTCACAATTGCAAACAAGAATACATCAAGCAAACACACTGTTATCGAAATATATGCTCAAAAGAAATGCACCGTGTACAGTCAGAACATCAAAATACTAAAAACATACGCAAGTCCTAGACATGGACAAAGAAACAAATAAATCAGTCACAGTCTCTATCAAGTCACAACGCCCTGCATCATCAGGCAACTAAGAAATGCATTGGCATGTTTGTCCACTTGCACCCTGGGTTAAAGCAATAGCCAACAACAAAAAAAACTAAATAAAAAAACAACATCCAAAACAAATGCAGAAAGCTCTCTCATATGAACAAAACAATATCAATATCAGGCAATACTCCGGCCTAACTCTTTAACACTGAACCAAATGCAGAATCTTCCTGTGACAGGGTGCTGAAGTGAGGCACATCACTCCCTCAGGCCATCATCATAGCCACTGGGACAGGGGGACCCACAGGAAGCTAAGCAGGGGGGCACACAGGAAGCTAGACTGTCCTCATGGCAATGCACCCAGCCAGGAAATGAGTGTTCTCGAGTTTGATTTCTGCTCGGACCGAGATTTCTACAGCCCTCTCTGCTGGATCTTGTGTGGGTGGAATGAGCGCTAGTCTTTTGGACTGGATGAACCAAATTCACATGTGTAGCATTCATTTAGCAATGTAAAAGTACACATGGCAACAAAGGCGCTATCTGTTGCAAAATTCTGTGGAGGTATCTGCTTTAACAAAAAAACAAGCAAAGTAACCCTAAACAAACAAAACAATAAAAACTAATACTCGCACAGAGAGAGAAAAAAAAGAAAAAAAAGGGTCGTGCTCCATTGTGTTAACGCACTCTGCCCCAGGGACAACCCAAAATTTCACCCAGAGAAAGCTGTCGTCACAAAAATAGAAATACGAAACAAACTGTCGATGAATTAATGCGTGGGTGTAACCACACTTAAATAAGTTTTTTTTTTTTTCACACCAGCTACCCGTACAGAAGGGAACCACTGATATGATTGCTGGTCCAAACCAATAGTGCTATATGTTCCTCAGTACTTAGGTAACAACAGACACACACTGGTGGTATGCTCATGACTGCTAGTTATGGTACATCCAGTCTACTCTGAACTGCCATACAGCTTACACGAGGTGGAAAAAAATCTAACTTTGATCTGACAAACAGCTTACACACAGCAGCTTATCTCTGAACTGCGAAACACATTTCACAGAAGCAAATGTAACTTTGATCTTTGAAATAGCTTTCACAGATGGTATTGATAACTTTACAAGGATTACATTCAGACTGTGTTTGATAAATATGGGCTGCTTTCCAGAATTTTATCAATTCATCCATGTGGTCAAAATCAACATTTAAATTGCAGTGCTGTAGTCCTGTTTGTGTTGTTGGAAGGTTGCCTGAAAAAGGCTCACTAATTCACGTCCTTAAAAAACAAAACAAACCAAGACCAACAAAATGTGTATCACCAGAAAAATGTTTTATAAAAAGATCACCATTGGGTGAATCTAGACCTAGCGCAGCAGCTCACAAAAACAAACTAAGCAGTGAACATGGATTCATATACAGACACACATGCGCACGCTGTTCTCTGCAACATTTTTACCACGCTCCACCCCTCTTTGGGACAATTCCGTCACTCTCCACCCCTCCCAAATTTAATTTTCAATATACTGTTTCCCCCTCCCTGTCCCCTTCCCCTGCCCTGCACAATGTATTCCTTCTTTCAACACACCTAAAACATGCTGTACAAAACAACAACACATGAATAAAAAGACTAAATTCATGCATACAAAACACACTAACAAATTATCCAGTCCTTTACACCTTCTACATCCCATGCACAGATGTATACAGACACACTAAAAATATGTTTGAAATAAATTAGCAACAACAAAACTTCAAACAATACGTCATCTTACCCCCTCACTCCCCACCCACTGTCCCCCAAAAACAACAAACAATAAACAGAAAAAAAGAAAAGAAAAGAAAAAACTCAATAAAAAACACTGTAAAAAAAACACGAAGAAATGAAAAATCCAAACATGAAGAAATCACACACACACACACACACAAACACACTGGCAGAAAAAGCCACAAGCCAAATGAAAAAGAAACGATCAGTACATGTCTATAAACTGGGGCAGCTTGTTGTTAATAACACATACAAAGCATTGGGCAACAACGACGAATGATACACACATAGCCACCAGGGTGTATCACTGACCAATATCCCCTTGATTCGGAACTAGCGTTTCTACTAAGCTAGATACCACATCTCTCTCTCTCTCTCTCTCACATGTGCTTCTCTCTGCGCTGTGCTCCTCATTCACGACCAAAATTTGCAGCACACAGGTTTCAGAGGTCATTGTGGTCTCAGAAAGCAACAGAGAACTGAAACAAGAACTGACACTACTGTATTCATTTCTGTAATATGGTTTGGTTTATACCTTTATTTCTAATCAACCACTTGTGTATTCTGACAAAAAACAAAACAAAAAAAAACAGCAGGAAATAAAATGCTCAAGGAACAATGAACACACCTATATAATGCACAAACACTCTCATTCTCACTGAAACACATTCAATGAAGATGCAAGTGAAAATAATCAGCTTTCAAAAGCACAAAAATAGGAAAATACAGAGCCAGCCGATGGAAGTGGGCTGATTTTCACAAAGCCACATACATGCACGAGATTTTACAGCAATATAAACCAGTAAGTCAGACAGTAACATAAATCAAGTCTGAAGCTCACATAGTGACACAGATCATGTCTGAAGGTCAGGCAGTAATACACATCATGTCTGAAGGTTAGACAGTAACACAGATCATGTCTGAAGATCAGACAGTAACACACATCATGTCTGAAGGTCAGACAGTAACATACATCATGTCTGAAGGTTAGACAGTAACATGCATAATGTCTGAAGGTCAGACAGTAACACACATCATGTCTGAAGATCAGACAGTAACACACATCATGTCTGAAGATCAGACAGTAACACACATCATGTCTGAAGGTCAGACAGTAACATACACCATGTCTGAAGGTCAGACAGTAACACACATCATGTCTGAAGGTCAGACAGTAACATACACCATGTCTGAAGATCAGACAGTAACACACATCATGTCTGAAGGTCAGACAGTAACATGCATAATGTCTGAAGGTCAGACAGTAACATACACCATGTCTGAAGGTCAGACAGTATCATACATCATGTCTGATGGTTAGACAGTAACATGCATAATGTCTGAAGATCAGACAGTAACACACATCATGTCTGAAGATCAGACGGTAACACACATCATGTCTGAAGATCAGACAGTAACACACATCATGTCTGAAGGTCAGACAGTAACATACACCATGTCTGAAGATCAGACAGTAACACACATCGTCTGAAGGTCAGACAGTAACACACATCGTCTGGAGGTCAGACAGTAACACACATCGTCTGGAGGTCGGACAGTAACATACACCATGTCTCTAGGTCAGACAGTAACACACATCATGTCTTAAATTCGGACAGTAACATACACCATGTCTGGAGGTCGGACAGTAATATACATTCTGCCTGAAATTCGGACAGTAACATACACCATGTCTGAGGTCGGACAGTAATATACACCATGTCTGGAGGTCGGACAGTAATATACATTCTGCCTGAAATTTGGACAGTAACATACAAGATGTCTGAAAGTCACACATAGAAATACACATCACATCTGGACATCACAAAGTACACACTGGAAGATCACAAGGAAACATAATACATGTCTGTGCGCGTCACAGTTTATAAACTACACGCCGGCTGTTGCTTAAACACACACACACACACAGAGGGTCACAAGAAAAGATCACAACACATTTGGAGGCTGTCTGGTCCAGGACGTATCAGTGTGTGATCAGCTCACCCAAAGCATCCTGCAATGCTGTAACATATTGCTGGAAGCCAATGCTACTTAGAGATCTTTTTTTTCTTTCCAAATTTCCAAACAACCAGCATCAGTGAGGCAGAAGCACCTACAGTAAAAGTAAAGTGGAGTGATGGCCTGGAGGTAACGTGTCCGCCTAGGAAGTGAGAGAATCTGAGCGCGCTGGTTCGAATCACGGCTCAGCCGCTGATACTTTCTCCCCCTCCACTAGACCTTGAGTGGTGCTCTGGACACTAGTCATTGGGATGAGACGATAACCGAGGTCCCATGTGCAGCATGCACTTAGCGCACGTAAAAGAACCCACGACAACAAAAGGGTTGTTCCTGGCAAAATTCTGTAGAAAAATCCACTTCAATAGGAAAAACAAATAAAACTGCACGCAGGAAAAAAAAAAAAAAAAAAGGGTGGTGCTGTAGTATAGCGACGTGCTCTCCCTGGGGAGAGCAGCCCGAATTTCACACAGAGAAATCTGTTGTGATAAAAAGAAATACAAATACAAATACAGTAATACAGTCTGCGAAAAAAAAACACAACAACCAACACTTCTTCAGGCTTCACACAGAAAAAACCTGCAAAACTTTGTGCGCAAAGAACAATATAGTAAAGATAATGCCACCCAAGTTTTCTTACATGTAAAGATGATGCAGACCAATCTCTCTTACATTTATATTTGAATCAATCAGTTACTGGAATCTAAATTATGTTTTGGGTATAACCAACATATTTCTTTGCTAAAATCAATTTGAGATACACGTAATGTTTGGTAATAAGTTATAATATACTACTAAGTTATACGGAAAACGAAAACAATCAATGATTCTTTAAAGAGTGGAAAATGTAAAGCATGTACGTCAACTCAATGAGGACAAAGCAAAAACAAGCAAACAGAAACTCAACTGTTGTGCCAGACCAGGCTATCCAGACTTCAACAAACAGCCCGAAGTCTCTGTGATCTCTTCCTCCTCCATACTTTTGCATTTTGTGTGCAGCAACTTCTATGTTCACTTGTGTGTACAAGTGGGCTTTTATGTGCATGACCCATTTTTACCCGGCAATGAAGGCAGCCAAACTACGTTTTGGGGGGGGATCAACTTTCCTTCAATGGAAATGAGACCAGTGATCCATGCATCCGCCTATCACATACAAAGGAAATAGGATTCAAGTGACTTGGACTTCTTTTGTGAAAGCATTCAGGGTAACACTAGCCTAAAGCAAACACTTAGTGTTCAGCCCTTCAGAAACTGACTAATGCCAGTTTCTCCCAGTGGGCTGTTATTTGCCTTCACTGGTTTCTTACACAACATGTACTGACACCGACAATGTTGTACTAACACAGAGAACTGTCTTTTTCAACATGCATTTTTTGGTGGCCTGTTGAACATGACCTGAATTAACAATGACAACTGCCTCTTTTGATACACATGGGTCCAGTTTTCTTTAACACATTCTGCACTGAGTGAAAACTATTTGTTTCAAACACAACTCGTACTGACACTGCCAAAGTTTTCTTCACCATGCACTGGTTGTGGCATCCTGAACTTTACCTAAACTAAACTCACAATGACAACTGCCCCTTTAGACACACAAGTTTCCAGCTTTCCTTAACAGCACACCCTGCACTCAGTGAAAACTGCATATTTCTAACACAACCTGTACCAACACTAACAACTGTCATTTTCAAAATGCATCATTGTAGCAACAGTGTTTTACTTATCGTGATCCTGAAGTGATGGTCACAGCTGCCACTTTTAAAACTAAAACCTGCCAATACAGTAACAGTTTAAAAAGATTTTTTCAATTTTATGTAGCATACAACTTAGAGATAGTGGCAGCTAGCATGCCTCTCCCACCCTGCAACCTGCGACAACTGTTTTCTTTTCCCACCAGCCTGCAGTCACTAACTAATTAACTAACCACCTCCCCCCTTGACTGCAGACAGTGTGGGGAGCAAAGATCTAACCTCATTGCCTGCCCTTCAACAACCACTGGGGGTAACTAAACAGAAACTAAAAACACTCTGACGAAAAGGAACAATTCCAGTGGTGCCATTTGCTTTTCTTTCTGCAGGCAAACAAAACCAAATCGCCAACCTCCTCATACAACCAGCCTTCCCCTCACCTCAGTGTTACACAAACACCAGGGTGCGGAACACTGGTAGGGTGTGGGGGGTGGGGATGGGTGGTGCAGGGGGTCCGTGGGTGTCAGGGTTAACACTGCTTCCTGCAGCAGTTGTGAAGGGCAGGCAGTATGATGATGGCAGTATAGATGGCAGCTGAGGCATGTGGTGGAGGAGGAGGGGGATGGCGGGTGGGTGGGACAGTGGTGTTTACAGTGGGCAGGCGGTACGTAGTAGACTGCCCGAGGGGTTCAGCATGTACCAGTCCACCTGGTTGCCGTTGATGAAGACATTCCTCATGCACCCGTACATCCCGCGGTTAGAGGAGGAGGCTATCTGGTTGCCGAAGAATGCTGTGGACATGATGACAATCAGTATCACAATCCTTTTATTTCATTATTCTATCAATTTTTATTTGTTTTTAATAGGTGAGCATTGTACAAAGCAATGAATTCAGAAAGAAACAGAAACATACTAACAATCATTCCTTACTACGACTAAGTTTGATCCCAGTACACTTAAGTTCAAATGAGAAGCAAATGCAATATTAGAAAAAAGAAACCAACAAAAAAAAAACAAGAGGAAAGTGACCATGAAAAAAACACACACATTCCTAAGAACACAGATAGTAACAGACAGACTGGTAGATGAGTCAGATTCACAAGGTTAACTCAGAAACAGAGAGTGGTCTGAAGTCTGTATTACATTCAGATTACAAGCAGAACAGTAAATGGCAGCATACCTTATATAAAAAAACAAACAAAAAAAACATGCAGCAATGGCAAAGCAAGCTCTATAAAAAAAAAAAGAAAAAAAAGAAAGAAAAAAAAAAAAAAAACCCAAAAAACATACACAGACAAACAAACTCACACACACTTTCTAACAAGCTGTCCAACAATGCATCTCTTACATCACCAAATTCCAGGGACAGAAAAATTAAGCACAAATCGACATAGTTTGCTTGAAATCAAACACACAAATGCAAAATGGATAAAACAAATGCTTATCATAGAAATCAAAGCAAGTCATTGTCTGATAAATCAAAGTCAAGAAGAAGAAAATCATGACGAAGAAGAAGAAGAAGAAAGGAAAGAAGAAGAAGAAGAAGAAGAAGAAGATATGAAAAAGACGAAGAAGAAGAAAAAAAAAAAGAAAGAAAAGAAAAAGAAAAAGGAGAAGAAGGAGAAGAACAAGAACACACACACACACACACACACACAAAAACAACAACAAAAAACCTACAAACAAACAACACCAAAAAACAACCACCAAACACACCAGCACCACCGACAAACTCTCAGAACACTCACAGGGGGCTCCACCGATGAGCAGTGGGGCTTTGCTGGGCGTGGTGAGGCTGCCGGAGGGGCTGGTGGCGAAGACGTCGGGCTGACCATCCAACTTCAGCCTCAGGCTGCTGGCGGCAAACTGGGCCTCCACTGTGTGCCACTGCCGCATGCAGTAGGCGCTGAGGTCAATGTTGGTCGACTCCACCTGCAGGGTTCCCTCGTCGTTCTTCAGCGTCAACTTCATCTGTTGATGGGTGAGTGCAAAGTTTATGTCACACAAAATGCATTCTGTATGGACAAAAAAAAAAAAAAAAAAAAAAAAAAAAAAAAAAAAAAAGGCAAAAGCCATGCCTGACTGTTTCCGTAAAGATCTGTGGTGGTCAAACAGAAATTTCCTTTCAAATATACACTCCTGCCATGTTTTACTTGTGCGTAAGATCAGACTTTCACCTGTGCACTAACTGATACATTTCCACACACGCACACATCATACCATGCACAATCATGATGTGCACAACGCACAAGTCAAACATGGCAGGAGTGTTTATTTGAAAGGAAATTTCTGTATCATCATATGAAAGAAAAACATGCTTAGCATGAAATCACCTCTTGTGTGAGAGAATGTCACCAGGGTGACATTCTCTATTGGGGGTGAAATTTCGACCCAGGTGACATACGGTACTGGAACATTGGTACAGAATGTCACTAATGTTCTGTAATCTGTACCAGGGTGACATACGGCACTACAACTTTAGTACAGAATGTTACTAATGTTCTGTACTAGGAAGACATACAGTACAGAATGTCACTAATGTTCTGTACTGGGAAGACATATAGTACTGTATCATCAGAGGTGACATTTGGTACAACAACAGAACATAACCCATCCTGCCCAACCTTCCCCGATGCCAGACAGAACCCCTCAATACAAGATGGAACCCCCCAAATGTCAGACAGAACCCCCCAAAGCCGATGCCAGACAGAACCCCCCAATGTCAAACAGAACCCCTCAATGCCAGACAGAACCCGCCAATGCCAGACAGACAGAACCCCCCAATGTCAGACAGACAGAACCCCCCAATGTCAGACAGACAGAACCCCCCAATGTCAGACAGACAGAACCCCCCAATGTCAGACAGAACCCCCCAATGCCAGAGAGAAACCCTCAATGTCGGACAGAACCCTCCAATGCAAGGACCCCCCCCCCCACCCCCCAGCATGCCAGACAGAAACCCCCAATTCCAGATGAAACCCAACCAATGCCAGACTGAACCCCACCAATGCCAGACAGAACCCCCCCAATGTTAGACAGAAGCCCCCGATGCCAAACAGAACACCCCGATGCCAGAAGGAACACCCTGATGCCAGACAAAACCCTCAGAACCCAGATGAAACCCCACCAGTGCCAGACAGAACCTCCTGATGCCAGACAAAACCCTCCAAAGCCAGACGAAACCCCACCAATGCCAGACAGAACCCCCCAATGCCAGACAGAACAGACAGAACTCCCCAATGCCAAAAGGAACCCCCTGATGTCAGACAAAACCCTCAGAAGCCAGACGAGACCCCACCAATGCCAGACAGAACCCCAGTGACTAACCTTGCCCTCGTGCAGCTCCAGCGTCAGTCCCGAGTTGCTGGTGGTGTCGGTGATGGTGACCAGCACTCCGTCACGCTCGCTGCTCTTGAACTCTGCCTTGATCAGCACTCCCACCCCAACGTCAAACCTCAGGTCTGGGGGACAAGCGCGAGTTCAATCAATACACCTCCAGGGGAGGAATGTTGGCACAATGGTCAGGATGCTTGTCTCCCAATACGGTGTCTGTGAGGGTCTGGGTTTGAATCCTGGTCTCATTCATTCTCCCAAGTTTGACTGGAAAATCAAACTAAGTGTCTAGTCATTCGGATGAGACGATAAACGGAGGTCCTGTGTGCAGCATGCACTTGACGCACTGAAGAAGAACCTGTGACAATGTAAGTGTTGTCCTCTGGCAAAAATCTGATGAAGAAACCCACTGATAAGCACACAAAAGTATATGCATGCACTCAAGGCCTGACCAGTGCATTGAGTTGTGCTGCTGCTCAGGCATCTGCTAAGCAGATGTGGTGTAGCGTATATGGGTTTGTCCAAATGCAGTGATGCCTTCTCAACAAGCTGAAATTAAATCTTTAACTCGTTCTGGAACATGGACGATTACAAACATCATTTATCATACAACATGCCCAGCTCATGCGCGTGTGCAAATAGCAAAGTTAGAAAAAGTTGCTGAATAAAATTTAACAAAATTTCCCAATTCTAAAAGCTGCATTTATTTCAACTATACAGTTTTACTATCATTTAACTCTTTCCGGACGAAGGAATGCTCACGCATTCCTACACAAAACGTATTCGGTTTCGGACGAAGGAATGGAATAGCATTCTCCGAAAGTAAAATTCCATCATGCGCTGTACACGTGATTTTGTGATTAGCCAAGCAGAGTGCGCTATTCTGGGTCACTCCACAATCGAACAGTATGACTGGTTAATATGGGATATGTGGCCTGTCTCGCACACACGCTGACAAAGTCACTGACCGGTCGTCTGCTCGCGTGCCAGCCTGTTAGCAAAGCGGCCTCTTCTCGGAATGTTGTGAAGCGAACAAGGCAGTGACGGCAATGTTTTAGGGTACTTGAAATGCTACAAACTGAAGGGTCGGACATTGAAGAGGTGGATGATGACGAAGAAGAAAGCGAATTTAATGCAGAAAACAAGCATGGGTATGGTGATTCGGGGTGAAAAATTGGCAGTATTTTCTACATATGGCAAAACTAAAAATAAGATGAGAAATTTGATTTTTTTTTTTTACATGTAATAGCTCAACACGTAATAAACCAGTTCTGAAAGTTTCATTTTCTTACACAGTATTTTGTATTTTTTGTAATTTTTTTTCCTAACCCTTACAAATGGGCCATCTGTGGGGAAAAGCAAGGGAGAAAACTTGTCGTCCCGAGTGAGTTACGTAACTTGCAGAAACTGAAAACAGATTCAAAAGCAACATACTTTTCTGGTAATTTTTCCCAGCCCTCTCTGTACTAACTGTACTTGCACTGAGACCCACAGGTAAAGAAGTCCACAACTCTCTGTACCCATTGTACACACCCCAGGATCTTTGGGTGAATCCCACCCCTCTGTATACACCCTGCCCGCCCCGCCCCCACCCCTCTCTGTACTCACTGTACACGCACCAAGACCCACAGGTAAATCCCACCCCTCTCTGTACTCACTGTACACGCACCAAGACCCACAGGTAAATCCCACCCCTCTCTGTATCACCGTACACGCACCAAGACCCACAGGTAAATCCCACCCCTCTCTGTACTCACTGTACACACCCCAAGACCCACAGGTAAATCCCACCCCTCTCTGTACTCACCGTACACGCCCCAAGACCCACAGGTAAATCCCACCCCTCGCTGTACTCACTGTACACGCACCAAGACCCACAGGTAAATCCCACCCGTCTCTGTATCACTGTACACGCACCAAGACCCACAGGTAAATCCCACCCCTCTCTGTATCACTGCACACGCCCCAAGACCCACAGGTAAATCCCACCCCTCTCTGTACTCACCGTACACGCCCCAAGACCCACAGGTAAATCCCACCCCTCTCTGTACTCACTGTACATAACCCAGGATCCACCAGTGAATCCCACCCCTCTGTATAAACGATGCACCCCAATGACCCATGGACAAATCCCACCCCTCTCTGTATGCACTGCACACACACCACAAGACCCATAGGTAAACCCCCACCCCTCTCTGTACTCACCGTACACGCCCCAGGACCCGCCGGTGAACCCCACCCCTCTCTGCACGTCCACGTAGCAGTACTCCACACCTTTGATGATGTCAGTGTCCGTGATGTCCACAGGGTTGCCTCCCAGGTTCAGGTTCCGCACACAGCCGCGCAGACTGTGGTCCACCTGGGGGCATCACCATCACCATCATCATCATCACACAGTAGCTTTAACTCTTTCATCGTCAAGTTTCTGTGTGAAAAACACTCCCCAGCGCTAAATATGTTAGAAACCATGCTCTCAGTCACAGGCTTCGGTTCATGTCAAAACAACACAAAGGACTTGTTCACTTCAAACTCTGTCAGGGGGCAAAGGTTAGTCATTGTCCTGTTGGCCGGAAGCTGGCTGCAGCTGTCGAGTGTTGATACAATGTGAAAAAATAATAGTCTTTTCAACAGGACCCCTCAATGTCGACAAAAGTCGCCTATGGCAATGCACTGTCTAGTCAACTAAAGTCGCCTATGGTGGTGAAAGAGTTAGTACCAACTTCATACTTTTTGGCACATATTGAAAAACACAGACAAAATACTAGACTTTCAATTCTCATACTGGGTAAGTTTTGTTGTTGCTGTTGTTATTTTTTTTTAAGTGTCAAATCATTAAGACTTATCCTGATGTAAATGCATTTCTAAAGGACCTAAACTACATTTACAAACTGTAGAAAATACATGCAAGTTTTGAAGACGGAATATGCCAAATTTTAACAAAATAAAAGGTTCCATTATAATAAACTGATTGAACTTATTCAATGAAAAGGTTTACAAATATTTGTGCATCATTTAAAACCACAACAAAAAAACTTTAATAACAAACCTTGCATAGTGCCAAGTGCTGGCAGTTTAGTTATTAATGCCTGGACCTTGACAATGAAAAATTGAACATCAGCATCTGCCGCTTCATTTCTAATGACAAATGATCTGCAGGTGGTCAATAACTTCTTAATACAATCATCTCTTTCCTCCCCACCCCTAACCCCACCCTCTTACCAGTTTGCACACTTATGCCTATGCCCTACTTAAGTGTGATGCCTAAGCGCTGGCTGACAAAAACATAATCAAACTGAAGTAAACATTAAGACAAAGCACTGACTGTCAATGACAAACACTCAACACAAACATTACCAGCACACTGCTGAGAAAATAATGACAAAAATATGAATGAAGTCGAGATTTTATTGTAAACATCTTTTCCTTTATCACTGTAGCTTTATTTCAACAAGTATACCCTTGATCAGTGTAACTTAACAACAACAGCTTTAACAAAAGAGACAAAACAAACACAAATAAGAAAAGGAAAAAAAAGCTAAAAAAAAAAAAAACAACAACAACAGCAACAAAAAAAACCAAAAAAAAAACAAACAAAAAAAAAAAACAAAAAAAAAAAACACCCATCCCAGTCAAAACTTTCTCAAAGTCAACCTCAGTCAATCCTTTATCTTTCTGATATTGATGTATCTGTATCTTCTTCATCACAAAATTTGTATTTGTAATCCTCATTTTTATCACAACAGACTTCTCTGTGTGAAATTTAGGCTGCTCTCCCCAGGGAGAGTGCATTGCTACAGTACAGCGTCACCTATTTTCTGTATTTTTTCCTGCGCGCAGTTTTATTTGTTTTTCCCACTGAAGTGAATTTTTCTACAGAATTTTGCCAGGAACAACCCTTTTGTTGCTGTGGGTTCTTTTACGTGCGCTAAGTGCATGCTGCACACAGGACCTCGGTTTATCATCTCATCCGAATGACTAGCATCCAGACCACCACTCAAGGTCTAGTGGAGGGGGAGAAAATATTGGCGGCTGAGCCGTGATTCAAACCAGCGCACTCAGATTCTCTTGCTTCCAAGGCAGATGCATTACCTCTAGGCCATCACTCCACTAAAAATAAAGATCTGATCTGCCGCACCAACATGCTCTGAAGATAGATAACCTTTTTCACCATTTCATTCAAAAATTTCATTTCTGAAAGACACAAATGTAAATGAAAAGCATATTCCTATGAGTAGACCACCAATGCTAAGGATACGCATGCAATATCCTTTACTTGAAAATGGAACCAGTGATTGTGAAAATGTCAGTACTTTCTTTGTTACACTCTGTTGTTTGGTTTTTTTTCACCCGATATTTCTTTTCCCTTTTCACATGTATGTGTGTATGCACGAGGGTGTGTTTTCATTCTTTCTTTGTTTCTCGTTTTGTAGTAAAGAAACAACCACTAAATAAAAAGAGAGAGAGAAAGAAAGAAACAACAACAACAACAACACACACACACACAACCACCACATCTCTGGGGATCCACAACAACTCACCACATTAACTTTGAGTTCTTCGTCACCGGACAGGCCCCCGATGTAAAAGGGGAGGTCAACCTCCAGGCGTGACTCGATGCTGTCCGACCCTTCCTGTCGGCCATCCACAAACATGCGCAGCTGGGTCTGGTCCTTGATCACCTGGGCCTGCGCCACCACACACACACAGTGTGTCATGGTGCATTGTGTAGCATGTCACTACCACACACTGTCTTATAACACAGCGTAAAGACTTTCAGTGTGTCATGGTGCACTGTGTAGCATGTCACCACCACACACTGTCTTACAGCACAGCATAAAGACTTTCAGTGTGTCATGGTGCACTGTGTAGCATGTCACCACCACACACTGTGTTACAGCACAGCGTAAAGACTCTCAGTGTGTCATGGTGCATTGTGTAGCATGTCACCACCACACACTGTCTTATAACACAGCGTAAAGACTTTCAGTGTGTCATGGTGCATTGTGTAGCATGTCACCACCACACACTGTCTTATAACACAGCGTAAAGACTTTCAGTGTGTCATGGTGCATTGTGTAGCATGTCACCACCACACACACTGTGTTTAACACAGCGAAAAGACTCTCAATGTGTCAAGATGTATTGTTTATGTCACAACCACACACACTGTTTTATAACATGGCGAAAAGACTCTTAGTGGGTCATGATGTATTGTGATACAACACACACTGTTTTATAACACATAAAAAGATTACTCTTCTTCTTCTTCTTCTTCTCTCTCAACTCTGTGAAAAGTCAATGTGGTGTTCAACTAGATAATGCATATACTGGACAGAGAACTTAGAAAATGTTGAAATTTACCACATAAACCAAAACCCACCGAGTACATTACTGCACTAACTTGTAGTAGCAGACAGTTGATAATGCATGTACTGAATCTAGAACTTGAACTTCTTTTGTGGGCTGCAACTCCCACGTTCACTCGTATGTTCACGAGTAGGCTTTTACGTGTATGACCATTTTTAGCCCACCATGCAGGCAGCCATACTCCGTTTTGGGGGATATGCATGCTGGGTATGTTCTTGTTTCCATAACCTAAATGCTGACATGGATTACAGGATCTTTAACGGGTGTATGTATGCTGGGTATGTTCTAGTTTCCGTAACCTAAATGCTGACATGGATTACAGGATTTTTAACGTGCGTATTTGATCTTCTGCTTGTGTATACACACAAAGGTAGTTCAGGCACAAGCAGGTCTGCACACATGTCCACCTGGAAGATCGGAAAAATCTCCACCCTTTATCCACCAGGCGCTGTTACTAAGATTCGAAACTGGGACCCTCAGATTGAAAGTCCAACACTTTAACCACTTGGCTATTGCGCCCGTCAGAATTTGAACAAATGCTGAAACTACCCCACAAATCAAAACCCACCATGCATATTACTGTACTAACATGTAGTGGCTGACAGCTAATAACACATACACTGAACCTATAACTTGAACAAGAGAGGCAAGGCCTTCAAGACTCACTTGTGATACACTTAAAAAAAAAAAAAAAATCCAAGCTTTTTATGTATTGAGCATAATTTCAAAATGTAATGTTTAAGATGAGAAAGATCAGTTTAAAGCAAATTAAGTCCCCTAGCATTAATTACAGAGTAATTTCCCTTTTTTTACTGTGACCAAGTGCTATGCTTGCTCCAATATTTGCCTCACGCACGAGCTGTATCAGCTTGCCTCACACAGTAAATGCAGTTTGCATATAATTAGGCTTCATTTTTTATTTTTTTGTGCCCATCCCAGAGGTGCAATATTGTTTTAAACAAGATGACTGGAAAGAACTGAATTTTTCCTATTTTTATGCCTAATTTGGTGTCAACTGACAAAGTATTTGCAGAGAAAATGTCAATGTTAAAGTTTACCACGGACACACAGACACACACACACACAACCGAACACCGGGTTAAAACACAGAGTCACTTTGTTTACACAAGTGAGTCAAAAATGTTGAAATCCTCCCCGCCCCCTCAACCCCCAAAATAAAAACAAAACAACCACCACCCCACAACCCACCGAGTGCCACAGCCCGTCAGTCAGGTCGAGAGACGACCACATCTCTCTCTGGGCGCCTTTGTACGAGTACACCACCTCCATCCTCCCCCCTCGCAGCTGCACGGCAAAGTACACGCTCTGGTCTGCGTTCTTCAGCAGCCCGAACAGCCCGTCCTCAAAGAACGTGCGGAACTCAAACGATATGTTGAAGCTGGAAAGCACACAAAGAAACGGTTCAGGAACGCATGATGCTTGTGTATGCATGCATGTACACACACACACTCACTCACACACACACACACACATACACACATACACATACACACATAATATACACAGAGGCATGCATGTATTTGACAGCATGTACATATAAAACACTTATCATCAGAGCACATCTGAATCTCTATCGGCAAGCTGCTGTGTAAAATCATGAGTGTAAAAATCATGAGTGTAAAAAAAAAAGTGTTTATGTTTGAAACTAGCAAGACAATGGCAGTATTAAACCAGTTTTCTCTTTCTTGTTTCATTTTATCTACGCAGATTATATGTATGATTTCATGCATGTGCTACCATGTACTGAGAGAAATAGAGAGACACAGAGAGAGAGATATTGAGAGAGAACGAACAAATGAACGAATTTTATTGCTATTAAGTTGTTAAGCCCATTCAGCAATGCGACACAACAAACAATAATCGCGACGCAAAGTCACAGACATGAAGACCATGGCAATGTTTTGTTTTTCCAATGTACAACCATATGACAAAATCATTATAGTTAATATCGGGATTGTCATTGACAAGCGATTCTGAGAGAGAGACTGAGAGAGAAAGACATACAGACAGACAGATAGACAGACAGAGAGAGATAAAGAAGAAAGAGAGATAAAAAAAAAGAGAGAAACCGACAAAGACAGAGAGACCAAGAGAGAGGCAGAGAGAACAAGAAAGAGAGAGAGATAGACAATGACAGAGAGAAAACAAGACAAAGAGAGACAGGCAAAGAAACTGTGTTGTTGATTCCCATATGAATGAACTGCTGCAAGAAAGAGAGAGAGATAGACAATGACAGAGAGAAAACAAGACAAAGAGAGACAGGCAAAGAAACTGTGTTGTTGATTCCCATATGAATGAACTGCTGCAAGAAAGAGAGAGAGATAGACAATGACAGAGAGAAAACAAGACAAAGAGAGACAGGCAAAGAAACTGTGTTGTTGATTCCCATATGAATGAACTGCTGCAAGAAAGAGAGAGAGATAGACAATGACAGAGAGAAAACAAGACAAAGAGAGACAGGCAAAGAAACTGTGTTGTTGATTCCCATATGAATGAACTGACCGACAACTGCATCTCCAGCATGGTACTGTGGTTTTACATTTAGCACATGCATGATACTGCATACTAACATAACACAAGCCTGCACCTGCTCTTAGAATACACATGTCTGAACCATATAAAGTCAATCCCGTCCTCACAACAAAATCCTAAAGAAAAAAAAGCCTCCCTCTCTCTCTCACAGTCAGCCCAGAACAGAGTGCGATGGCGAGGGGTTGTCGATGACCTATGCTCCACCGGGAGCGATGGGCACAATGAATGACTGAATCTCTCTCACAGTGCAAAAACACTCACTTTTTCCTCAGCTCACTGAGGTTGATGTTCTTGCTGATCTTGGCGAAGCTTTTCTCGCTGTTGCCCAAGGTCTTGGCGTTCCCCTCAATCCCAGCGGTCATCAAACGGAACGGGGAACAAGTGGATGTCTGCGGAGAGCCTGCGGTGGGGCGGACAGGAGGCACGGTGACAGGGCCCACGGTGATGATGCCGCTCGGCAAGTTCGGGGTGGGGCGGTTGAGATTGCTGTTGTCACAGATGCTGGTGGGCGTCCCTCCATTGGCGTTGGTGATGGATTCTCCACAGCGCCCGATGTCTGCCAGCTTGTACTGCTTGGCTTGAGCCAGGTCTATCAGCCTGCCGCATCGCACGTATCAACTGAATGTCATGACTTCAGTTAACACATCTTGAATCTCAAAACATGATTTGCACCACCGTCAATGGAATATGGATGCCTAAATGGTGCGGTAACAAAATATGATCAGACATAAAAGCCCACTTGTACTTACAAGTGAACATGTGAGAGTTGTACTTGTAGCCTATGAAAGGAGAAAGAAAAAAAATCAATTGAGTTGTACTTGTAGCCCATGAAAGGAGAAAGACAAAAAATCAATTGATGAATGTTAACAGACTACACAATATGAATGCTGATACAGATCATCACTCTGAGAAGATAGTAGATACTATTAATACCATACAGATCATCACTCTTATAAGATAGCAGATACAACAAATACGAAGATAAAATCAAATCTGCCCAAATGCTTTAAAATGACCCTCAGAGTATTTTTTTACATTTCTCGATGGCTTCTGCCAAGATATGCACTATAAAAATAAACTTTTCTAAGACACTAACAAAACAACAGTTTATTTCCAAAGAAAGGTAACAGAAGAATGTAAATTTATCATTAAAAAAACAAGACAAGTGAAAAGCTTGAACAACTGTCAGCGTCAAAGCAAATCAATACAGAATATCACATACTAGAAACTGAACAAGAGTATCTGGCAATAAAGGTGGGAATGTGTGTGTGTGTGGGCATGCTTGCATTTGTATTCCTGCAATAGTGTGCTGATTTGTGCATGTGTAAGGGCATGTACGTGTGTGTGTGTGTGTGAGTGAGTGAGCGTGCGAGCGTGTGCGTGCATGTGTGCGTGTGTGTGTGTGTGTGTGCATACCTGCTTGTGTTTGCGTGCATGTGAAAGAGCACATAGCACCCATGCATATGCAAGTGAATGTTAAATATGCATGTATGTGAGTATACGTCTGCATGGTTGAGCACTTTGGGTTAACACTCTGAAGACATATTCGCTTTGCAAAGCATTCCCTCAGCTATATAGGCAGTGTGTGTGTGTGTGTGTGTGTGTGTGTGTGTGTGTGTGACTTCTGAGTGTTTGTGGTGCTAGTGCATAGACTGTGTGAGTGGAGAGTGCACAGTGCACTGGGTTTGCACTTCCCAAGATTATGCATATGAATTTTTTTTCAAAGCTATATATCTATATATCTATATCTCTCTCTCTATATATAATCATATTCAGTTTTACTAGCAGTAGTAGTAGTATCATTATTATTATTATCATTATTATTATCATTCTCAGTAGAGGTAGTGATAGTAGTAGTAATAGAAGTAGTAGCAGCAACAGCAGCAGTAGTAGTAGTAGTAGTAGTAGCAGCAGCAGCAGCAGTAGCAGCAGTTGTAGTTGTAGCAGCAGCAGCAGCAGTAGTAGTAAGAGCAAGAGTGAGAACAGTAGCAGGAAGGGTAGTAGTAACAGTATCATCAACATCATTATGATTATCTATCATATTATGATTATTACTATCATTATCACTATCACATCTGCATTATCATAAATATCATCATTATTATGATAACATGTGTACATGCACACGTCCCATACACAACCCCCACCTGCCATTAGCGATGATGTCACTGATGCACCCATCCAGTTTGACGTCAGAGGCAGCCATGTCATTGACAATGATCTGGGCACCGCCGAAATACAGGTTGCTGTTGGCGCTGAGGGGGATCCCCGTCACCCCGAAAGGCAGCTGGCCCTTGGCCACCTCTATGTCATCCACCAGCATACGCAGCCTGCAACGTTATCATTGGTCTTTAGCTAATATCATCATTATCATGTGGAGCGTTCCCCTAGAGGTAACGCGTCTGCCTAGGAAGCCAGAGAATCTGAGCACACTGGTTTGAATCCCAGCACAGTCGCCGTATTTTCTCCACCTCCATTAGACCTTGAGTGGTGATCTGGATGCTAGTTGTTCAGATGAGACGATAAACTGAGGTCCTGTGTGCAGCATGTACTTAGCGCACGTAAAAAAACCCACGGCAACAAAATGGTTGTCTCTGCCAAAATTCTGTAGAAAAATCCACTTTGATGGGAAAACGAATAAAAATTGCAGGCATGAAAAGATACATAAAAAAAATAGGTGCTCCGAGTGTAGTAACACTCTTCCTGGGAACAGCAGCCCGAATTTCACACAGGGAAATCTGTTGTGATAAAAAAAGACTAATACAAGTGTTTGTAAGAACAATCAGGAAATTTGGCTGGAACATTTTGAATTGGGCAGGAACACTCACACTCCCGAGCCACATCAGCAAACGTACATTTTATCTACAAGGCATACAAATACTTTTGCCTACCTGTAACACGGTGCAATTGCTATGATTAAGCTGACTGGTCCACTCAATGCTGTTTCAATGTAAACATACACCACCATTAGCTGAGAGCAAGGTTTGTAGTGACTTCCCTGGCCTCGTGATCGATAGAGAGCGTCTGGGTAATGTTACAACAGGAAAGCATGTGACCATGCCATGAAGTTGAAAATGAACTGGTCAAAACAATTTTGACGTTGGTGTAACAAACTGTAATTGAGTGTAACAAAACAGGGCAAAATCATAACAGTTGGCATTTCTGTATATGTAGTGGTTACAACTTTGCAAGCTATTGCTGGAGTGCAGACTCCTCAGGCTGGAAAACAGAAGAAACTGGCAAAATTAAAACCACCACAAGTTTTAAAGACATGAAAAGACTGCTGTTGGTGTTTTTCTGTTGTTGTTTTTTTTATACCACCTGCTATTAACATCAGTGAAATTTACAAGGCATGCAGCCTTGGAACCCAAGAGAACATGATCATTGTGTACATCTCTCACTCTCTCTCTATATATATATATTCACATAGATAGATAGATATACATAGACAGAGAAAGACAGAGTGAGACATTTCTCATAAAAACACTGACAACCAGCATCAGTAGCCTATAACATCATTGGTCTTTTTGTCTTTTTTTTCCTCACAATAACTTTGACAACCAGCTTTGTTAGCTTGAAACATCGTCACTGGTCTTCAGGTAATATCAGTTTTGCTATCCTCACAATAGTTTTGACAAACAGCACCTGCAGCCTGTAACATCACTGGTCTTCAGGCAACATTCTGCAGGAAAGAAATTTCTATAGTTATTTGTTGCTACAATTGTTGGACTTTGTCCCTCAGTCTGGTAATGGACCCATGGTCTCTAAACTAATGACTATCTGCAAGTGATGTTGTCAAGAGCCTCTGCATAGTCTTTGTAATTCATGAAGCATAAAATCTTGTCAACATCAAGTATTTGCCAACAAATAAAGCAAAGAGTTGAGGTTAACACTTCAGTGTTTGATCATTTGAACATTGGCTTATCACCTAAAGATCACACAAATGCCATTCTAACACCCTTGGATCATACATTTACCGTATCAATCATTGGTAAATCATATGCATGTCATTTAACCACTCACAGATCATACATGCATCATTTAATCATCTGCAGATTCACATGTGTCAATTAATAACATATGGATTAATGTGTGCATCACTTTATCATCTACAAATTATATACACATCATTTGACCACTACAGATTATGTACATAATTTTATCACCAGTAGATCATACACATGATACTGTCATGCATGTCATTTTATCACCTGTACATCACACACATGATACTGTCATGCATGTCATTTTATCACCTGTAGATCATACACATGATACTGTCATGCATGTCATTTTATCACCTGTAGATCACACACATGATACTGTCATGCATGTCATTTTATCACCTGTAGATCATACACATGATACTGTCATGCATGTCCTTTTATCACCAGTAGATCATACACATGATACTGTCAAGCATGTCATTTTATCACCAGTAGATCATACACATGATACTGTCAAGCATGTCATTTTATCACCTGCAGATCATACACATGATACTGTCATGCATGCCATTTTATCACCTGTAGATCATACAAATGATACTGTCATGCATGCCATTTTATCACCTGTAGATCATACACATGATACTGTCATGCATGCCATTTTATCACCAGTAGATCATACACATGATACTGTCAAGCATGTCATTTTATCACCAGTAGATCACACACATGGTAATGTCATGCATGCCATTTTATCACCTGTAGATCATACACACATTATTTCGTGACAAAG
>NC_134895.1:12725809-12823427 GCF_041734735.1 Babylonia areolata
AGTACGTGAGTGTGCATGTGTGTGCTCTGGCAAATGTTCTGTACGTTCCCATATATGGAGGGGTAAAGGGAGGGGGTAGAAGCCGTGCACGTGCATGTCTTTATGCTTATATTTTGTGTCTCCACATGCATGTAAGGAAATTTTCCTTATTTCATGAGGAAATAATGAAGTCTGAACATTATTGCAAAACAACATTCTTCTTCTCCTTGTCACTTTACTAAGTCAAGGGTAATTGGGGTGCTGCATAGAAGAACTGTTTAAATTCATCCCACTCTATTAAATGTGTGCTGTTTTGTGTTGTTTTTTTTTTTTTTTTTTTTTTTTGTTTTGCACCTGCGATCTTTGATGCAATCCTCTGTTGAATTGTAAGAGAAAAAAAACACCACCAACAACAAAGACCCCCACTTTTCATATGGAGAAAAACACAACACTGCAAAACAAACAACAAAACAAGAGAGGCAAGGCCTTCAAGACTCACTTGTGATACACTGAAAAAAAAAAAAATCCAAGCTTTTTATGTATTGTGCATAATTTCAAAATGTAATGTTTAAGATGAGAAAGATCAGTTTAAAGCGAATTAAGTCCCCTAGCATTAATTACAGAGTAATTTCCCTTTTTTACTATCTGCACCAAAACGTTTGCAAAATAAATAAAACTTCCATGCTTAGCAAAAGAAGTTCCTGTTTGAACAAAAAATGATAATAATGAATGCTCTTGTTTTTGTGTCAGAATAAGAGGTCAAAGTGCCAAGTTTAGAGAATACAAAAAATATAAATATAACAGTAAATGCAGTTTGCATATAATTAGGCTTCTTTTTTTAAAATTTTTTTGTGCCCATCCCAGAGATGCAATATTGTTTTAAACAAGATGACTGGAAAGAACTGAACTTTTCCTATTTTTATGCCAAATTTTGGTGTCGGCTGACAAAGTATTTGCAGAGAAAATGTCAATGTTAAATTTTACCACGGACACACAGACACAAACACACACACAGACAACCGAACACCGGGTTAAAACATAGACTCACTTTGTTTACACAAGTGAGTCAACAAACAAACAACAAAATGAGCGATGCTGACCTTATCAAGACAGCCAGGTCGGATTCCCACTTGCACCCCTTCAGTGAGGTCCACAGGAATGGCGGAGGAGGGCCCCACACCGATGTTCTTCAGGCAGCCCAGGAAGTTCTTCGTGTCCTTCACGTCTCTGTAACACAGTGGAGCGGTGGCCTAGTGAGAGAATCGCAGGGTACAGGTTCGAATTTTCACCCCCTTCTCTAGATCTTGAATGGTGGCCAGTCTGGACACTAGTCATTCGGATGAGATGATGAACTGAGGTCCCTTATGCAGCATGCACTTCGTGCATAAAAGAACCTGTGGCAACAACAGAGTTGTCCCTAGCAGAATCCTAAAGTAAAATCCACAACGACAGTGAAACAGATATACTTGCATGCAGAAAAGAAACAAAAGCATGCAGAAAAAATAAAGAATGTAGCATCACTGCAGCAACGCACTCTATCTGATGATAGCACCCAGACTTTCACATAAAGAAATCTGTTGTGATAAAAAATCATACAACACAAAGTAACACACACATAGGTCCAGCGGGTCACAGCACACCACACCACAGCCTTTTTCAATACAGCCCGTGTGATCTCTCACCGCAAGTTCCAGCTTTAGTGTCAGTTTCACAGAGGTGTCAAAGTGTGCGGACTGACCCATATACACTACACCACATCTACTTGGAAAAAAAAAAAAAAAAAAAAAAAGCAAGCATAAGCCCAGTCTATATATAAACCCAAGAACACAACACCACGCCAAAAAACAGGGCCTTGAACTCTGATTGAAAGGCCAATGCCTGACCGTTTCCACCACAGCACCAAGAGGTGCCTCCCTGATGCTTAATTAACCATCAGGATAAAAGTTGCTGTGTGAAAGAAGTGAAAACAACAAGTTAAATAGGACAGAATCTAACAAACAATCAACCAGTTAACTAGGACAGAATCTAACAAACAATCAACCAGTTAAATAGGACAGAATGTAGAAAACAATTAACCAGTAAAATAGGACAGAATCTAGCAATCAATGAACCAGTTAAATAGGACAGAATCTAACAAACAATCAACCAGTTAAATAGGACAGAATGTAGCAAACAAAAAAAATAACCAGTTGAATAGAACAGAATTTAACTAACAATTATCCAATTAAATAGAACAAACAATTAACCAGTAAAACAGGACAGAATGTAACAAACCATTAACCAGTAAAAGAGGACAGAATGTAACAAACAATTAACCAGTAAAATAGGACAGAATGTAACAAACAATCAACCAGTAAAATAGGACAGAATGTAACAATGAACCAGTTAAATAGGATAGAATCTAACAAACCATTAACCAGTGAAATAGGACAGAATGTAACAAACAATTAACCAGTTGAATAAGACAGAGTGTAAAACAATTAACCAGTAAAACAGGGCAGAATGTAAAACAATTAAGCACTTAAATAGGACAGCACCTAACAAACAATTTACTAAACATAAACTGTACACAAATATACACCCGTCCATTCTACAAAGCAGTTAAAGAGAACACAAAATAAAGTTTTAGGAGCAATCAAAACAACATAAAATAAATAAAAGACCAGTTGACCCATGTCTCAATCAGGCAACGTAAAATCTAAATAAAATCCAGTTAAAAACAACAACAACAACAACAACAAAAAAACTCGTGAAAAAACCAGTTCACCCATGTCAACTTCAGTCTGTGTAAAATTTGATTAAGTTGAAAATGCTGATTTCTTTTCAGGAACACACACACACACTCTCTCTCTCTCTTTCACTCAATCCACCCTGATTCAGACAGGCTGGCAGACAGCTCACTTCCGAGGGAATTTGTCCAGGTCATAGCTTTCAGGCAGCCCTCCAATGTACATGGACTCTCCCATGAGCTCCAACCCAGAGTTGGGGCCACTGGCGCTGAAAAATTTCTCCTCCTCTTTATGCGTGTCCACAAATATCTGAAGCAACGCTGCAACAAAAACCAGAAAAGAAAAAAAAAAATCACTTACTTTCTGAAAATCATAACTACACCAACTGTTGTTTAAGAAATTGACGTTTATTCATACTGCGCTTTTCCCTATTAACACATGGGTGGATTGATGAGAATCAAGAGTAAATTAGTGCCTTTCCCAAGGACACAATATCGCCATGTCAACTCGGGGGGCCACGAACCCTGATTACTGGTGAACGCTGGACCAGAAGTCTATGTCCAGCTGGCTCTGCTACAATACTGTCTCAGAACACATTACAAAACAACCATAATAATAATCATAATAATGATGATAATACAGAATGACACTCACACCTAGACAGGAATCAGTGGCATCTGCAATACTCTACCACTATGCCGTGTGTCAAGAATAATAATAACAATAATAATATAGAATGATGCTCACACCTCCAAAGCAGTATGTCTGTGGCATCTACAATAGTCTATCACTGTGGTGTGTCTCAATAATAGCAACAATAATATAGAATGATGCCCACACCTCCAAAGCAGTATGTCTGTGGCGTCTACAATAGTCTATCACTGTGATGTGTCTCAATAATAACAACAATAATAATATAGAATGATGCTCACACCTCCAAAGCAGTATGCCTGTGGCGTCTACAATAGTCTATCACTGTGATGTGTCTCAATAATAACAACAACAATAATAATATAGAATGATGCTCACACCTCCAAAGCAGTATGCCTGTGGCGTCTACAATAGTCTATCACTGTGATGTGTCTCAATAATAACAACAACAATAATAATATAGAATGATGCTCACACCTCCAAAGCAGTATGCCTGTGGTGTCTACAATAGTCTATCACTGTGATGTGTCTCAATAATAACAACAAAAATAATAATATAGAATGATGCTCACACCTCCAAAGCAGTATGTCTGTGGCGTCTACAATAGTCTATCACTGTGATGTGTCTCAATAATAACAATAATAATAATATAGAATGATGCTCACACCTCCAAAGCAGTATGTCTGTGGCGTCTACAATAGTCTATCACTGTGGTGTGTCTCAATAATAACAACAATAATAATATAGAATGATGCTCACACCTCCAAAGCACTATGCCTGTGGCGTCTACAATAGTCTATCACTGTGATGTGTCTCAATAATAACAACAATAATAATAATATAGAATGATGCTCACACCTCCAAAGCAGTATGCCTGTGGCGTCTACAATAGTCTATCACTGTGATGTGTCTCAATAATAACAACAACAACAATAATAATATAGAATGATGCTCACACCTCCAAAGCAGTATGCCTGTGGCGTCTACAATAGTCTATCACTGTGACGTGTCTCAATAATAACAACAATAATAATAATATAGCATGATGCTCACACCTCCAAAGCAGTATGCCTGTGCTGTGTCGCAATAAAAATCAAAAAGAAAAAAAAAAAAGAGAGACAGAAAGAAAATGCAGAATGACAGTGGGTCTGTGGCATCTACAATATTCTGCCACTGTACTGTGTCTCAATGATAACAATAATAATCATAATAATAATAATGATAATGATAATACAGAATGATACTCACACCTCCAAAGCAGTATGACTGTGGCATATACAACAGTCTGCAACTGTGTTGTGTCTCAATGATATACTAACAATGGTAATAATATTAGTATTATAATAATAACAACAATAACAGTAATAATAATAATAACAATAAGAAAAAAGAAGAAGAAGAAATATATAGAATGATGCTAACATCTCCAAGGCACTATGCCTTTACAATACTCTGCCACAGTGCTGTGACTCAGAAGCCATTATTCAATAATAATAATAATAATAATAATGATGATGATACTTGTAACAACAACAACAATAATAACAACAATAATAATACTGATACCACTACTACTACTATTACAGCTAATAACAACAATAATGATAATAATTACAACAATAATAACAGTAATAATAATGATAATGATAATCATCATAGTGATAATAATCAATAATCATCATCATCACAATACTACAGCAGAATGATGCAGACACCTGTCAGGCAGGGAGCCTGTGGTGCTTGACAACACTCTGTCCTGGCACCTCCTGGTCGCTGACCTGCATGCACACACCACACACACACACACACACACAGAGGACGGCAGGACAAACAGACAATTCAAATGTTTTCTTGTACATCAGAAGAAGGTGGCAGAATGGTTAAGATGCTCAGCTGCCAATACAGAGAGTCCGTGAGGGTGTGGGTTTGAATCCCGCTCTTGCCCTTCCTCCCAAGTTATGACTGGAAAATCAAACTGTGCATCTCGTCTTTCGGATGAGACGATAGATCGAGGTCCCGTTTGCAGCACGCACTTGGCGCACTGAAAAAGAACCCATGGCAATGAGAGTGTTGTCCTCTGGCAAAAGTATGTAAAAAGAAACCCATTCTGATAGGTACACACAAACATAAGCATGCAGTCAAGGACTGACAAGCGTGCTGGGTTATGCTGCAGTCAGGCATCTGCCTAGCAGATGTAGTGTAGTGTATATGGATTTGTCCCAACACAGTGGCGCCTCTTTGAGAAACTGAAACTGAACTGCAACTTGTACATCAGCTTTGGGCCACAATACATAGGCAGCGTGTGGTGGTGCAGGTAAAACAGGGGGTTGGGGGAGGGTTAGGGCGTGGGGGGGGGGGGCGGTGAGAGGGGGTGGGGGGTGGGGGGGGGGTGTCGTTGACATGGTGGGATTGGGATTCACCTTCAAATAAAACATTCCAACCAGTCCTGTCATACATAACACCAAATAAAATTGTCAAGTCATGCATAAACAGGACTCTTGTTTGGTGCTTGCATCAATGGCCTTTTTGATTGTAATTACATAGATAAATGCATGCATCATACATGACACCTTGACACATCACAGTTTCACCATTTTTGAAGGTAGGTAGATTCTGTATTGAGAGAGAGAGAGAGAGAGAGAGAGAGAGAGAGAGAGGTGGGCGGGTGCGTGGGAACTGACCATCCAGCTTGTTCCTCTGCAGGTTGATGTTGGTCCACTTGTTGGTGTTGTAGGCCAAGCTGGACTCGACCCGCGCGATGCTCGTCCCCCCGTAGTACATCTGGACCATGATCTTCCCCCCCACAAGGTCGATGGACACGAAGTCCCCTTCCTGAGATAAAGGACAAACAACACACTCTATTAATCATAATACAGGATTTTAGGTTTCATGTCGGTCATCTGTCACTAACACATACAATTTTGAAATGACCAATCGATTTAGTAGCCAGTCGGTCAATTATTAGTTTTTCGTGAAATTGGTCATGCTAAAAGGGCTTTTGTAGAGATCTCTTATTCTCAAGCAAAACAAACATGAAAGTAGTTAAAAACTCTGAAAAATATAAATAAAAGCGCCACTTTTGTTTTTCTACAGTTCAATATACAGCAGACGAACATGGAAAAAAAAGAAGAAAAAAAAAAGAAGATAAAATCATATTTAGCTTTTTACAACCCCGCCAATATCCTTAAGGATGTCTTAGATATATCATGTTTAACATCTATTGTGGAGCATGCAGCCAAAAGATGCTGCCTAACGCTGAGAAAGATTCAATGAGTATTCAGAACAGTTACATTTGAGCATCTGGAGAGTCTGAATATGATAGATTTATTCAACATTCGTGGCCAGCTTTTGGCTTTACTTTCGTTCATGTCATGCGTGTGGTCCTATCAAGTAAAATCAAGATCCGATCAAGATACGTGTAAGTGACCAGCCGCCGTGGCGAAGTGGTTAGCGTCGCGGACTGACGGCTGGGAGGACGCGGGTTCGAATCCCAGCGGAGGTGGGTTTTTCGGCCCGTGGCCGACTCCTATCAGAGTTGAGTGTACTGTGGGCTTAAATGGGGAGACTGGGACCACACAGTCGAGTGTCATCCACTTCAAGGATGCGTCTTTGGGTGTGTTGCTCTAATTACCTGACCAACACTGCAAGTGTCTGTATCTCTCGGGCCTGGTTAACGCCAGGATATCATTATGACAAGAAGCGTAGAGTACAGCCTTGTCACGGAGTCCCAAACCAAAATGGACCTCCACAGCAACATCGTCATCATCATCGTCATCCTCCTCCTCCATCATCATCAATATAAACAAAACAGTCTCAAAGTCTGTGGCCTTTCATGCCCTGCTCTCATAGTGACTTCAGTTTTGATATCCCACCACTTCTGTGCTTGGGGTGAGTCCTGTCAATGTCTTCAGTGTCAGCAGATTCATGGGGAACAGTTGTTTGAGGGATGTGGTGGCGATCTCCACTCTGGGAGGGACGCTCACTCAGTCTGGCTCCGCGACTGAGCTATTATTGTCGTTAGTAGGGGGCTTAGTAGGTGGTGTCCTAAGTACGTTAAATCAGAACAGGCACCACTGAACACCACCGAAGTGACTTAGCAGCAGTGCAGGGTCTCCTCTGGTGTGTGGCCTCCTGGCGACCTAACATTGATGGTTCCCTGTGGACTGCCGAAGCTGGAACTGTGACGGATGAACCCGGGTGTGGCCGTGCATGGGGAAATCTGAATGAGCGGCGTGGGAGTAATGCCACTGAAACGGTGCAGATGATGGGGCAGCAAAAAAAAAAAAAAAAAGTGTAAGTGCACGTTTACAATCATGCAATGCTGTTTTTTATTTTGTCGTTTAAGCAGTCATATTTTGTTTTTGGGGTTTGTTCATGTTTCCATCACCCAACATACACATGCTTGCATAGATAACATTATCTGTAAGTGTACTTAATCTTCTTCTTGTGAATACACAAAAACGGAACTAAACAGGTCTGCAAATTATGCTGGCACACAGTACTTCTGGAAATATAGAGCTATTTTGCTACTGTTAAGATGTGAATTCCCTCAAAGCAAAGGAAAGTGCTTCCCTAAAGCAATGAAATTTGACTAATGTAAATGACAGTAACACTGTAGATCTGTAGTATTTCAGGTCTACCGCTTTGTTTTTGTTTCTACTATTTTTTTTATTTTTATTTTATTTTATTTATTTTTCTTTTTAAATATACACCATTTTCAAACCGATGGGTGTGATGGAAACAGTACAAATTCAGTTACAAATTTTGGGCATGTGTGGCGGCCCAACGGGGGTGCAGTGGGTGAGAAGAAGGGGTCATTTTTCCTGACCCAACCAGCCACTGATTATGAAAATTACCCACTGATTTTGTGGTGAACTGGTCAAGTGACCCATGGTGTCCTGAACAAAACCTGAACTCTGATGATGATAATAATAATAATAATCATGATAATAATAATGATAATAGTAATAAAAAGAAGACAAAGAAAAAGTAGAAGACAGATGATATTCTGTAGCCAAGTTCATTTGTTTTATGTCAATTGCGCTGTCTGTATTATCCTCAAGTTTATGATTTATGTCATTTGAGAAATGTATATTGTCACTGATTTATGTTATTTGAATAATGTGCACTGTCACAGAGAGTTCTTGTGATTATGTCATTTAACAAGGTGTATTGTTGCAAAGTTTTAAGATCAATGTCATCTGAACAATGTATATTGTTGCAACCTTATCATGACTAATGTCATTTGAACAATGCATGTTGCTGCAAAGTTTTTTTTTCATGATGTATGTCATATGAACAATGTATATTGATGCAACATTTTTTTTATATGATTTTTGTCATTTGAACCATGTAAACTGTGTATGAAATTTTATGATTTATGTCATTTGAATAATGTATACTGTCATCAAGTTTTTTTTGGTTTTTTTTTATGACTGATGTCATTTGCATGGCATATACCACAAGTATGCCCTGGACTTTTAGCTCCAGAGCCACATGCCTCTCCACCAATGACTTCCACAAATGATGGCACAGTGATCTGTCTTCCTTAGCACCCAGGAGACAACCATGATTATGACGCTGTCACCTAGCTCTTATGATTTATGGTATTTGTGCTTTGTACCCATATTATATAAACTTATATCCCATGCATTGCTAACATATGCACCTTGAAAACAACAACATTAAAACAAACAACAAAAACCTGCTCTGGGATGCACCCAAAAACCCACCTCCACATTTTTTTCTCTCACTGACTGATAAACAGAAAATAACACTGAGCATCCCCTAAATGACTGGCTAGTCATCCTGACAAGAAAGCGAGCAACCAACAAACCCAACCATCTATCTATTTATCTCTCTCTCTCTCTCTCTGTGTGTGTGTGTGTGTGTTTACATGTTTGTGCATATGCATGCATGCATGTTTATATTTTAGGATCCACTTTCGCTTTTTTTCAGAAAGGCTTAATGTAGTAATAAAATAAAAAGAATTAAAAAAGCATTTGCTGTTTATTCAATTTACTATCATGAAATATTAAAAAGTTTGACTTTTTCTTTTTTCTTTTCTTTTTTTTTTTAACTTGATTTTAACTCACGCACCCACCCATAACCCATCAATGTTAGATTATAAAGCTATGTTACCATACACCTGCAAAACACGCAGACAAACATCCACAGCAATGCTCATTCTGTGCATCTGTCTCGGTCTTTCTCAGTATCTCTTTATGTCTGTCTGTTTGTCTGTCTCTTTCACTTTCTTTCTCTCTCTTCAGGCACATGCCCACCACACCTCAGGCTTTCCGGCAAAGTAGAGTCGCGAGTTCTCCCAGAAGGTCTTGAACTCCAGCGTGATGGTGAAGCGGTCTGAGCGGTAGTTGAAGGCGGTGATGGGCATGGTGGCGTACCCGTGGCCATTGAAGGTGTACACCCGGGAGCTGGGTTGCCTCTGAGGGCTGAGAAATAACACACCGCACAGAGACATGTAGAGCAAGATTGTGTCGAAAGCTGGTTGTGGTGTGTTGTGCTGTGTTGTGAGCTGGACTGCCTTTGAAGGCTGAGACATAACACACCGCACAGAGACATGCAGAGCAAGATTGTGTCGAAAGCTGGTTGTGGTGTGTTGTGGTGTGTTGTGAGCTGGACTGCCTTTGAAGGCCGAGACATAACACACCACACAGAGACATGTAGAGCAAGATTGTGTCGAAAGCTGGTTGTGGTGTGTTGTGAGCTGGACTGCCTTTGAAGCCTGAGACATAACACACCACACAGAGACATGTAGAGCAAGATTGTGTCGAAAGCTGGTTGTGGTGTGTTGTGAGCTGGACTGCCTTTGAAGGCTGAGACATAACACACCACACAGAGACATGCAGAGCAAGATCGTGTTGAAAGATGACTGTATTATGTTGTGTTGTGTGGTGTGGTGTGGTGTGTTGGGTTGGGTTGGGTTGGGTTGGGTTGTATGTGTGTTGTGTTGCGTTGTGTTGTGTTGTGTAGTGTGGTGTGGTGTAGTGTGGTGTGGTGTTGCGTTGCATTGTGTTGCATTGTGTTGTGTTGTGTTGCACTGTACTCTAATGAATCAGATTGTTTTGTGTCATACTGCATTGTCTTGTATTGCATTGAACTAAATACACACACACACAGGCACACAGACACACACACAAGCGTGCGCACACACACACACATACTTATTAAGTACACACAGCAATACATGTGTGTCAATCCAAGGTAACAGAGAGAGAGAGAGAGAGAGAGAGAGAGAGAGAGAGAGAGACAGACAGACAGACAGACAGACAGACAGACAGACAGAGGACATACACGTTTTTGCTGGCGTTGCACTGTCCGTGAGAGGTCTTGAAGTTGTAGACCCCGATGGGCTTCTTGTCCACAGTAACATCGCCAACACATCCATACAGCTTTCCCCGCGTCACGCCCACCGGTGTCTGTACACATCCAACATAGCGTGTTGTGTTGTGATGTAATGTGATGTGCTGTGCTGTTTTGTGTTGTGCTGTGTTGTTGTGTTGTGTTGCGATGTGCTGTGCTGTACTGTGCTGTGCTGTGTTGTTGTGCTGCAATGTGCTGTGCTGCGCTGTGTTCGTTCACATTGTCTATACATCCACACAGCTTGTCCTGCATCATGCTCGCTGGTGTCAATACACATCCAACATTGTGCATTTTGTGTTGTGTTGGGTTGTGTTGTGCTAAGCTCTGCCGTTTGTTCACTTCACCCATACAGCTTACCCTGCGTCACGCCCACTGGTGTCGGTACACATCCAACATAGTGTGATGTGTTGTGCTGTGTTGTTTTGTGCTGTACTGTGTTGTGTTGTGCTGCACTGTGTTGTGTTGTGCTGTGCTGTGCTGTTTTGTGCTGTACTGTTCACTTCACCCATACACCCAGCCCCACGTCACACCCACCAGTGTCTGTACACATCCGATGTAGTGTGTTGTGTTGTGTTGTGCTGTGCTGTTTTGTGCTGTACTGTGTTGTGTTGTGCTGTGCTGTTTTGTGCTGTACTGCGTTGTGTTGCATTGTGCTGTGCTGTGTTGTGTTTGTTTACATTGTCCATACACCCGTACAGCTTGTCCTGTGTTATGCTCGACGGTGTCAATACACAGCCAACATACTGTGTTTTGTGTTGTGCTGTGTAGTAACATGCAGTGCTGTGTTGCATTGTGTTGTGCTGCGTTGTGTTTTATCGTATTGCATTGTACAGGTGTGTGAATGATACTGCACAATAAACATACGATTGTGCACATACGATAATGAATGACATCGTATCGTATGGGTGTGTGGCCAACACTGTACAATAAACTTACGATCATGCACATACAATAGTGAACGATAAAGTGACCAAGACACAATGCAATACAAACTAAGAACAAGGCCGCAACAAAACACCATGTACCTGTAACCATCTACACACTTTCAATCTGAGGATCTCGGGTTTGAATCTCGGTGACGGTGCCAGGTGGCTAAAGGGTGGAGATTTTTCCAATCTCCCAGGTCAACATATGTGCAGACCTGCTAGTGCCTGGACCCCCTTCATGCATATACGCACGCAGAAGATCAAATATGCACGTTAAAGATCCTGTTATCTATGTCAACGTTCGGTGGATTATGGAAACAAGAACATACCCAGCATGCACACCTCTGAAAATGGAGCATGGCTGCCTACATGGCGAGGTAAAAAAAACACCCAAAAAACACCCAAAAAACAGTCATACACATAAAATGTTACATGTCTGTCTGAATGTGTATGTGTGCATGACTGAACTCTGACTGGATGACACGGGAAATGAATGATGAGCGCCCAGCGGCAGCCGTCAGTCGGCTCTACCCAGGTGGGCAGCCTGTTGTGCAAATGACCCCGTGTTTGTAAAGTGCTTAGAGCTTGGTCTCTGACCAAGGATAGGCGCTAGGTAAGTATCCATATCAATCAATCAGACAACCTACCTTGTGAGCATCGTCCACTCCAGCTAGGTAGATGGACGTGTTTCGGTTGAAGTTCATGAGGGAGAACCCAGAGTCTGACTTCCCGCTGACCTCCGTAGCAACCGCTTCTGTGTCTTTGATTGGCCACACCTTCAACTGTCCAACAGGACCCGCCCTGGGTGGAACAAACACGACTGAGAAATGCACACACTCCATCGGGGCCCACATGGCAATATCCACATTTCTTCCCCTGTGTTATTTCCATTCAGTTCCGTTCCAAATGATGGAAAAATTGTAAAATTGTTTTAAATAACATTGTAATATATACTCTACATTTTTTTCCCCCTGTCAAGAGACTACAGAAGGCCAGTCAAACAGTGGAGGGGAAGAAATGCAGAGCACATATTATTACAATGTCATTTACAAATTTACAAGTTTTTTTTGTCTTATAAATGGAAAAGTACAAAGGAAGAAAAATTGATACTGCTGGCCCACCCTGGATGAAACAACCCCCCCCCCGCACACAGAATATGGCTGCCTACACGGTGGTGTAAAAAAACCAATCGACCCAGTTGGTCGATGGTGCCCTGCCCTGGGTGAAATGAACACGACCCTGTATGCCCCCTGAAAACCGAGTATGGCTACCTACATAGCAGGGTAAAAATGGTCAAATACATACATACATGCCCACTTGCACCTGTGGCCTATGAGTGAATGTGGTTATAGAATAGTGACCTGTGATTAAGATTTTTTTTTAAAAAGATATCATTTAATGCACTGGCAACTGGAGTTATTTTGCAATCAAGTCAAAGAGTATTATTCCAGGTAGTGTTGTTTCTATTAGTGTGGTTCTATGTAATTTCATTTCTAAGGGGAACATTAACTCATGCAATGTACCCCAAGCGTTACTAACAGAATGTGCAATATTAATAATGTATTATGTTATCATTATCATTATTATTATGATAATGATTACCATAATATTGTTTATACTATCATTAGTAGTAGAAATAGTAGAAGTAGTAGTTGTAGAAGTAGTAATGGTAGTATCATCATTTTTAATTTGTTGATCCAATGCTCATCAATCAGGTTAAAACATGCTGAAGAAAACATGGGCATCCACCTCGAAATCTTCCAAATCCTACAGAACACAGAAATGCACAGCAATTTCCTCACAAAAGACACACCCATACCTTTTAGCCAGGATGCGATACCACTTCTCCGCCTCATCCTTGCTGGGGTCAAACACCTTGAGTTCAAGGTTGTGGGTCACTGACCCTGGCCCTTTGCCCACATTCCAACTGAAGCGGACCTTGTTGTCCTTGACCTCCAGGGCCATGTATTCCTGAGGGCAAAGGTCAGTATAGGGTAAGGGGTCAAGAGAATGTTGCAAAGGTGTCTGTGTGGCTATCAGGCACAGTGAGTGGGTGAATGAGAAATATCATATATATGTTGTTTTTTTTTCTTTTTTTCTTTTTTAGAAGGTATGTGGAGCAAGCATTGAAGTGAAGACTTGTGTGCGCGCGCATGTGTGTGCGTGCGTGTGCATGCGCGCATGTGCATTTGTGTGTTGTGCATGTACGTGTGTGTGATTTTGTGTGTGTGTGTGTGTGTGTGTGTGTGTGTGTGTGTGTGTGTGTGATAGAGAGACATAGAGAGACAGAGAGACAGAGAGCAAGAGAAAGATGGAGAGACAAAAAGAGAGGAACATAATGAGAATTACTCTGTTTATTATATGTCTCACTGAGAGAGCGAGAGAGAGAGAGAGAGAGAGAGACAGGCAGAAAGACAAAGACAGAGATACTGAGAGAGACAGAGACAGACAGAAAGAGACAGATGCACAGAATAAGCATTGCTGTGCGCATGTGTGTGCATTTGTGTGTGTGCATGTACATATTTTGCAGGTGAATGGTAACATAGCTTTATAATCTAACATTCTGGTCTACCTTATTCTGATTGATTACTCTAGTCAATATGATTTTGTATCCACATTAAAGATAAAAAAAAAAAAAAGTTTTGTTCATAGTATTTTCTGGTCAGACAGTGTTCTTTTGTATGAGTATGCGATAGAAATCCATCACATCAGCATATAAAGCGAAAGATGCAATAACTATATACATTCATAGCCTATATTAGTATATGTATCTACATAAACACAAGTGTGTCAAAAACTCCTAAACTGGTTTTTAGGTTTTGGCATTCACAGACATCCACAGATGTCTCTCTTTCTCACATCCACACACATTCATCTAATGTATGTGAAACATATGTTAAATAATGACAGTAGCACTACTTCCACTACAATTGTTACCACAACACATGAATGTGCGCTTGTGCACACACACACACACACACACACACACACACACACACTACTACTACTACTACTGCCACTACTTGACACACTCACACACACACACAAACTCACACACACACACATGCTCCCCCCCCATAACTCCCCCACCACGCACACACACACACACACACACAGTCATACACGCACTCAGACTTACACAAATGGTCATGTGAAAAACTGTGCAAATCACACGTTTTTTTAATTTTTTTATCCTGGGGTGTTGATAGTTTGCGATGAACGATAGTACACATGTATGAAAGAAGGTCAAGAAAGATACAAAGATATACAAGTGCATGTGGTATGTGGTATATGTGGGGAAAAGAGCAATACATACACACTACTTTAAACCGACGAATCAAACTTATATTTGTATAACTGGAGCAAAGAGTTGAGAAAGTGAGAACTACCATATGTGATTATCCGTTAATCAGATCAACATGCCTTTAAGTACAACTGCATGGCATGATTTCATATATATATATATATATATATATATATATATATATATATATATATATATATATATATATATATACACACAAGGTTGAAACAAGCTTAAACAGTTTGCAAGACAGGTGTCTACATGATATCAGAATGCATGAATTCATAAAGCCTATGAGATGAGAATGGCCACCTCCTTAAATGATGATGGTGGTCATCAGTCCAGTTTGTACTGAACCTAAATTCCCTTCAATGACCTACACCAGTGAAGCAGCGACCTGTCAGATCCATGCAGGCTCCTCTTGTCCACATAACACCCCATCCCAATAAGCACTCCCAGCTCTTGTGTGTGTGTGTGTGTGTGTGTGTGTGTGAAACCACATGGTCTGTTTGGCAATTTGCAGGTCTACAATCGTTCCAATAAACATTCCATCCAAATATGTACCCCCAGCATTTTTTTTGTGTATATGTGTGTGTGTTAAACTATAAGGCAATTAGGTTTTAGTTTTACATTATACACATCCACAACTGTGCATGCATGCAAAAAAACAAACCAAAAAACAAAAAAAACAAAACAAAAAAATCACCATTACCTTCAATTTCCAAGCAAACATGAAAGTATTATATACAAAAATCAACTTTTATTATTTGGATCTTTAGAAACTTACACCTGGTTCAATACAAGTCTCAAAATGACAGTGCTGGAACAACTGAAGATGATCTGTCCAAGAAACTGGAACGACTATAAATAAGTTTCTGTCAATATTTGTCTTTTGATCTGAAGAAAAGTTTCAGACATTTTTTTTTCTTCCACTTCAACACGAAGTTAATGCTTCTTGCAACTGCATTCAAAATCCATAGAAGAAATATTCTGAGCAAGATAAGAACTAAAAGATTATCCTTTTGCTGACATGCACACAAATTCTGGTCCTCCAATGTAACGAGACACAACAGGACTCTCTTAAAAACTGTTCTGATATAAAAACAGCAGGCTGCTTAGGTAAGACCATGCTCTCTCTCTCTCTCTCTCTCTCTCTCTCTCACACACACACATACGTTTTGACTGCTGAACCTTGTTAAATGAGATGAGAGTGTGGTGCGAGTTTGAAGTGCAGTTACTATTTTCTGTGTGCTCGACAACGGTGTCATTGATTTTGCTGATAACATTATTGCAGTCCCAAGAGGGAAGAAGTGCAAAGAAAGAGTGGTGACTGTCATCCTGACCTGCAAGCCCTGTCTTACCTCAGTGAAGCTGACAGACCTACTTGTCAGCAGAAATCAAGGGGTTACATGCTCACAGATACACACATGTAAATCCTTTACACATTCTGTATCATATAGCTTCATCAAAGTAAAATCAGTTGCTACTGGTTTCTACACAATGATATGGAAAGCTGATTTCACTGACGGGAAAAAAAATGCAGTGATACCAACTTATTTTTGTTAATGTGTGCATGCATTTAAATTCCTCTGGAGAGGAATGCCAAGGAAGGGAGCCAGAGAGATGGGGCAAGGGGGTGGGTGAGGGAGAGAATGAGAGAGCAAGAGAGAGAGGGAGGAAGGGAGATGGGGAACAGGGAGGGAGGGAAGGAGAAACTGGCAGAGAAAGTGGAGAGAAAGTATTTGTCTATGTATCCACAAACTCACAGCCACACACACACAAATTTACACACAAACACACCAGTCACTGTCATACACATGCACACGTGTGTAGTGCAAACCCATGCATGCTAAAATGCACACTAACGCATACCTCTCACAATCACACACCTACAACACAACACAGACATTTACACAATAGCACCACAACACTATACACACACACACACAATTCAAAGACGACAAGCTCACAGACATCAAGAAAGAAAACAGAAACTCCATGTACATCAGAAAACAGAGACACGTAGATCATCGGCAACGACTTAAAAAAGAGTATCTTCTGAAATGTTGAATAACTTATTATGTCAGCTGGTACACAACTGAATAAGGAACACGGCTAGACATGACTGTCAAACCACAAAAACAAAACAAAACAAAACAGAAATAGGGGCCCAAAGACTAACCCAGAGATGTGAAATATCAACACACAGCTTCAAGACACAAACAAAAGAGAAGTCAAGGGAATTGGCCAATGTTTCTGACGGACTTATTTGATTCTAATTTTATCCACCATCGGTGGTGATAATCATCAGACTAGGCCTTGCCAGCTCTGAATTCCAAGACAGTCACAGTTTCAAGTGGGTGTCAAAGCGTGTAAACTGATCTATATGCCATACACCACATCTAATGCATATCAAAAACAAATAAATAAATACATAAATAAAGTAATACAAATATGCAGTACAAAAAAGACAAAAGAACAAGACAATATGGACATGATAACATTAATTTTCCTTTTTTTTCAGAAAAAGACTGTATTTTGCTATCAAAGTCAAAACCTTCAAAAAGTATGTCCAAACTATGCACTTCTCTTGAATAATCACTGTTTAAGTACATGTACACCCCCCCTCCACCCCCACCCCCCAAGTTGAGTATGGATGCCTACATCGCAGGGTAAAAATTATCATGAAGCTAAACTCACACTCAAATATATGAGATATACAAGTAAACACCGGAGGTGCAGCCAATCAACGCAAAAGAAGATGAAGTGGAAGAACATGTACATGTGTGTGGCCATGTTTGCGCAATACTGTGAACACAAGCGCAATACTGTGAACACACGTATATTAAAACCATCTGTTTAAGAACATGTACACAATGTGTTTGGCCACGTTTGCGTGCAATACTGTGTATGCACATGTTCATCCATGCCGCCTGCATTATTCTGGAATTAAAGTCTATCATCAGTAGCTGTCAGAGAGGCAAAACTGTGATATAATGACTAGCATAATTTCATACACCAGCATGCTTAAAAACAAACAAAACACCCACCAAACATTGTGATACACAAAACCGAGTAGGTCCACCAGATCCCCAAAGTCAGCTTAATGCAATAAAGCTACATAATTCATGAAGGCCGACCTTTCCACTCAGCATGCAACCCTGGCCCAGAGGCAAAAGGATTTTCAATTTTGATAGCAAAAATCTGCAGGATTCTGTATACAGTTACTGGAATGAAAAAAAAACCCCAAAAAACTGTAGCACCATGTCCACTAGACAGGTGGGTGTTTTTTTTGTTAAAGTTTCAAGCTGTTGAAGTGTGCAGGCTGACACATATGATATAGGCTACAGAACATCTGCATTTGAAAAAAAATAAAATAAAAAAAATAAAAAATATAAAAAATTTTTTAAAAAAGGAGCAGAACCCTGATCTGAGTATAAACCCAATGCAATTTCAGACAACTCGCTGGAAATGGGATTTCGGGGGGTTGCTATTTGTGATGACCATCCACAATTATTAAATGGCTGATAGAAAAAAATCAAAAACAATTATGTCATAAAACACCAACTGAACAATTCTTTAAAAAAAAGAAAAAAAATTTTTTTCTTTACAACAACATAAAAAAAAAAACAGAGTGGAAAGGTCCTGTTTGTATATGAGACAAAGCGTGGCACAGCACAGCACAGCACAGTACAGCACAGCATTGCCTAAAATGGGCACAGCACAGCACAGTGTGATTTACACCACTCTGCAGACAGCTGATAGACACTGGACCGATACACGCACCATACAATACCATATAACAGCTGCAGCTTTTGAGCCAGAAAGAGAAATGAAAGGACACTGGCGGTGGTAAAGGCAAGGAGCGAGAGCGTGCGCACACGTGCGCGCATGAGAGAAAAACTGAAAGAGAGAGGGCGAGGAGAGGGGAGGATGTAGAGGACTGAGGAGTGGTCAGGGGAAGTGTGGTGGGGGTAGGGGATAAGAAAGACAGAGTGCAAGAGGGAAGGGGAAAAGAGGAGAGGAGGGAGGTGGGGGGGGGGAGGGAGGTAGGAGACAGGTAGGAAGGAAACAACTGGGGTAAAGTGTGAGAGAGAACAGGAAAGAGAAACAGAAAAAAGAGAGAGAAACACGCACACACACACACACACACACAAACAGACAGACAGACAAACAAACAGAGACAGAAAGACACGCAGACAGAGACAGAGAGACAAAGGAAAGGCAAACAAACAGAAAGAAAGAATAAAGGAGCAGTGATAATGATAATGACAAGCAGACAGACAATAATATTATCAACAATAATGATAAGAAGAAGAAGAAGCAGAAGTAGAAGAAGGGTACTGATGATAATAATAACAATAATACTAACAACAATAATGATGATAATAATAACAATAATACTTCCAACAATAATGATGATAATGATAATAATAATAATAATAATATTAATGATAATGATGAGCAGACAGGCAAGACAAGAAGAGCGGTGAGCGCGACAAGAAGACTGATCAAAGACTGATCAATCACAGGTGTGCTGCCTCTCACCTTTCCCCCGGCCTGAAAACGTTCAAAAGGCACCACAACAACATCCAGTTACTGGCTGTTACACATAATGTCATGCACAAGGCAATCCCCACATCCTCATATATACTTGTACATGGTGGGAGCAGCTCATTTTTTGCAATTCCGATAAGTTTTGTACCCACTTAAACAATATGCATGTTTTAATAGTGAAACAAAATAAAAATAAAGGGATAAAAAAAAAACTATCAAAAAAATAAATCACTGATATACCAGAGCTGAAAACCGTATAATATGAAAATTCTCCCTCCTATGTTTATATAAACCAGTGAAAAAAAGAAAAAAAAAACCCAAAAAACAATCAAACAAAAAACCAAAAGAACTACATCAGAAAGCACCTGTCATACACCTAGAATAAAAAAAACAACCCAACAACTAATCAATGAAACTGATGAAAAACAACAAAAAAACAACATATATATATATATATATACAGACCAGCACATAGGTGCAATTCATATACAACATTCTACTGAAACAACATAAAAATGGACAAGTATTATAAGACCAACACTGCCATAAACTACAGAAATGCAGACGACCAGCATAAACAGCACTTTTACATAAGCATAGTCAGCTTATTATTGGACAGATGAACCAGCATGAACAAACACTTTCACAAGGCATGCACAAACAAATCAAAGAAAGACAGAAGAGCATAAACACACTTTCACACAAAGACACAAAAATCACAAGAAGACTGACCAGCATAAACACTTTCACAAAAGCGCAGACATACACAAAAGCACCTGTCACAGGTTTTGGTTTCTAGAATCACAAACAACATGCCAATGAAACTTAAAAAAAAACACAAAAAAACACACACATGCATATATATGTAATTGTACAGCTCAAAATAACGTTCAAAAGAAACTACAGACAAAAAACATACCAGCATAAATCACAGCAACACTATGAGAAAGAACTCCTTCACACACACACAGAGGCAGATAAACTAACTTCAAAGTCAATATGGTGCTCAACTACTAATCAAGAACCTATAGGCTAAACTAGACTTTATACTATTTCTTTATTTTTTAATTTTTGTTTTGCTGCCCCGTCATCTGCACTGTTTCAGTGGCATTACTCCCACGCCCAATGTATCCCCTCCCATCCCCTCTCACACAGCCACACCAGGGTTCACCTGTAACAATCCCAGCATTGGCAGTCCACAGGGAACTACCAATGTTAGGTTGCCAGGAGGCCACACACCAGAGGAGACCCTGCACTGCTGCCGAGTCACTTTGGTGATGTTCAGTAGTACCTTTATACATTTTTTTGAAAGAGATGTTGATTTTTCTCTCTATATATAAAAAAATATACTCATTATCATTAGTTTTGTTTATCACTCACCCTATCTGTCATCATAATCATCCTTACGGTAGCTATCATCACTTCAGCTCTTAAGTTTGGATGGTAATATGACAGAGAGAAAGGGACATGACAGAATTAATTCAATACAGACCGAAATAAACAGCACAAGGATATAAAACCATGACAGAAACACCAAGACACAAAACTGCACAAACAACAACAGCAAATCAAGAACTTTTTCAAGAGAGAAGAAATGCAGGAGAAATTATCAGATATTATTCATGAACCCATAAAATTCACAAACACACCACCCCTAGCACTTCTGATCCACTTTCAAACCCTAGCCCATTCTGCTATGTAGCTGACTTTGGACAGGAATAATGCAAGCACCGTGACATGCTTCCATGCGCAAGAACTGATTTAGAATGCAAATTAAAAACCTTGGATTGACAGTGATACAAAACAGGGATGGACCTGGGTAGGAATTATGCAAAATAGGAACTAACCTGGATGCAAGTCAAGCAAAACAGGATGTAACCTGGATAGGAAGGATGCATACTACAGGACATGCATGCATGATTTCTGATTTAAAACAGGCTTGAAAAATACAGCGACAGAGAGAGAGAGAGAGAGGAGAAAGAGAGAGACAGCAAAAGAGAGGGAGAGACAGAGAGAGAGAGAAAAGGAGAGGGAAAGAGAGCCAAAAAGCAGTGCACACCTGTGAGGACTCCTGCAGAAGCAGCAGCAGCATGTCGACACCTGTGCGGTTCACTTTGAAGGCCAGACGGATCTCGTTGGTCACACCCGGACCCAGCTCTGAGCGGTAGGACCTGGCGCACTTCCCCTCTCCTGACAGAGACATCTTCATCTGTGGACAGACAGACAGGTTCAGTATTACTTTCTCAAGGAGGTGTCACTGCGTCCAAACAAATTCATACATACTACACCACATCTGTTAGGCAGATGCCTAACAGTAACAAAACCCAACATACACGTCAGGCCTTGAGTGCATGCATATTTGTGTACCTATCAGAGAGGATTTCTTTTTACATAAAGGACAACACTCTCATTGCCATGGGTTCTTTTCCAATGCGCCAAGTGCGTGCTGCACACGGGACCTCGGTTTATTGTCTCATCCAAACGACGAGAGAAAGGCTGAGAGCCGGATTTGAACCCACACTCCCATGGACTCTCTATACTGGCAGCTGAGCATCTTAACTATTCTGCTACCTTCCTCCTTCCTCCAGACAGACACACAGTGTCAGCTTTCACCATGCTGAATGAATAACATTTCGCTTCCTGTAAGAACATGAAATAGGTTTAAAAGATAACACACACACAAATAAAAACAACAAGAAAGAAACAAAAGCTGAAAAAAAAAAAAAAAAAAAAAATTCTACACAAGGAAACAACAAAAACTAACAACAATAAAATAAGGTAATAAAATTTAAGGACTTTATACTTAACAAAACAAAAACAAAACAAATCCTCCAATAAAATCTTTCTATAAACATAATTCTTATGCGTTTCTTCTTCAGGAGTGAAAGAGTCAAAGAAATTTGTGTGTAAGATTTTGGAATCAACAACGGTGTGCATGCTGTGTCACTTCATGTTCAATTTGCCTTTTTTGATGGTTTATATATAGGCTTTCCAGTACAGTCTAATTTCACTTTTAAAAATTATTAAATGGAATTGACCAATGACTTTAATGTGGTGCCTGGTGGGGTAAAGAGTGGAGACTTTACTGATCTCCCAAGACATCAGATGTGCAGACCTTTTGGTGCCTGAACTTCTTTCATGTGCACACACATGCAGAAGATCAAACATGCACACAAGAGATTCAAGAATCTATATCAGCGGCAGGTGGGTTATGAAAACAAGACCATACACAGTACACAAACCTACCAAAAATGGCACATCATCGACTACATGGCTGAGCGAAAACGGTTAGACACGTAAAAAGCCCACACATACATGCGAGTGTATGTGTGAGTTGCAGCCCACAGACTCAGAAGTGGAAGACCAGAAAACAAAAGATTCATCCAGAAGATTTATACAGTTTATTCAAAAGAAAATGTGTCCAGGAGCCAGATGCATTGCTCGGACGGAAGAGCCCAGAATGGTCATAACCCACAACTAACTGTGTGTAGTATGGAACTGACCAATGGCGTAGTTCGGTCAACATAGGCATTTAGTCACGTGTAACTGTCAAAAAGTTAGAACCAAGCAATGCAACTGGCACCAGGAAACCAAAGACTGATCATACTGTCAACAACAATAAAACGTTTGTCAAATCTCAATCATACAAAAGTCATGATGAGGTCATAATGACGCCCCTTCTCAGTAAGCTGTTCAGAAACAAGCTGCAGGCAGAGAACACAGAAGAAGAAGGGAGAGGGATGAAAGGGTTACTGCAGTAGTGCCCAGACAAAACTCCACACGTTTTGCAGACCGGATGGAAATTTTTTTTCCATACCAAGTGCAAAGGCAAACTGCATCAAAACTTGAACTGCTACGCTCCAAACAAAAGAGGTCAGCGGAGATCCTAGTACTGGTGTTCAATTTTCACCACTTTTTCTGGTTGTTTTTTTGACCGTTTATTTGTCCATGCAATAATTCAGCTTTCTGTTGATTGGTATTGGTCAAGGGTTTTATTTGGAAAAAACAAAAAAAAAACAAAAAAAAAAAAACCCCAACAACTCCAAGACTTTTCCAAGACTTATGCAGCCCTGGAAATAGCTTTCTCATTTTCCCCAAGACCTTTCCAGACTTGGAAGACCCAGGAGAAAGAACCCTGTGAGGAAGAGGACAGTAACAGGACAGAAGCAAAGACCGGACCGGGAAACAAACACACTTGCAGGCAGGAAAACAGAGTTAAAAAAAAAAAAAAAAAAAAAAAAAAGGTAGTGTGGCGATTTGCTCTCTCCGAAGAGAGCAGCCTGAATTTCAGACATGCAAGTGTGCTGTAAAAAAGTGTTATACAGTACAGCACCACACAACATGATACAATATAATACAACACACTACAATGCAATACAAAACAATACATTACCATGTAATGCAATGCAACACAATGCAATGCAACACAAAATACAATGCAACACAATACAATGCAAAATAACACAATACAATGCAAAATAACACAACACAGCACAATACAATGAAATGCAATACAGTACAAAACAACACAACACAAAATGACATGACATGACACGACATGACACAAGACAGTGCAAAAAATCACTCACATTGTTGGTGATGTTGTGAGCCTCATGATACAATACAACACAATACATTACAAAACAACACAACACAACAGAATACAAAATGACATGACAGAACATGACACCCCATGACAAGACGCAACACAAGACAGTGCAAAATACCACTCACACTGTTGGAGATGTTGCGAGCCTCGTGATACAATACAATACAATACAAAACAACACAACACAATACAACACAAAATGACATGACACAACATGACACCACACCACACCACACGAGACAGGACAGTGCACACTGTTGGTGATGTTGCGGGCCTCATGATACAAGAATAATAATGATGATGATAATAATAATAATTATGGATACTTGTTGAGAGCTTTCCTACCCTGAAACGGAGCTCAAAAACGCTTTGAAATAAACATAACACACACACACACACACACACACACACTGTACACGTGTGCGCAATAACTTACATAAGGAAGGGAAAAAATAAAGATCATCACTCACACTGTTGGTGTTGCGAGCCTCGTAATACAATACAATACAAAACAACACAACGCAACACAAAATGACATGACACAACATGACACCACACCACACCACACCACACGAGACAGGACAGTGCACACTGTTGGTAATGTTGCGAGCCTCATGATACAAGAACAATAATGATGATGATAATAATAATAATAACAATAATAATAATAATTATGGATACTTGTTGAGAGCTTTCCTACCCTGAAACGGAACTAAAAAACGCTTAAAAATAAACATAACACACACACACACACACACACACAATACACGTGTGCGCAATAACTTACATAAGGAAGGGAAAAAAAAAAGATTATCACTCACACTGTTGGTGATGTTGCGAGCCTCGTGATACAATACAATACAATACAAAACAACACAACACAACAGAACACAAAATGACATGACACAACACCACACCACACCACACCACACGAGACAGGACAGTGCACACTGTTGGTAATGTTGCGAGCCTCATGATACAAGAATGATAATGATGATGACAATAATAATAATAATAATAATTATGGATGCTTGTTGAGAGCTTTCCTACCCTGAAACTGAGCTAAAAAACGCTTTAAAATAAACATAACACACACACACACTGTACACATGTGCGCAATAACTTACATAACGAAGGGAAAAAGATTATCACTCACACTGTTTGGTGATGTTGCGAGCCTCATGATACAAGAATAATAATGATGATGATAATAATAATTATGGATACTTGTTCAGAGCTTTCCTACCCTGAAACGGAACTCAAAAACGCTTTAAAATAAACAACACACACACACACACACACACACACACACTGTACACGTGTGCGCACTAACTTACATAAGGAAGGGGGAAAAAAAAAAAGATCATGACTCACACTGTTGGTGATGTTGCGAGCCTCGTGATACAATATAATACAAAACAACACAACACAATACAACAGAACACAAAATGACATGACACAACATCGACACCACACCACACCACACGAGACAGGACAGTGCACACTGTTGGTGATGTTGCAAGCCTCATGATACAAGAATAATAATGATGATAATAATAATAATAATAATAATGGATACTTGTTGAGAGCTTTCCTACCCTGAAACAGAGCTCAAAAACGCTTTAAAATAAACGTAACACACAGACACACACACTGTACACGTGTGCACAATAACTTACATAAGGAAGGGAAAAAAAAAAAAAAAAAAAAAGATCATCACTCACACTGTTGGTGATGTTGCGAGCCTCGTCTATCTTGCGGCGCAGGTCCCTGATCTTGTTGGAGATGGTCAGCTGGTTCCTCAGGTTCCTCTGGATGCCGTCCTTGGCTGCCGGCAGGTTGGCTCTGATGTACTGGGCACCCCTCCCTGCATCTTCCGCTGTCACACACACATTACGTGTGATGTCACTGTGTAGTTCTGACCCCATGATGCGACTTGTGTTAGTGTGTGTGTGTGTGTGTGTGTGTGTGTGTGTGTTAGTGTTAGTGTGTGTGTGTGTGTGTTAGTGCTAGTGTGTGTGTGTGTGTGTGTTAGAGTGTGTGTGTGTGTGTGTGTGTTTGTTTGTGTTAGTGTGTGTGTGTTAGTGTGTGTGTGTGTGTGTGTGTGTGTGTGTGAGTGAGTGAGTGAGTGAGTGAGTGAGTGAGTGTGTGTGTGTGTGTGTGTGTGTATGCTCGCGCTTGCATGTTTGTGATGCAAATTGAGGAGAGAGAAACTGGGAAAGTAGCAATGACATGAGGCATGGGTGGGACGGGGTGGGGAAAGGAATGGACTTCCATCAAAAACCACTGGACAGACATTAAACAAAATAACAAACACAACACACACACACACACACTTGCATCACCCCAACACCCCTTCCCACAACACGCACACACACACACAATGTGTAAACAACCACAGGAACCACGCACTGTTGGAGCGGACGTTGTAGATGATGGCGTTGATGTCGAAGTCCTGCAGCTGTTTGAGGCGGGGCAGCAGCAGGGTGTCGATGCCATACTGGATGTTGGTCACCGTCATGTTGGCCGCGTTGGCCCGGTCCACAGCCAGGTCAATCTTCCGCAGGATTTCCCTCAGCCGTGTGCCAAAACCTAGGACACCAAAACACCATCCATCTTTTTAACTGAATGCTTACTACAGTGAAGGGCCCAACACTAAGCTCATATCAAGGGTTGACAAAAGTTTACAGTTGGGCCAACAGCAAAGTGAGAGCTGTATTATCGATGGTTTCTCTGTTGCAATGGGAAATCATTTACAGCTTAGTCTTTTGTGAAGGACTATGACTCTCAAACTAGGAGGCAAGATTGCACTGGCTCTTAGTGCTCCAGCCTTGGGTGCTAGGTGGCCTTTGGGAACCATCCCAATGTTAACCACTCTAGCCGCGAGAGTGGGTATGTAACTTGGTAAGACACTCTCCACTATAATCAAATGCTAGCCCAATTAGTCAGGACATCAGTTGCCTCCTCTGCTGCTCTGATGGTCATAGTCAGACACAACTATCATATATATATATATATATATATATATATATATATATATATATATATATATATATATATATAAAACAAGAGTGAAGACTTCCACCAGTGCCTTACAGCTGCACATGATCAGTGACACAGAACCCTGTCCGCCCCTGCCCTGGCTGCTGGCGTTTCATGCCGCAGTTGCTACTGCTTGTGTGCTTCAGACTTTGGGCTACAAGGCCATGGTATTTGCTGATGATGGCACAATGCATTGTCATCCTCAGTTCCTGAGAGACAAACCACGATCACTGCAAGGCACACTGTGCCCCAGCCTTTACAGGATGAAGAGATACCAGACACATTCTAACATTCATGTTCAGTCCATGATTCCTTCTGTGTTTTATTAAGCACTGTGCCAAGGACTGATCTGTTGGTTTTAGTCTCGTGTTTCATATCAATTAGCTCAGTGTTGTACAGACTAACTCTTTGTGATTGGAAACTAAAAAATGAAATCAGTCTGAGGCTGAGAGCTATACAAATAAAAAATCTAGTACTGCTCGAGTCCTGAGGACAGGTGTTAGTGTGTGAGGCTGCCTTTAGGCATGGTGTTTTGTGCTGTGTCCAGTGGATGTGTGTCAGTGTGTGAGATCACTTTAAGGCATGGTGTTTAGTGTTGGGTGTCCAGTGGATGTGTGTGTGTGAGGTCACCTTAAAGCAGGGGGTTCAGAGCTATGTGTTCAATGGATGTGTGTCGGTGTGTGAGGTCACCTAAAGGCATGGTGTTCAGTGTGTCAGTATGTGAGGTCACCTTAAGGCATGGTGTTCAGTGTGTCAGTATGTGAGGTCACCTTAAGGCATGGTGTTCAGTGTGTCAGTGTGTGAGGTCACCTAAAGGCATAGTGTTCAGTGTGTCAGTATGTGAGGTCACCTAAAGGCATAGTGTTCAGTGTGTCAGTATGTGAGGTCACCTTTAGGCATGGTGTTCAGTGTGTTGGTGTGTGAGGTCAACTTTAGGCATGGTGTTCAGTGTGTTGGTGTGTGAGGTCACCTTTAGGCATGGAATTCAGTGTTATGTGTCCAGTGGATATGCATCGGTGTGTGAAGTCACCCTTAGGCATGATGTTCAGTGTGTCGGCCTGTGAAGTCACCTTTAGGCATGGTGTTCAGTGTGTCAGTGTGTGAGGTCACCTTTAGGCATAGTGTTCAGCCCGGCCCTCAGCATGTTAAGGAGGTCGATGGCTGACTGGTGTTGGCGCTGAACATCGTCCACGTCTCTGCGCACCACTCGCAGCTTGTCTGACAGGTCTGCACACAGTTCACACAGCATGGCATGCACCATTCCACTCTTCTTCCTTCAACAGTGACCCACTGGCATACACACAAATGCCAACCCCTGTCAAGTATTTGCAGAAATAATCAGGAAATCTGGTACGAACATTTTTCATTTGTTAGGAAAACTCAGACTCTGCGCCCCGTCAGCAAATGGGCACGGATGCTGTTTGACCAAGACACAATTTGATTCAGCAACGTTCTCTCTTGTTCAGGCAAACAATTAAGCTGATTGATCCACTCAATGCTGTTTCAATGTAAACACGCATGCAATTAGCTGTCACTGACCTCTGACCCCGGTGTCCAAGAGCTGGTCCGCCTGCTTCAGGAGGTCACGACTGCGCTGCACGGATCGTTGCACTTCGTCCGCCAGGTCGTCCACCATCGCCTGAAGAAAACAAAGAAAAAGAATCACTGTAAATCCCCTCGGAAATAGTCAAATGGTTAAGAGTGTTGGGATGTGTTTCTCTTCTTTGTTTGTGAGCTGCAACTTTCATGTTCGCTCGTATGAACACAAGTGGGCTTTTTTTGCGCAAGACCTTTTTTTACCCCACCATGTAGGCAGCCATAATCTGTTTTCAGGGGTGTGCATGCTGGGTATGTTCTTGTTTCCATAACCCACCAAACACTGACATGGATTACAGGATCTTTAACATGCGTATCGGATCCGCTTGTGTATACTATACACACGAAGGTGGTTCAGGCACAAGCAGGTCTGCACATTTGTTGACCTGGGAGATCGGAAAAGTCTCCACCCTTTACCCACCAGGTGCCATTACCACGATTCGAACCCGGGACCCTAAGATTGAAAGTCCAATGCTTTAACCACTTGGCTATTATGCCCATCGTTGGGGTTTCAAATTCAAGGTCCTCTGTTTAATCCCGGTATCCGTGCACTGGTGCATTGAGGGTGAAGGTCAACATACTTGCAGATCGTGCCTCTATTCCCTTTGTGTGTATACACATGCAGAAGATCAAATGTGTACATTCAAAATTCCGAAGCTCATGTCAACCTTCAGTGGGTTATGGAAACACAAACATACCCAGTATGCACACCCCAGAATTTGTAGAATGGCTGCCAACATGGTGGGGTAAAAAAAAAAAATCCAACATTTGAAATGCATACAATAAATACACCCAAACGCACATACACACTCACAAAAACACACACATAAATACACACTCAACCAGACATATAAATAAGAAATATTCAAAGTAATTACACATAAACACAAACTCACACAACATAAACACATGGAAACACACACACACACAAGCATGTACACACACACACACACACACACACACATGCACACACACACACATGCACACACATTGACAACCGCTCACTCCCCACACCCTTCACTCAGTGACGCACAATTTTCACAGAGTCCTGTGCGGTCTTCAAGGCCTTGCGGACGGCAGCCTCTGCCTGGTTGATGAGCTGAACAATCTGCTGGTATGCCTGGGCCGCTCGCATCGGGTCCTCTGCCAAGCTCCGAACCTTCTCAAACAGGCTGACAGAAAAAAAAAAGAGAGAGAGAGAGAAAAAAAGGGTGTCATCTTCATTCTCATGTTAGACAATATTGTAAATTTATAGGCTACAAAATGGCATCCTGGTCTTTCTCATGCCTGACCATCTGCAGAATCAGGTTAAAATTATTATCATTATCATTATTTTAAAAATTTTCTGTGTGTTGCATGGCCAATTTTGGACATTTTCACGACTTCGGAGAGCGCATGCAACTAGATTTGAAATCAAAGTTGTTGGTTTGTTTTTTTTTGCTCGGTGCAGAAAGCAGCAACTTTCACAGAACTTTTATCAAGCTTCACTGATGACTTCTTTTTCCAGTTGGTTCCATTCTGTTGCTGTTTTTATGACAACAGGAGGCAAAGCCTTCAAGACACTCCTGCTTTTTTTCTTTATCCAGTAAAGGAATCACAAGGAGAGAGAGAGAGAAAAAAAAAAGAGATTAAAAAAATTGTTGAAAAGTGTTGGGTATAAAATATGATATATAAAATAAACTTGGGAGAAAAAATTGGAAAAAAAAGGCATGCAACCGAGATCGAACCACACATGTTCAGTTCTGATGCAAGCAGTCTAATCCCCAAGGCTGCAGCTGACGTCAAATGACTAAATCTATAACTTAAAGCAATGCTGACGTTTTCTTCTTCCTGTGTTAAATAGATGTGATTGTAGTGGATGTAATAACGCCGTTTAAATCATGTTTTTTCTGTGTTTTATTATATCTTGATTATTCTTTTATTTCCACGGTGAAGGAGATGTTGCCATCTCCTTCAAGCAAATCGCACTACATTGTCGATTTCTAGATCTGCACAAACCAGTCTACAACAGGCTGAAAAAAACGATACATTCAATTTTTCTTTTATGTTCATTCCAATTAATTCATGCCCACTTTAGAATATCTATATGCAGTAAACACATTGATGGTGTAGTTAGTATCACTGTAAGTGTTCTGTCCAGAATTTATGTTTCTTTCCTTTTGATTGTTAACTAGAAACATGAGGTCATGTCGTCTTCAAACACAACCTTCCTTCTTGTCGGCCAAACTCCGTGGAAAACGGTTTTTAGAATTTTCGGATTTCGGAACACATCTCAACAAAATAAACCGTTAATGATTCGGAAGTGTGGCTTAATTCAGGAGAATTACAACCTGTTATTGGTACGACTGTGAAGATTTTTTTCATACTATGTTTAAGCCAATTTTGGCATTGGCAGACAAAGTATATCCAGAGAAAATGACAATGTTGAAGTTTACCATGGACACACAGACACACACAGATGACCGAACACCAGGTTAAAGCATACTCAGTTTGTTTCCACAAGTGAGTCAAAAATTATAAATTAATCCATTTGCTGAATGGAATGACAAAGCCTTTGCTGTCCTTATTCTTTTCTTTTTTCTATGTTCTAAGAGCCATAATCCTTGTGTATTGTTGGTGTGGGTCTTCTGCTAGTTTTATTTTGAACATTTCAGGAACTTTTACATTGTATGCAGAATGTATTGTACGCAATATTTCTATCACCTTTTTCTTAATATTTATTAAAGATTCAAAAAATAAGGCTTGATCTTCTTTTTCATTGTTTCAGAGTACTGCATGCTATGTTTTGATCGCCTTTTTAGTATCAGCTAAAAAACAAACACACACACATACGCACCACATCACATCTCTATTTAGTCCAGTTGGACATTTGATTTAATTAAGTTTACAGTTAACTTTGTTTTTGGTTCATGCTCCATTATACATTAACAATTTTTTTTTTCTTTCTTTTCTTTTCTTTTTTTTTTGGTCTAAAATCACAGTGTGTAGATAGACGTTTTACAGTTAACTTTGTTCTTGGTTCTTGCTCTATTATACATGAATCATTTTTTCTTCTTTTTTGTTCTGTCTAAAATCACAGTGTGTCGATAGAGGTTAAACTGAAGAACACACACATACACATCACATCTCTATTACTGCCACGGGCGTCACTCACTCTGCCAGGTGTGTGGCCATCCTCTCCAGGTCCAGGGCATGTCTCCAGGCGTCACGGTAGTTCTGCTCCAGACCTGGCATGGCATTGCGCAGCACGTTGAACCGTTTCTCCAGCTCCGCCTTCGCTGTGTTCAGCACTGACAGCTCGTTCTGCAGCACCTGTACAGACATGAAAGGAAAAAGAACAATGCGGTTGGGAGAGTCAAGGATTAACTCTTTCATTACCAAATATTTTAGATACAATGCTCTCAGTCACAGGCTTCGGTTCACATCTTCTTCTTCTTCATTGTTCGTGGGCTGCAACTCCCATGTTCACTTGTACGTACACGAGTGGGTTTTTTACATGTATGGCAGTTTTTTACCCCAACATGTATGCAGCCATACTCCGTTTTCAGGGGTGTGCATGCTGGGTATGTTCTTGTTTCCATAACCCACCAAACGCTGACATGGATTACAGGATCTTATATGTCTTAAATGTGTGTATTTGATCTTCTTATTGCGTATGCACATGTTCACATCAACACTTAACAACGGACTTGTTCACTTCAAACTCAGGCAGAAGGCAAAGTCTGATAATTGCACTACATGACCTCTCAATGTAGACTACAGTCGCCTATGGTGGTGCACTCTTGAGTCATCTAAAGTCACCTGCCGTGGTGAAAGAGTTAAACAACAACAAAGAAAAGTAACTCTCTCCATTTACAAGCACAAATATTTTTGGATACAATGCTCTCAGTCACAGGCTTCGGTTCACATCGAAACAACAGAATGGACTTGTTCACTTCAAACACGACCAAAAGGCAAAGGTAAGTCATTGTCCTACTGGTGGGAAACTGGATGCAGCTGTCAAGCTTTGTTACAATGTGAAAAATGGTAATTTCAACATGACCTCTGAATGCTGACTAAAGACACCTTTGGCGGTGCACTGTCTAGTCATCTAAAGTCACCTATGGTGGTGGAAGAGTTAAACAACAAAAAAGAAAAGTTAACTCTCTCCATTTACAAGGTACACAACTTCAAGTCAAAGCTACATATGCCACTGATTCAGCCAACGTACAGGTAAATAAAAGGTACTTTGGTTCTTGGCTTGTCCTTATACCGATCATTTGAGATATGCACACAGCAGCAATGATGGAAGAAATGTGCAAACTTAAATAAGCTTTTATTCAAGATTTGCATTGCCTCTTAATCCTGAACATGCTAAACAGAATATACAGACAATACAGATCAAACACACAGGTGCCTGAATTGGAAGGGTAAGCAGCAATGACTTGAAGTTGTGTAGCATCTAAATGGAGAGAGTAACATTTCTTTATATGTTTAAACCTGCACAGACAATTTCAAGTTTCGGTTTCTCAAGGAGGTGTCTTTTTCTTTTCAGCAGATGTTGCACAGCATAAATGGAACATCAGATTTAGTATACTTCGACACCTCCTCATGCCTGCATGCATGTGTGTGATTATAAAGAAATTTGTGTGTGTGTGTGTGTGTGTGTGTGTGAGATAGTGTGTGTGTGTGTGTGTGTGTGTGCGTGTGTACATCTATCTATATCTATGTATCTCTCTCTCTCACTGTATATATATACACACACACACATATCCATATAAAACAGATATGCTTACCAGGATATTTTTGTTGAGTCTGGTGACAGCCTTCTCAGCCTCACTGTTCAGTTCACGTCCCTCCTTCAGCATGTTTTCTGCCAGCTCCTTCATGTCTTCTATGTCCAGCAACTTGTCCTGTCACACACACACACACACAAACACACGCACACCACACACACACACACACGCACACCACACACACACACAGCAATCAACAATACGTCCTCTTACACCATACATCTTCTTTTTCTTCTTCTTCTTCATTGATGAGGAACGTGACAGAATGGTTAAGACGCTCATCTGCCAATACAGTGTCCATGAGGGTCTGGTTTCAAATCCTGGTCTTGCCCTTTTGTCCCACGTTTGACTGGAAAATCAAACTTCTACGAAAAAAAATTTTTTTTCAGAGGATCTGATCACTTTAAATGTAACGAACTGAACCACAGACCTGTAGATCAGCCATATTTTTATCATCATTATTATCTTATAATAATCATCACTATTTATCATTTTGTTGTTGTTGTTGTTGCTCTTTTTGTTGTTGTCATTATTCTTCTTCTTCTTTATTATCATTATCAACTGAAGTGAAAGGAATCGACACCCCACCCCCCAGACCTGCAGATCAGTGTTGTCCTCATCATCATCATTATCATTAGCAACTGAAGTGAAAGGAATCGAACCCCCCCTCCCCAGACCTGCAGATCAGTGTTGTTGTTGTTGTCATTGTCATCATAATCCTCCTCATCATTATTAGTCTCATTATCATTATCATCTTATCATTATCAACTGAAGTGAAAGGAATCAAACCCCCACCCCCCAGACCTGCAGATCAGTGTTGTTGTTGTTGTCACTGTCATCATAATCCTCCTCATCATTATTAGTCTCATTATCATTTCATCATTATCAAGTGAAGTGAAAGGAATCGAACCCCCCAGACCTGAAGATCAGTGCTGTTGATGTTATCATTAACATCATCATCATTTCATCATTATCAACTGAAGTGAAAGGAATCAAACCCCCACCCCCACCCCTGCAGATCAGTGTTGTTATTGTTCTCCTTGTTATCATCATCATTATTATCATTCTATCAACTGAAATCGACCCACCCACACCCCCTGAACTGCAGATTAGTGTTGTTGTTATAATTAGTATCATTATCATCATCATCATTTGATCATTATCAACAGTTATTTTTATAATCATCATCAGCATCACAGCATCATCATTACTATTATCGTCATTATCATGGCATCATTATCAACTGAAGTGAAAAGATTCAAAACACACCCCCGCCCTCACCCCTTCAACCCCAACCACACCCCCACAGACCTGTAGATCAGCGATGAGGGTCCCCAGCTGCTGGCTGTACTCGTCCAGGATTTCAAGGGCCTGGTCCTTGGCGGTGGCCGAGCGGTCATGCAGGTCACGGAGGCTGTCCAGGACTGAGCCGAGTGCCTGGGCCACGCCTGTCGTGTTCACCAGCTCCTTCCGCATGTTCTTGATGCGCTCCGACAGCTTCTCTGCCAGCCTGCCGAGAGGAGAGGTGGGGTTGGGGGGGGGTGGGTGGGAGGTGTGGTGGTGGTGGAGAGGGGGGGCAGCAGAGACACAGGTTTCAGTTTCAGTTTTGGATTCCTCTCAAGGAGGCATCACTGCTTTTTTGGACAAAAATCCATGTATGCTACACCATGTCTACTGGGCAGCAGCGTAACCCAATGCGCTTAAGCCTTGAGTGCATGTAGTTGTGTGTGTGTGTGTGTGTGTGTGTGTGTGTGGCGAGAGTGGTATTTGAACTCTGTGTGTGTGTGTGTATCTATGGGGCTACACCACATCTGCTGGGCTGCAGCGTAACCCAATGCACTTTGGCCTCAAGTGCATGGATATATGTATATATATATATATATATATATATATATAATTATGTGTGTGTGTGAGTGTGTGTGTGTGTGTGTGTGTGTGTATAGAGAGAATTAATTTGTGTACCTATCAGTGATGATTTTTTGTACAGAATTTTGCCAGAGGACAACATTCTCGTAGCCACGGGTTCTTTTTCAGTGCTCCAAGTACACACTACACACGGGACCTCAGTTTATTGTCTCATCCGAATGACTGGATGCTCAGTTTGACTTTCTACCTCAAACTTGGGAGAAAGGGCGAGAGTGGGATTTGAACCCAGGCCCTCATGGACATTGTGCTGGCAGAAAAGTGTCTTAACCGTTCTGCCACCTTCAAGATACAAGAATACTCCTCACCCCTCAAAAGTAAATTGTGGACACATTTGCTGACAAAAATGTGACATGTTAATTAATAAGAAAAAATGACAAGAAGGTGACGTATCAATTGATCAATGTTCTTTAACTACTAGATTATAACATCAATTAACAAACTGAAAGAGAATCAATACTACAATACCACAGCTTAAGTCACATTACAGGAACACTCCAATGAAACTATACAATATGAAACCAGCCATTCAGTGTGTGCATGGGAGGGTGTATGTGTGTATGTTTGTCTGTTCATCTGTGTGTGTTTGTGTGTGTGTGTGTGTGTGAACAGGGTGGTGGTCGGCTGGGTCTGCCTACAGTATTGTGTTGCTTTGTGTTTTGGTGTGCTGTGGTGTACTGCGTTGCATTGCGGTGTGCTATGGTGTACTGTGTTGCGTTGCGTTGCACCGCAATGCGCTACATTGTATTGTATTGTAGTACTCTTCTGTCACAACAGATTTCCCTGTATAATTTGGTCTGCTCTCCCCAGGGAGAGCATGCCACAACAGTGGAATGCTTCGCCACTTTATTTTTCTTCTTTTCTGCCTGCATGTGCATTTGTTTTCCTATCAAAGTGGACTTTTGAACACAATTTTGTCAGGGACAACCCTTTCGTTGTCGTCAGTTCCTTTACATGCGCAAGCTGCATGCTGCACACAGAACCTCAGTTTACTGTCTCATACAAATGACTTAAGTCTAGACCACCACTCAAGGTCTAGTGGTGGGGGAGTTGGGAATAGTGGCTTGTCTGGGATTTGATCCTGTGTGCTCAGATTCTTTCGCTTCATAGGCAGATGCAGTACCTCATTGTATGGCAGAAATATACGACTATGAGTGTGAGTAGAATGGATCTGAAACATGATATCTGCAATGCTGAATGTTCAAGTCTGTCAATGAGATTTATTATAACAATAACAAGGTTTAAAGTGAATGTGTGCATTGCTCTTTTACTCAAGTCTCAAAAGCTTGTTTCTAAACTATATTAAAAAAGAAAAAAAAAGAAAGAAAAATAGTGCTGTTTAATATTTTCAGCATTGCGTAATTGTCTATGTTTGTTTTACAGCATCAGGGCTGGTTTCTTCTTCGTCGTTCGTTCATGGGCTGCAACTCCCACGTTCACTTGTATTCACACAATTGGGCTTTTACGTGTATGACCATTTTTACCAAGCCATGTAGGCAACTATACTCTGTTTTGGGGGGGTATGCATGCTGGGTATGTTCTTGTTTCCATAACCCACCAAACGCTGACATGGATTACAAAATCTTCAAACATGCTATTTGATATTCTGCTTGTGTATACACAAAAAGGGGGCTCAGGCACTAGCAGGTCTGCACATATGCTGATCTGGGAGATCGGAAAAATCTCCACCCTTTATCCACCAGACGCTGTTACTGAGATTCAAACCTGGGACCTGTCAGGGCTGGTTTCAATGAGTTAGTATATCAAATTCACATAGCATGAAGAATGTTCCTTTTAGCATCATTCAGTCCATTCAGCATAAAGAAGGAGAGAAAATTATCCTTTTGGCAGCATCAAATTCAATTTGCTTGGAGGATTTTCCTTTTAGCAGCATTAAATTCACCTAGCAAGGAGAATTTTCCTTTTAACAGCATCAGCTTCACTTAGTAAGAAGAAATTTACTTTTCAGAAGCATTAAGTTCACTTTGCTTGGATAATTTTCCTTTTTGAAGCATTAAATTCACCTAGCATGATGAATTTTCCTTTCAGCAGCATTAAATTCACTTGGCGTTTGGCGTAAAGAATTAGAGAAGACGTACAAAACTTCTTTATGCCTTGACACAGCCAGGACTGCCCATGCCACCCAACTCTAATGTAATTTCTCTTCATAGCATTCTTATCTTATGTGTACCTTATTTTATCTATATCTTATTCTTTTCTGATTTCACCCCCATTGTGTGGAAATGAAATGCTTCAAGGGACTCCTTGGTATTTCTTACAAAGACCATATTATAACAAACAAAGAAATCAGCAAGACCACCAGACAGCACACTGGCAGGTGTGAAGACCTACTGACCACAGAGAAAAAGAGGAAAATGAGATAGTATGGCAGTGTGACAAAACCTGACGGGATCTCCAAGGCCATCCGTCAATGAACAGCCCTGGGGAAAAGGGAACAAGGCCGACGGCAAAAGCAGTGGGCAGACATCACAGACAGGAGCTTTGCAAGAGAATATCGGTGATGCATTCAGCAGTGCAGGACCCCCCCCTGTAACCAAACCAGGATTTTTGCAAGGACCAGAGACAGTGACAGCACCAGTGATGGTGACTCCCCCATTTACCATCCTTCCTGCCTGGCGTTGTTGTCGGCGTCAGTGAAGTCTCGCGCCAGGATGATGCTGAGGATTCGCCGAGCCTTGATGACGGCCGCTGACACGTTGATGCCCGTCTGGTTGTAATACAGCTTCTCCACCAGCTGCCGCAGCTGACTGATGTTGCCTGGGACACCAGAATCATCATCATCATTATCATTATAATTATTGTAATTGTCATTGTCATCCTCATCCTCACCATTGTCATCATTATCACCATCTTTACAATAACCATCATCATCACCACCATTGTTTTCATCATCATCATCGTCATAATCACTGCCACTACCATCCTCCTCCTCCTCATCATCATCATCATAACCATCATTATCATCACTACCATCAACATCAGCATCATCACTATAATCATCATTTATGCGAAGGGCACAAAATCCTTGTGGTTAACAGTGTTGGACTTTCAATGCGAGGGTCATGGGTTTGAATCCCAGAGCAAAGTGGGTTAAGAGATTTTTCTGCTCACACCTGCTGATGCCTGAAAATCATTTATGTATGTATCAAAGATCAAATCAGCATTCAAAAGATCCTATAACCCACATCAGCACTGGGTGGCTTATGGTAACTGGTACCCACTATGCACACCCCTTGGAATGGTGTTATGTCTGCCTACAGGGCAAGGTAAAAACGGTGATACACATTTAGAGCTGATTCAAACCTTCCAGTGAGAGTCAAAGTTGCAACCCAGGAGCACAGGAGAAAAAGAAGAAAAATCATCAGTCACACAACCCTTGGCAATAGGAAGAATCTGTGGACCTACATCTTATGTCCGATTTCTCTGAAGAACTCACTGGCAATTTCTAATCTTCCTATCAATGAACATTCACCTGCAATCAAACAATCTGATCTTTTTTAACTTTACAGATTTTTTTTTTTTTTTTAATACAAAAATGTATGGATTTTGGAACTGAAATTCTTGAAACATTTGGTGACAATTAAGTTGATATGCTGCAAGCTAAATGACTTGCTTGAACAGCTGAAACATTATGTGTCAAACAACACCTTGATGCCCAAATGTGGCGTAATACAATACAAATTTCAAAACTATTATTGCCACTTTCATATGCTCACATACATCCACACGCACCAGCACCAACATTTACAACAAACAGCAGGAACTAGACAATAACAATATAAAACATAAAAAGTTATATCAATCTTTATTTCTATCAGTTAACATTACAGATGAGGGCATTCCAATGTATTTGTGTTAAGGATTCACAGAATTACTAAGTCAGCTGATTATAAGTATATATACTAACACTTCAAAATAAAAACAGATGATTTTTTTTTCTATCAGTTAACATACAGTTGAGGCAATTCTAATCTATCTACTGAAGAATTCACTGACACCTTTTTCTGTGTCAGATGGTATAGGGAATTTGTAACACACTCCCTGATTGGTTAAATATACTGAAGATGTCAAAATGATGCAAACTAAGCCTATGAGTTTGCTCTGTTTGGCCAAAATTTGTGGCTAACTCAATAATAAGACATCCCACAAAGTCTGCCTTCTGCAAGCCAATCAGCTCAGTTTCCCAGCCAAAAGAAATGACATATTCCCAATAGCCACGTCTACTAAGTCAGTTATCTTGTAAAAATTAACGACAAATAAAGAAAAAAAAAAAGGCATCCACATAATACAAACCTTTGATCTCTTTCAAGAGTTCATCAACAACATTTTCCACCTCTGTGGCATTGAGCATGGTCTCATTGGTCTTCTCTCTCACAGCACTGACTCGGGAGTTGGTGAAGTCAAGCTGTCAGGAACACAAACAGTGCGACTGTTATCCATCAAATCCCAGCAACAGGAGACTGAAAACTGTTATGTTTTACTTTACGCTGAATATTGACTGGTATCTTCACGTTTCCTCCGCTAAATAAAACCCAAGACCAATATCAGAGAAAACATCACAGAACACACCACAGAACACACTAGAGGAGACACCACGGGACATACCACAGAACACACCAGAGAAGACACAAGAGAAGAAAAAAGAGAACACACTGCATAACACACCAAAGAACACCACCACAAAACACAACACAGAACAACATATATACACATAAAGGGCTAGCACTTCAAAGATGCATGTATATAACCTGAACGATTCAATATGCATTACAAAACAGAGGATGCATTCAAAGGCAAAGACAATCAAAATTGTGGTTTAAAAAAAAAAAAAAAATCTCTTGAATGAGAATAGACACTCTGGGATACTAATGCAAAGAAACCTGATCATTGTTTTTGTCATCTACTGCAGACACCATTCTATGCTGAAATTTCACAGAGAGAGATGTATGAATTTTGACTACGAACCCTGGGCTATAAAGATTTTCATAAGAAACAAAGTCACACATGTTTGAAAACTGAAGTTTTTTTTTGGTAACTTTCATTCAGTTTCATCAACATGGAGGAATCTAAAGGCTGTGCAAGAATTTAATGACAAGTGTTTGTTTTTTTCTTTTTGTTCTTATCTTTTTTTAACAGTGCAAACTATATCTGTGTTATATTGCAGTACTGAAATAGATATGGAATATACACTGAAAGAAAACATGAAAATAATTTCTGGGGCAACATTTCCTAACCAAACCAAACCAAACCAGTTTACACTGGAGCAAGACACAGAGAGACAGACAGATAGGCAGACAAACAGACATACACAGAGACAGAGACACAGAAAGAAACAGAGAGACAGACAAAGCGACAAGTGGTTTGAAGAGGAAGAAGAAAATGATTTGGAAAATAACGATGAAGAAGGAGAAAGAGACAGAGACAGAGAGACACACAGACAGAGGGTCAACCAATAGAACATTCCAAGACACATTCCAAGGCAAAGAAATATCAATGTGAGTCTGGCAGTGCCACAAACCTGTACAAAACCAAATCACACGATCACAACACAGAAGGAAATCACATCTCCACAAATTATGAAATTAGTCAGAGGTGGTGCAAACTGTCCTAGTTTCCATAGAAATGATGCTGCTGTCAGTAAACAGATCATGACAGAATGACAAACAACAAACAAACAAAAAAAAGGTTGCTGGGTTTAGATCCATTCCATGTAAATCAGAGAGAGAACTAGTTCAAGAGTCTGGCAATTATTTCTTATTTCAACATCCAAAATTCAGGGACTTATTCTGGTGTTAATTTTCGTGCATTGAAACAACCCCCATTCGGGTCATATTTTGGTGTTAATTTTCATGCACTGAAAAGAACCCCTATTCATAAATGCTGTAACCAATTTTCTGTGGTTTTCAACTCTACTTTGAGGTTATTACTGTACTTAATTTTGCTAGAGATTCCGTCACTCCACAGAACTGTCTGCAGTGAGACAGGGTTTATAAATTCAGTCTGTGCCAATCAGAGAGCCATTCTTTCTATTTATACCTCCACACTCCTCCCCATCCAAGCACAGGGAAACAAAAACAATATGGGCTTGGGTCAACAAGTGGTGGTTTGTGTTCATGACATGGGTGATTTTTGCAACATTTTAAATTCTCACTCTTGTTTAGAAGGGGGGAACTGTACACCATATGTCCTTTTTCACATGCCTTCATTGCAAAATGCAAAGTTGTTTTTGTTCAAATAGGTCCCTGAATTTAGGATATTAAAGTTGAAAATTACTGAAAATTATTGTCAGGACAGCTGAGTAAAACACCAAATGCATTGCGTGTACATGCAGTATTATTTCCAAATGTTATGCTGCCTGGAGGGGGAACAACATTCATTATGTTTTCACATCCACCACTCTTGTTTCTTAGAAATACTGATCAACAAAGAACACTTTTCTGTGACTTATTCTTATTCTTGAATTTTAAAAAAAGTTCTCATAGAAAAGAACTTAGTGTTCTGAACACACACAACTAAAGCAATCACAAAATAAAAAACATGCACAAGCTTTCATTGTAAAACTATATCACACATTTCTTGCTGAGAAAAACAACAACAAAGGACGGAGGGGAGGCAAAAAATACAAATTTCTCCCCCTGAACCCATCTTCCCTTCAAACTAAGCAATGTCTATTTACTGAGAAAAAAAAAAAAAAGAGAGAGAGAAAAAAAAGTAAGAAAACAAATCTTTGCGGGTCGTGGGAATAATTTCTTTCTCCATAAATTGACCCTTTCATAATCAAAATAAAATCAATCAGAATAATATTTATCGATCTGCATACAGGGATAATATTTGCTGATGAGAATACAATCAGAGATATTTATACTTCAATGTATACTTCAATACTCTATAAAAACATGCTTACACATTTAATTTACACATGCATCATATAGATAGAGTACATCAAATTAAATGATGGTAACAGCATGATTCTCAAAGAACCATGGGGAAGGCAGGAGACACATTTTGAAAAGGGATGCATGAAAAACAACAACAGTACATCGTTCACATGACAGTTCCTCAGCAATCAGGACGTGTGATAATCAAGTACTAGAACTTAAAGCACAAACCTCTGGATCACCCAACCACTATCCATCCACACACACACACACACACACACACACTTTTACCAGATCTTGACATTCAACCAAGGTAATCAGAACACAAGAATTACCCACAAAACATCCTAAGACACGATAATACACATGCTTGACAATCAAGAGACCTATTATGCTGTCTCACATGTGCATGGTCAGGTCTTTAATGTATGTTGTTATTGTGACCACTGAAACTGACTGACTTAACATGCAAGCAAGTATGCATGCACGAGCACACACACACACACACACACACACACAATGAACAGGAGCATTTGAGCTTGCAACATTACATTTTTCAGGGTGGATAAAAGTGACTGATTCTGAATGAAAATCAAATAGTTATTGTTCTCTGAACACTTAATCATTTGAAAATAAGTCCTTTTTCAACTAAGTGAGGAGCAGGGTGAAACCAACAAAACAACCCCCCCTCCCCCCCAAAAAAAAAAGAAAAAAAAAAGGATAAAGACACAGAAAAGATAGAAAGAAACCTGAGTGATACACAGGAACTGGTTCAGTCAAAAAACTGCTGCCTTGATTTCTTTTCTATTCTTTATTCTTCCTTTTTTTTTTCTTTCTTTTGAAGCGGCTAAGGTGTCTCTCTTGTGTAAATACTGGCACATTCATAATTACGTTTTTTCTTTTACTGGCAGTAAAAACACAGTCTGATGCTACCCACCAGCCTTAATTCCTATGTGACCACATAAACTGACTGAATGACATGTGAACACATGCTCACGCTCACACACACACACACACAAACTTTCATCTATAATAACACTAGGTGGGTAGATGTTAAAAGTGAAGAAAACACGACCAATGTACTGGATCACTTGGCCTGTCACCACCAGCAAAAGAAAGTGTTCAGAGTGCACGCAGGACAGAGGAGAGGAGGATGGAGAAGCAAGGCGGGGGGGAGGGGGAGGAAGCGGAGGTGGAGGAAGCTGACTCACCTGTTGCCCCAAAATGCCCAAGGTCTAACGGAAAAAGCAAGAAAAAAAAAAAAAAAAAAGAACAAATAACAAACAACAAACCCCAGTGAGAAGAGATTAGTATGCTGCTGCACAAATGGGGGATGACACACACACACACACACACACCAGCTCACAACGTTATTCTTTCAGCCCCTCAAACAAAGCTCCCTGGGACAGATTCACCATGACACTCCTCACACAACTCTGTAAGTTTTGTTTTTTTTCACTTTCCCCACAAATTACACAACGCATGTCTCTGCATGGGTGCTACTAAACAAGTTAGCCAACATAACAATGTGAGTGGCAGCTAAGAGACCTCATTCCAACAACCCAAGCTCTCAACCTCTCTGATGGAATACTGTTAACCTGTGAGTAAGTGGTATGATAGTATCATTGTCTGTGTGTTTGATGCAAAACATCGTCCAATGGAATGTGTTAACCTATGTGTGAAAGATATGGTGACATCACTGTTTGATGTTACGCATCATTTGATGGAATGTGTTAATGTATGTCCAAAATGTATCATGGCATCACTGTCTGTTTGATGTTACACATCATTTAATCAAATTAATGGAATGTGTTAACCTATGTGCAAAAGGCAAGATGGCATCAATGTTTGCTGTTGCACATCATTTAATGGAATGTGTTAACCTGAGTGAAAGGTATGGTGGCATCACTTTGTTTGATGTTACACATCATTTAATGGAATGTGTTAACCTGAGTGAAAGGTATGGTGGCATCACTGTTTGATGTTACACATTTAATGGAATATGTTAATCTGAGTGAAAGGTATGATGGCATCACTGTTTGTTTGATGTTACACATCATTTAATGGAATGTGTTAATCTGAGTGAAAGGTATGATGGCATCACTGTTAGTTTGATGTTACACATTTAATGGAATGTGTTAACCTGAGTGAAAGGTATGATGGCATCACTGTTTGTTTGATGTTACACATCATTTAATGGAATGTGTTAACCTCAGTGAAAGGTATGGTGGCATCACTGTTTGATGTTAAACATCACTTAACGGAATGCATAAAACTGTGTGTAAAATGTCCATGTGTTTGATGTTACACATCATCTAATACAATGCATAAACCTGTGTGTAAAGCAACTAATGGTGTGACAGAATGCCCAAGCATGTGATGATATACAATGCCCAATGGAATGCACAGTCCTGTGTGTAAAAGATATGATGGTATCACTGTTTATGTGTTTAATGCTGTACATCATACAACAGAATGTGTAAATCAATGTGTAAAAGGCATGATGGTATGATTTTCATTCATCCTCCAGTGGAATATGTAAGCCTGTAGAAGATGAAATGTGTATCATACAATCACTGCCCACTTCTTTCCCTTCCATGCGTCCCTAAATAAAATCTGATTTTTGTTTGTTTGTTTGTTTTTTTGTTTTTTTGTTTTGTTTTTTAGCTATATTCATCAAGACATACTTGTAACGATTAATGATTATCAGTTCCTGCAAGACATAAAAAACATGCAGTCTTCTTACACATGCACATAAAGATCCATAATATCACAGCTGTTCCTGTGAATGAATTTAAATGCAGTTGTTCAGGAGGACCTTTCTATCTTTAACACCAAACAAAAGTGTTAATTGTAACTGTTTCTAGCATACACTGATAAACAGTTGCACATCATTCTACTTGTGAAATTGTTAGTCAATTAAAAAGTATCAAAAGATAATATATACATCAACAAGAGTTGTATATGAACCTGAAATACAAACGTTAAAAATGTTCCATGACATAAATGCTTCTACTTTGAAAAAACAAAAGTATAAAAAGAAGACCTGGGTTCAATGCATGCAAAATAATTCAAAACTTTAAAAAATAATTCAAAACCTTTAAAAAAAGGAACTGCAGCAAATATATAATGTGGGCAGAATATAAAACATACCAATAACCAAAAGTCCATCACAACAAAATAATGACATGCTTTGGAGATACCACTGACATGTGTGTGCATGTGTCCGTGTGCATGTGCATGTGCGCAGGTATAAGCTTTTTCTTTCGTTGCCAGGCATTCACTAAGTCTGGTGGAGACAAAAGCTTTAGAAAAAAGTTTTAAAATTTTTAAAAAATCAAAAGAATAAAAATAATACAGAGAAGGAAAAAGCAAAGGGTAATTCAAGAACAGCCCTAAATAAACACATTTTTGGGGAAGCAAAAAGCTTCAACTGTACCTGAGAAATATAGCAATATGATAGTGAAGTGAAAAGTGAAAATGGATGAAGCAACACGAATGAAAGCAAACCCAACACCAAAGGTACACAGACAACAGCATGGGTTGCAAGCAACTTATTTCTGAAATGCTGAAATGTCTGCGGCCAAGGTCCAGGAACCGTGTACACTTCCTAATACCGAAACAAACTAAAACAAAGGGGAAAGCAAACCATATTATATGAAAGAAAAAAATCTCCAAAACACCAACAGGGGCATCTGAAGTATGTGTATTAATACTAATGTAAAAATAAATAAGACAAATATAAGACAAAAAAAAAGAAAAAAAAAAAAAAAAAAGAAGCATTCAGAATGCTAATACTGCAATATGGAGTGCATGTCTTGATACCAAAACATTAAAAAAAAAAAAAAAAAAATCAAGTTAAAATTCCAACAGAGAATCATTTGTGACAAGGAAATACTCCCACTCAAAGAAACAGACAACCTGTCACCTCACCCTGTTGTGATGCATGCATGTCTTGATACCAAAACAAAGCAAAACAAAGAAAAGAAAAAAAAAGGGGGAGGGAGGGGGGGGGAAGATTCACCTAAAATACAGTAACATATACCTAAAATCTGTACGATATGTAAATCGTCCCGACCGAGCGTCAATCAGACAGCATGCGAACTCACCCTGTTGTCAAGCTTGTCAGCGATGTTCCTGTAGAAGTCAGCCTGGCCTTTCATGTCCTTCAGGTTGTCCAGACTGGTTGATTGCAGGGCATCCATGCGTGCCTGTGGTCACCACGACGACAGTAACATTTGTGTTTATTGCGTTGTGTTGTATTACTTTTCTGTCACGACAGACTTGTATTGCGATGTGGTTATTTCCGGTGGTGTCTTCTTCAGTGTGTTATGTGGTGTGTTTTGTGATGTCTTCTCTATTTTGTTATGTGGTGTGTTTTATGATGTCTTCTCTAGTGTGTTCTGTGGTGCCTTTTTGTGATGTCTTCTCTAGTGTGTTCTGTGGTGCCTTTTTGTGATGTCTTCTCTAGTGTGTTCTGTGGTGTGTCCTGGATGTCTTCTCTAGTGTGTTCTGTGGTGTCTTTTGTGATGTCTTCTCCAGTGTGTTCTGTGGTGTGTCCTGTGATGTCTTCTCTAGTGTGTTCTGTGGTGTGTCCTGGATGTCTTCTCTAGTGTGTTCTGTGGTATGTCCTGTGATGTCTTCTCTAGTGTCTTCTGTGGTATGTCCTGTGATGTCTTCTGTAGTGTGTTATGTAGTGTGTTTTGTGGTGTCTTCTGTAGTGTGTTATGTGGTGTGTTTTGTGGTGTCTTCTCTAGTGTGTTCTGTGGTATGTCCTGTGATGTCTTCTGTAGTGTGTTATGTGGTGTGTTTTGTGATATCTTCTGTAGTGTGTTATGTGGTGTGTTTTGTGATGTCTTCTGTAGTGTATTATGTGGTGTGTTTTGTGATGTCTTCTGTAGTGTGTTCTGTGGTGTGTTTTGTGATGTCTTCTCCAGTGTGTTCTGTGGTGTGTTTTGTGATGTCTTCTCCGGTGAGTTCTGTGGTTTGTTTTGTGATGTCTTCTCCGGTGTGTTCTGTGGTGTGTTTTGTGACGTCTTCTCCAGTGTGTTCTGTGGTGTGTTTTGTGATGTCTTCTCCGGTGAGTTCTGTGGTTTGTTTTGTGATGTCTTCTCCGGTGTGTTCTGTGGTGTGTTTTGTGATGTCTTCTCTAGTGTGTTCTGTGGTGTGTTTTGTGATGTCTTCTCCAGTGTGTTCTGTGGTGTGTTTTGTGATGTCTTCTCCGGTGTGTTCTGTGGTGTGTTTTGTGATGTCTTCTCCAGTGTGTTCTGTGGTGTGTTTTGTGACGTCTTCTCCGGTGTGTTCTGTGGTGTGTTTTGTGATGTCTTCTCCAGTGTGTTCTGTGGTGTGTCCTGTGATGTCTTCTCCAGTGTGTTCTGTGGTGTGTTTTGTGACGTCTTCTCCGGTGTGTTCTGTGGTGTGTTTTGTGATGTCTTCTCCAGTGTGTTCTGTGGTGTGTTTTGTGATGTCTTCTCCAGTGTGTTCTGTGGTGTGTCCTGTGATGTCTTCTCCAGTGTGTTCTGTGGTGTGTCCTGTGATGTCTTCTCCAGTGTGTTCTGTGGTGTGTTTTGTGACGTCTTCTGTAATAAATCATGTAGTGTTTGGTCTCTGACTGAAGATAGGTGTCATGTAAGCATCAATAATAGAAAGAAAAAAATATGTACACACATATACATATAATAGGAAATAAATTAAGAAAGATTACAGGAAACTAGTAAACAAACTGACAAAGATAATAAAACAAATCAGAACAATTTTTCAAAAAGCACATCATGCATGAAGTACAAACTATACTAAAGCTGACCCTTGCGCATCATGTATGACGTTCAAACTGCATCATCGTCACAGACACAAAAAGCTGACCCTAGCATCATCATGTATGACGTACAAACTGCATTATCGTCACAGACACAAAAAGCTGACCCTGAGGTCCTGGGTGTCATTGGCCATGCGGTACAGTTCCTCCCAGGGGTAGATCACTCCAGAAATGTTCACGTAGGCGTCAGGTATGGTCAGGTTTTTCAGGTCGTTCAGCAGTTCCCCTGTGCACCCTTGATAGCAAGCTGAAAGGCAGGACAACAAACAACATTGTAATCTGAGCCAAGCTGAAAGTAAATGTAACAATCTAAATTCTCTTTTAAAAAAAAAAACAAACTATTATTGCCTTCTTTTGAGAAAACACACATGTGGTAAGACATCAATATGTAACCGGGAAAAAAAAGGGGGTGCTGGGGGAGGGGGCGGGGTGGGGGGGGGGGGGATCCTCATACAATCTTTTCATTTGCAACAAAAATAAAAAATAAAGGCTTAAATTTAAAATTAAATATTTACTGTTCTGATCTGAACTGCTTAGGTGCGGGAAATAAATACCACACCAACTATGACAAACATGATACGTGACATCAGCGACAGTACAGGAGAACCTGCAAACAAGTATCACATTCCTGCATTATCCTGACCTGCATTAACCTGACATCACTGTAACTATTCATCAACAGACACAGCACACAGGTAAGACTCCAGACACAGGCATTCATCTCACACCTGCTAGCTACTTCCTACAGTCTCCATCTGTCCCTGATACATCAGTCCCATACATTTTTTCAGATCCACACACAATAAATACATGTACCTCGCAAACTTAGACATGCACATGCTCATATGTACATGACCTCATGCCCTTCCTTCCAGCTGATTACACCAGAAGTAAGAGGCCTTTTTTTTTTGTTTTGTTTTCCAAAGACCTCCCGTTTACAAAATCTAGAACTCTTTGGCAAACAGATGCCTGCAGACACATGCTACACACACACACACACAGAGGTGAACTAAAAACACACACACAGACACACACAGGTGAACATAACACACACACACAAACACACACACAACACAAATACACCACAAAAGCACACCCAGCTTTGATCCCTCCCCTGCACAATGACCTGCAGCACTCACACCCTTGCAAAATGACACCCCTCCCCCCCCCTCCCCCCACACACACACTCCCCCACCCCTGCACCCCCCTCATCCTCCTCACCCCACCCCATCCCCCTACACCCCTGACACTCACAGACACATGTCCCGTTCTGCACCCCCTGTCGTGGATCGGAACACTTGTTGCACCGTTGCCCCTGGATACCGGGTCGGCACCGACACTGCCCCGTCACCCGGTCACACGTCTTGTCCACTGAGCCCTCCGGGTTACACAGACAGGGCGTGCATTTCTCTCCCAGCTGGGCTGGGTTGCCGTAGTAGCCATCCTCACACCTGCACAGCAGTTTTAGATAATTACATCATCAATGTGTCTTCATTATCAAGTTTAAAAAACCAGAAAATTGTCTTCAGTTACCTCCATTACATTTATAACAAAATAAATCTGTAACATCATTCATTTGCCTGAAGAAGAGCCTGTGGCTCGATACACTGCCTCTTCTATCTCATGTAAGTTGACTTTTACCAAGAGTCTTTTAGTCTACCTCTTTCTGTAATCTCACATTCATAAAATCATAAAAGACCCCAACACATTTCACAGGAATAAATTCAGAATAAAACATTCAATTTTTTTTTACATGAAGAAAGAGGACTGACAGCACTGATATTATTATGTGAAGGTTCTCCCCTTCCCCAAACACACACACACGTTGTATCATATATCATTATGTGAAATATGACTGCATATAATTCTGAGCACTATGGTTGTACTAATCTATGTGCATTATGACTGTATACATACAAACTGTATATCACTCTATTTGCTGCATTGAACATGATTTTGTATATTATGTATATTGTAATTCTGTACACTACACTACAGTTGTATATCAATCTGTACACTATGACTGTATATAATTCTGTTCCCTAAAACTGTGTATCATTCTATGTATTTCTTATACTGTTGTAAACAATTCCATACACTATGACTGAATCTAATTTTGTACTATACTATTACATAATTCCAAACACTATAATTCTACAAGTGATTCTCTCATGTCTCTGACAAGATCAACAGACATTTGAAACAAAAATCTTCAGCAAATATGATGAACTCATTGTTGATAACTTAAGATACAACTTGAAAAAAGATGAGTGCTCAGGGACTGGTGAGATAAAAAAATTGATTCAGAATTTTTCTCTGTACCAAACATTCCTGTGTTTGCTTTTTACCCCCTCTCTCTCTCCATTCCCTGTGAAGATTTGGACTGCCTGTTTAACCAATGCCAAGCTCACACTCAAAATATTGTGAGTTTCAATCACAAAGACAGACACCCCAACGAAAAACAGAAGAGGCAATTCCTGCTGCCCATCTTAAAGTGGTATTTTTCTGGTGGTGTCAGGGTAGTATTCAATTTCGTTTCTCTTTTATTTTTTCCCCGTTTTTCCCCCCCAAGTTCACTCATACCTGTGGATGTGCCATTTGCTGTTTTTATCTAGCCATTAGGCAGCCATACTTTGTTTCCACAACCCACCAAACACTGACATGGATTACAGATTCATTAATGTGCATATTTTATGTTCTGCTTGTACATACACACGAAGGGGGTTCAGGCACTAGCAGGTCTGCACACATGCTGACCAGGGAGATCAGAAAAATCTCCACTTATAACCCAACAGACAGCACCATGATTTGAACCCAAGGCACAGTGGCTGGGACATCAAACCCCAAACGGACTGTCACAGTGGCTGAGACGTCAAACCCCAAACTAGCTGTCACAGTGGTTGACACGTCAAATCCCAAACTAGCTGTCACAGTGGCTGAGACGTCAAACCCCAAGCTGGCTGTCACAGATGTCACCCAGCTGTCACAGTGGCTGAGACGTCAAACCCCAAACTACCTGTCACACAGTGGTTGACAGGTCAACCCCCCGAACCCCCCCCCCCCCCCCCAGCCCACCAAAACTAGCTGTTACAGTGGCTGACACGTCAAACCCAAAACAGACTGTCACAGTGGCTGACCTCTCACAGCGGGTGCCGGTGTAGCCCTGGCTGCAGTTGGTGCACATCAGACTGCTGCCCACACCACTGCAGGTGGGGCTGAAACTGCACACACATACACACACACACACACACACACACAAACACACATACTCACACGCAAGCAAGCACACAGAGCGACCGACAGTTACATTCCAGTGCACTGATGGAGGTGGGCAAAGAGTGGGAAAACACACACACACACACACACACATACATACACACACACAGACACAAGGGCACACACACAAACACACAGTGAACGACAGTTACACTCCAGTGTAGTGTTGAAGGTGGACAGAGAGTGGGGGAACACACACACACACACACATGCTGCTTTCCCAAACCACACACATACACCCATCCCCATCCACTTGTTCACTTTTTTTCCAGCCCAAACTGGCAAGATATGTATGTGATTTTTTTTTTTTTTCAAGCGATAACCACTTCTTGAAATAAGTCCTGAACAAACATGCATGTACTCATATTTAGCTGCTTTCAACTAATTGTTGTGTTTGGTTTTGATGTCCATCATTCCTTTGATGGGTTTTAGGATAAATACATTGAGTCTTTTGAGCCCACACCAACCCAACCACACACACACGCGTGCACACACACACATGTACACACACACATACACACTCTCATACACATACACGCATACACACACAGGCACAAACACACATGCACAAACACACACGCACACACATCAGCACATGCACACAGTCACACACTCACACTCACACGGAGTCACACACACACACACACACACAGAACAATCACTGACTTGTTGGAGGGCTCCTGCAGCGGGCAGGCACAGGGGGCACAATCGTAGGGCGTCCCTCGGGTGGCCATCCCATAATACCCTGGGGCACACTGTTCACAGTGCATGCCTGTTGTGTTGTGTGCGCAGTTCTGTAAAAAGACACAGTCATCATGTGTCATGCGTGCAGTTCCATACAAAAAAGAAAAGAAAAAAAGATGTGTGTGATGTGTACAGTTCCGTAAAAAGACACATCATGTGTTGCGTGTGTGTGTGCAGTTCTGTAAAAAAAAGACACTATTATGTGTTACATATGCAATTCTTCAAAAAATAAAAAAGAAGAAGAAAAGGTCACATCATGTGTGTTGTGTAAGCAATTCTGTAAATTACTGTATGCATTTTGTTGTTGATTTTCCCATCAGGATATTGACAGGAAAACACAGACGCTATCAGCAATGTGTTTAAATATCTGTGACATTTCTAACATAAAATCAACACCGAATCCACATCTTCATACATCATCATAAAAATGAAAACAAATAAAAATAAAAAAAAAAATAGAAAGAATGCCTGAATTCCTTGTATACCTGTTCCACACATACAACACCACTTTTTTGTTGTTGCTTTATTTTTGTTTGTTTGTTGGGGCTTTTTTGTCAGGGTTTTTTTTTTGTTTTTTTTTTAATTGAAGGACGAGAACCCAGCCCACCTCAAAGAGAGGTGTGACAAACGTTTTCAGAACCAACCCTACCTCACAAACGCCAGTCTCCGGGTGGCAGCTGTTGCTGTGGGAATAGCACTGGCAGGGTCGCACGTGGCCAATGGCAGTTTCCGGCGCATTCGGGTCATGCTGGGAGTTGGGGCGCACCCTGTAGTATCCTTCTGCTGGGTTCTGTGGTGTCAGGAGAAACAAAGATTTCTTTTTTTCTTTTTTCTTTTTTTTTAAAGTGGATAAAAAAAAGAATTACAGTAAAACCACAAACAAACTACCAGAATTAGAATTACTTTATTATCGTATCTAGATAATACAAGTGGTGAAGTATGTGAAATTTACAGAATACAAAACTGCGTAAGATGGCATACATCAAGCAGAATAGTACAAGCATACAATGTTCACACACACACACACACACACACACACAACACACACACATCCACTAACACACGTGTGCACACACACACACACACACACACACGTGCATGCAAACACAAGGCAAAATCAAAGCAAACCATCACTGAACTGAACTGTGAACTGTCTAGTAGACTAAAGTTGCCTATGGAGGTGAACTATTTAGTCAACTGAAGGTGCCTACGACAGTGAAGTGTCTAGTTGTATAAAGCTGCCCATTTAGCTGAAAAACGTGGCCTATGTCTGCAAAAAAGTTAGGTGAGTTACAAACCTGACAGGAGAGGCCGGAGTACCTCTCGGGACACACGCACTGCTCCACACCGTAGGCGATGCTGTCCTCCTCAGCCCCACTGGTGTTCTGTGCTGGCTGGGCCACTTCCAGACTGATGGGCCCGATCCTGACACACACACACACACACACAGATACAGACACACACACACACACAGATAAACTCACTCGCACACACACACATACACACACATACACACACACATGCATGCATGCGTGCACAGACAGACAGAAACACACACACACACACACACACATATGAACACATACAAACACACACACACACACACATACATGACACACACACACACACACACTGTTCGGTTCAGTTCAGTCCAGTTACTCAAACAGGCATCACAGAACTTGGACAAATCTACACACTTTGCACCACATCTGCTAGGCAGATGCCTGACCAGCGGTGTAACCCAACTCGCTTAGTCAGGGGAGGGGGAAACATGGACGTCATCAAATTAATGAATACATAGATTTAAAAAAATAATAATAAACTATAAATTAAAAAAAAAGAAAAAAGAAAATGAATAAAGAAATAAAATGAAATGTGGATGAATTTGGGGCGTTTGGCCATGGGAGCCATGGGAGCATCAACCGCCCTGGCGACAGAAATTATGCCTTTGAAATCTCTTGACTGCGATTCCACCTGGTGTTGTGAAGCACTGAGTGCTACTGTAAGCAAAGGCCCCCTTTTTTTTTTAATTTTACAAACACACATTTCAATAATTTCAATTGCAATAATCTGGTTAAAACAGACACAGACACACAGTTGAAATTCGATCAATGCTCTCACAGGGTGGGGATTCATCACTGCACTGTATGCTAGAACATGAGAACATGAAATAGCGTGGACACAAAGTGCACATCCAACTTAACTGCGTTCAACTTGTACACATATGCACTCATACCACACGCAGTTACACACGCTCACATGAATGCATGCACGCATACACACAGACACACACACATACACAAATACAACACACACACTACAGAGATCTGTCAGTGCATAAACACCTGGTTCATGACACACATCCTATTATGTGACAAAACAGACAGACTGGAACAGATATGAGAATGGGTTTTAGCAGTAGGGTGGAGGGTGGGTGGTAAGAATGGCGCAGCTTGTGTGTGTGTGTGTGTGTGTGTGTGTGTGGGTGTGGGTGTGTGTGTGTTTGTGCGTGCATGCGTGTGCGCGTGCGCATGTGTGTGTGTTTGTGCATGCGTGAGGTAAGCAGAATGTTTAAAGCACTGGATTCTCCCCCAGGTGTCCTGAGTTTAATTCCAAGTTTCAGCACACACCTGGAGGGAGAGGACTTTCCCCAGGTCTCTATATGTGTGCAGACCTGTCTGTTTGCCTGAACACTTCCATCTGTATACACATGCAGAACAAGCACGCACATTAAAGATCCCATAATCCATGTAAACGTTCGGTGGTGGGTTCATGGAAGCATGAACATACCCAACATGCATACCCCCAGAAGTCTGAACATGGCCGCCTAATAATCGAGAAAAAGTTATGTACAAAAAAAAAAAAAAAGAAGAAAGAAAACACCTATAGATGTATAAGCAAGTGAATGTGGGAGCAGCATCCCGTGAATGCAGAAGATGACCATCGTCATGGCAAGGTGGGGCCCACACCAACACACAAACCAACAACCACAGATCGAAGGGCAGGTGGAGCAGGTCCAGTTCACCTGTTCCCATTTCCCCAACTCTTTGATTGTATGGCCTCCATCATTGAGCTCTTGAGAGTGACTGTTTCGCCCTGTTTCACCTATTCAGCTTCTCTCTCTCTCTCTCTCACTTTCTTTCTTTCTCTCTATCATCCTCTCTCTCTCTATCTCCACCCCCCTCTCCCTCTTTCTTTGTCTATCACATACACACACATCTACCACACACACTCTAAAATACACACACATCTCTCTCTCTCTCAGACACATACACAGCATCTGAATACATAGGCGAAATGGGAAAAGGCAAATCAGGATCACCAATTTAGTTATAGCAAATCAGGTACAGGCAAATTGGGAATACACACACACTGGGAATAAACAAAATGGGAATAAGCGAATCGAAGCGATGACACACGGCAGATACTCACTCGGCGTACGTGGCCTGACCGTCCTGAGTGGCACGGACCAAAATGGCCGTCACGTTCTGCAGCACCACCATCATCAGTGGACGGGACACCGGCATCTGTTGCCCTGGCAACTTCCAGAAGCTCTGTGCGGGCACCGTGAACATGACAATCACTTTCACCAAGCTGTAGTCGTTTCCATTGAAAAATTATTTTCTCTGAGCAAAATGAACTAAAATCTACTGTCACTGAGCGAAATGGACTTCAAGGCAAATGGAATTTGATAAAATATTTAAACCTTACACTAAAAAAAAAAACAACTAAAAAAACCCCAAAACCACTTCCCAAATAAATGGAGGGACTTGAGTCACCACTAATTTTGCATAAATGTGAGCAACACAGGGGAGTTTACTACAACTCTGGTTACTCTTTTGTTTGTGGGAAAAAAGAACATCTGGCACTGGAAATGACCACAAAAAAGAATAACTAGCTGTGAAAAGGTTGAGAGAGAAAAAAAAAAAAAAAAAAAAAAGAGAGGCAAGAGGGAAGGATCAAAAGCAGTTTTCAGTGATGTCATTCCCCTGCGCAAATTTTTTTCTGTTTATTAAGTAAAAACGTTCAAACCAAAAACCCAAAATAGATGTATCAGAAACATGTACAAGTCATTTCCTAGTTCAGAATCACTTCATGTGCCTCCTGCTTGTCTCTCGACAACCTCTTTGTTTCAAATCAGCTTGAGGTGCCATGAAAAATCGACACGCTGACATTTCTACCAACATCATTCATAAACATCAATAACTGTGTTTTAATGCATGTTTTAAAGTTTAAACAAACATCACATCATACTACAGCGCTGATAATTCCTTGAAGAAACACAAAATCCCAAGGTCAGTGTTCTATCATGGCCCAGTAGCATGGAACAAACTGCCCTTTTCAGTCCATCACAAGCATTCCCAGCTCAATTTAAAAGTTTCTCAAAACCCACGTCTTCCTGTTCATGTGTGTATGTGTGCCGGTGTGTTTGTATGCATGTTTGTGCATGCACACGCCTGTTCATGTAATGTGTGCTTTATACATGTGTGTTTATGTATGATCAACTTTTAATTGTAAATTCTACAAGCTCACTAATTGGGAAATGAGAGTAGTAATCTGTATGATGAATGTCATCAGATCACAAACTGTTTGTTGCAGTCTTAAGTTTACGTCAGATCAGATCACTTAAGTTTACAACATCGGACCAGATCACAAACTGTTTGTTGCAGTCTTAAGTTTACGTCAGATCAGATCACTTAAGTTTACAACGTCGGACCAGATCACAAACTGTTTGTTGCAGTCTTAAGTTTACGTCAGATCAGATCACTTAAGTTTATAACGTCGGACCAGATCACAAACTGTTTGTTGCAGTCTTAAGTTTACGTCAGATCAGATCACTTAAGTTTACAACATCGGACCAGATCACAAACTGTTTGTTGCAGTCTTAAGTTTATGTCAGATCAGATCACTTAAGTTTACAACGTCGGACCAGATCACAAACTGTTTGTTGCAGTCTTAAGTTTACGTCAGATCAGATCACTTAAGTTTACAACGTCGGACCAGATCACAAACTGTTTGTTGCAGTCTTAAGTTTACGTCAGATCAGATCACTTAAGTTTACAACATCGGACCAGATCACAAACTGTTTGTTGCAGTCTTAAATGTACAACGTCAGATCAGATCACTTAAGTTTACAATGTCGGACCAGATCACAAATTGTTTACTGCAGTCTTAAGTTTACAACATTAGATCAGATCACAAACTGTTTGTTACAGTCTTAAGTTTACAACGTCAGATCAGATCAAAAACTGTTTGTTGCAATCTTAAGTTTACAACGTCAGATCAGATCAAAAACTGTTTGTTACAGTCTTAAGTTTACAACGTCAGATCAGATCAAAAACTGTTTGTTGCAATCTTAAGTTTACAACGTCAGATCAGATCAAAAACTGTTTGTTGCAATCTTAAGTTTACAACGTCAGATCAGATCACAAACTGTTCACTGCAGTCTTAAGTTTACAACGTCAGATCATATAACAAACTGTTTGTTGCAGTCTTAAGTTTACAACTTCAGATCAGATCACAAACTCATCATAGATGGGCTCTAAGCGCCTCCTGTGACACAGTACATATGCAATGATGCATTATATCACACAAAAACACATAAAGACACAGAAGTGGAAAACAAAATCTGTATCCACCAATACTACAAACTGCAGATATGAATACTGGTAATCACAGAAAAAAAAAGGCGCAAAATACACCCTACACACACACACACACACACACACACACATATGCGCACACAGCAACCACCAAGCCACAAGCACACACACACACCACACAAACTGTTTACTGCAGTCATCCAGAGTCACAGCCCACCTCATGCAGCCTGATGCTGAAAGACTCGGCATGGTTCGGTTCCAGAGAGTTGACGTCCCCGTGCAGTTCAAAGGTGTTCCCTCGCAGCACCACAAAGGGGGACACAGTGTCGCTGGACCTGCTGCCCGCCTTGTCAAAGTAGTGGATGAAGTCCAGCCGCCCACTGTAGGACCGTGTCTGAAACATCATGCAGGATGTATGCTAGTCGGTTCCAGTTTCAGTTTCTCACGGAGGCGTCATTGCGTTCGGACAAATCCATAGATGTTACACCACATTTGGTGCGCAGATGCCTGACCAGCAGCATAGCCCAACGCAATTAGTCGAGGCCTTGATTGTATGCTTATATATTTGTGTACCTATCAGAGTGGATTTTTTTCTGCAGAATTTTTCCAGAGGACAACACTCTCGTTGCCATGGGGTTTTTTTTCGTTGCACTAAGTTCGTGCTTCACACCTGACCTTGGCCCATCGTCTCATCCAAATGACTAGACACCCAGTTTGATTTTCTAGTCAAACTTGAGAGAGAGAGGGTGAGAGCGGGATTGAACCCACACCCTCATGGACTCTCTATACTGGCAGCTGAGCATCTTAACCATTCTGCCACCTTCCTTCCTAGTCCGACATGTCAAACTACACCATCAGAACAGCACAGGAGGGAACCGAGTTTCTCAGCCCACCGTTTTTCTGTTTTGGGTTAGAATGTACGTAGGATAGTCGACCATGCTCCACTATGACCCTCACAACAGCAGAGGACACAACTGCTGTCCCGGCCATCTGGGCTAGAATTTAACCATAGTGGAGAGTGTTTTGGGCTGGAGTTATTAAATGTCTTGCCCAAGTTACATCCCCACTTTCTCGTCCAACGGGGCTCTAGGCCTGTCAGTGTTGTGATGGTCCCCAAAGGCCAGCTAGCCCCCAAAGGTCGCAGATTTCCACCCATTCGACAGACATAATAATTAGATATCTAAATGGTTAAACACACACACACACACAAACACACTTAATGAGCCCTGATACATGATAAACTGTACCTGCCCTGCATGGGATGAAGAACACAGTTACACTTGTGCTCAGCTAAAAGAAACTACTACATAATTATCCCCACACATAATAAATAAAACAATTTAGACTTCAGTAACAGGAAAAAACAAAACAAAAGACCAATCAAACGCAAAATAACTACAACCAATAAAACACTGCTATACTGCCCACCACCACCACCACAACCACCACTACCATCACCACCACCACATCCATACTCACCACCGCAACCACCACCACCACCACCACAGCCACAACCACCATCACCACCACCACTACAACCACAACCACCATCAACACCACCACCACCACTACCACCACCACCACAACCACCACCACCACAACTGCCACCACCACCACACCACCAACACCACTATCACAACCACCACCACAAAAACCACCTCCACCACCACCACAATCACCATCACCACCACCAGTACCACCACCAGTACCACCACCACCACCACAACAACTTACACCACCACCACCATCACAACTACCACCATCACTACCAGCACCACCACCACCACCATTACAACCACCACCACCACCAAACCCACCACCACTACGACTACCACCATCACCACAACTACAACCACCACTACCACAACTGTCACCACCACCAAAATCATCACCACTACCACCACCACCATCACCACCACCACCATTACCACTACAACAGCCACCACCACTACCACTTTGACCACTGCAACCACAACCACCATCACCACTACCACCACCACCATCAAAACCACTACCACCACCACCACCATCAAAACCACCACCACCACTACCACCAACACCACCACCACAACCACCACCACCACTGCCATGGCCCCCTCACCCTGTCTCCCAGCAGTGCGGCAGGTAAGGACCAGAACAGGGGGTAAGCTGTCAGGTGCGCCGGCACCGACAGGTGAGAGGAGTTGATCACCAGGTATCCCTTGTGGTCCACCACCGGCGGCGCCCCTTGTGGGCTTGTCTGGTCCGCGGGCACCGACAGGCGAGAGGAGGAGGAGTTAGTCGCCAGGTGTCCCACACCGTCCATCGCCGGCGGCGGGGCTCCCTGGGGGCTCAGGCTCACCAGCTGCGTGGGAACTTTAACCTGCGCAAACCACAAGTGTAAACGAATGAGCTTGATGGTGAGTGAAACAACAACAGCGGTGAATCACCATGCCCTACAAGGAATACATACAATTTTTTTCTTTCATTTTCTGCTGGTGGCACACAACACACAAACCTAAAAAGAAAAAAACACAATTAAACACACACACTCACACATCATCAGTAACACACACAAATCATCATCAACACACACACATCATCATCATCAACAGTCACACACACACACGCACACATTCATCAGGAAACACACACACTCACACATCATCAGTTAACGCACACGAATCATCATTAACACACACACACATCATCATCAGTTACACACACACACACAAACGCTACAGACATGGAACCAACAGACCTTGCCCCACACGTAGGGGGCCTGGGTGCACTGCTGGCTGCGGTGGAAGCAGTAGCACTCGGTGCAGCCCTTAGGGTTCTCCGCCCGCAGGCTGAACGACCCCGGCGCGCACTTGTCACACTGGTCACCCTCCACATTCGCCTACCACCGCCACCACACATCATCAGTCACACAGACATCAACATCAGTAACACACAAACACACACACACACATCATCAGTAACACAAACACATCATCAGTAACACACACACACACACACTCATCATCAGTAACACTCATACACATCACCATCAGTCACACACACAAACACACACATCATGAGTAACACACACACACACAAAATCATCAGTAACACAGACACACACACATCATCATCTGTAGCCACACACACACGTACACACATACACCATCAGTAACCCCCCCAAACCCCCCCCTCTCCCCCCCACACCATCAGCAATACAAACCTACACATATACATAAGTAACACACACACACACACACACACACTCACACACACCATCATCATCATCACCTTTATCAGAAATACAGAAACATTAATTCTCTGAAAGACTGACAGAAAGAGCCAGCACATAGAAAGACAGCATTCAGGAGGGGATGAACGCTGACACATATTAAAGGAAGAGAGAGAGAGAGGTGGGTGGGAAGGAGGGAAGAAGAGGGAGAGAGACGGGGGGGGGGGGTGCGGGAGAGAGAAGAGAGGGAGTGAGGGCAAGAGAGAGAGAGAGAGAGAGAGAGAGAGAGAGAGAGAGACAGACAGATAGATACAGAAACTGAAAGACTGACAAAGATGGAGAGAGAGAGACAGACAGACAAAGAAAAACAATCATTTACACAAATACACAATAAACTTTAACAAAATACACAATCAGCTGAAACAAAATATATGTCAAGTTCAATGTGTCCCAATGTAATAATCAAATATTGGTGTATTATCATTTCTAACAGCTTTCTAAAAAAAAAATAAAAAAAAAAAAAAAAAAAAAGATTACCAGATAAATGCATTATCTCCATGATTTCAACAGTGGTTTTTTTTTGTTGTTGTTGTTGTTGCTAATACACTATCTTTCACAAAAGCCAAGCATTCTGGATTACGAAATATTTCGGGTTATTTGGCATGATTTGTTGGTCACTGAATGCAATACTTAAAGCGCTGTGATTTAGTCTTGTGCAATGCAAGCAAATCTCAGATTAATTTTCTCCCACCTCATCACCTCTCTGTCTTTTTTTTTCTCTCTCTCTCCTTCTCTCTCTCTCTCTTTCTCGTTGATTTGCTTGAGTGCTTAAACATTCTGTTACTGTTTTCTCTAGGTTATATACAAACAGCCGAGCTAAAACACACAACGACAAATATAATGCAGAATCAATGTCTGAAAGCATCTGTGTAAAAGAATGAAACAGAACTCTGTGTTTCAGTTCTTTTTCCTCCATTCACACCATTCAGTGATTCTTCACCCCCTTCACCCACTGCCATATAAGAACAAGAACTTTGTAAGATGCAAGAGGCAGACATGCTTCAGGCACGTCGTGATTAAAAGCAAAAAGCAATCAGGACAAATATGCCAAAGCAATTCACAGCAACCGTTACTTAAAATCAACAACAAATCAAGAACAGAAATCTGGAAGAAAAAGACACCGTTTGCAACACCACTGACAGAATCATACTAAATATGCATTCATTATCACATCAATATAAAAAATAAAAAAAACATGATATGAAAGAAAGACGGGCAGACATACCAGCAGTGAGATATATGATCAATACCAAATCATCCTTGGTCCAACAAAAAGCAGCATGAAAAAAAAAAAAAAAATTGACTTAAGGTTCGAAACATTTTGAAAGAAGAAAAGTTCTCCTTACTGTGTCTCCTCTCCACATTTAATTTTGGTTGCTTCTCTCTCTCTCTCTCTTCACCAGTGCTATTAACTCTCTCCATACGAACGGCAAAAGAGACGACGTTAACAGCGTTTCACCCCAGTTACCATCATCAAAATATTGCAAGCGGAAGGCTCTTATACTGAAGGGGTGAATGTTGACAAAGAATACCACAATTCTGATGACGGAAGCTAAAGGTTGGGTCATTCAGACACCCACTGGACATCCGAGGGGTCTGTGTAGAGGAGAAGAGAGGACTGGCCGTACTGAGTGAGTTAATATTTTCTGAGAATGAGAGAAGCAGACAGGCTTAGAAAAAGTGACACAAATGACAGACAGATGAATAGAAATGTACACAGAGGTGCAGAACATGAACACACATGCACACAAGTTTATGCACACACGCACACATGTGCACACACACACATACACACTGTCACACACACAGCATGCAGATACACACCCAAATGTATATCTGCATGCGCGCACATGCACACTTGCACACTCACACAAACACTCAAAAATTTACATACATGTAGGCAAACTGGGAGACCTACAGATCTTAAATCTAGCACATATCAGATTCTTATAATTATGCACACACACACACACACACACACGCATTTGACTAGACTGTGAGAACTACACACACACACACACACTTAATTAAAGCACACACACATAATCATGCACCACACAGACATGCACATGCACACACACACATTCACATACTGACATGCAGCCCTTTTTATCACAATTCTGTACCAGAGGAACCTGTTGCACACTGCTGACATTCAGACTCTGTTTCTCAAGGAGGCATCACTGTCTTCAGTCAAATCCATATACACTACACCACATCTGCTAGGCAGATGCCTGACCAGCAGCATAACCCAATGCGCTTAGTATGGCCTTGAGTGCATGCATGTGTATTTGTGTACCTATCAGAGTGGATTTTTTAATTTTTGCCAGCGGCACACTCTCATTGCCATGGGTTCTTTTTCACTGCACCAAGTGCGTGCTGCACACGAGACCTTTGTTTATCATCTCATCTGAATGACTGGACGCTCAGATCAATTTTCCAGTCAAACTTGGGAGAAAAGACGAGAGCCAGATTCAAACACGGACCCTCATGGACTCTGTATTGGCAGATGAGCATCTTAACCGTTCTGCTGACATTCCCACATGTCCGACCAGTTCTGTCTTTTTACTGTATCTGGTCAATGCAGATGCTTTCAGCACAACATGACTATCGACTCTGCAAACTATTCTTCAGCGTGCACCAAGACACATAGCTGTGTTCACTCAAAAGACGGCCATTACTATCCAAGCTGATGTGTCAGACACCAGTCTTTGGGCGTGCCTCACTGAGAGAAAAACAGATACAACTGGTGCCCATGTGTGTGGGATGCTCAGTCCGATGCTAAACAGCTGGGTCCAGGCTAAGTTTGTTTCGTGAAAAACAAGATTTTTTTTTTTAATTTCTAAAAGTCTATGGAATCAGCATTGACATGGGAAAGTTCTTAAAATATTAGCTAGGCAAGCTTAGTGCTGTTAGGATCACTTATGTAACCCAGCCTTGGTGTTCATATGCGGGGACATTGGCAAAGAACAAGTTAAATAAGTAACTGTTCTGGTAATGGATCAGTCAGGTAAGTAACTGTCCAGGTAAAGAGCAAGTTAACTTAATCTTTTTTTCCTTATTTTTAAATGTTCAAGTCATAAATAGAATTCAATTCAACTATTTTTATCTTTTTATTTGGGGAAATCAGGGCCTGGCAGACATAAGATTCAGATTGCACCGGAGGTACTCTTACGAGCGCAGCTAGGGTTTACCTGTACAGACAGACGCCGTCACTCCCATGTCTTACCTTACACTGACACTGCCCGAAGTGGTCACACTTGCACTCTCCCCCGCCCAGAGTGCAAGAGTCGGGCTCGGTTCCGTTCACGTTACAATTACAGGCCTGACACTGAGGGAACCCGTAGTACCCCAACACACACTTCTCACAACTGTAGCCACGAAAACCAGCCAAGCATGTGCATTCACCGCTTACTGGGTCACACTGCTGGGAGACTGACCCTTCCTCGGTGCAGTTGCACCGCTGGAAAAACAGCATCAGTGCATGTAGACCAAGCCAAGGTTAGGTTGCTAGCAGCTTCATCCCCCGAGCCCACCATATCTATATAGCAAGCAAAATGTACAGCTTGACGTGTTATCAAAAGCAATGGGTTTGCAGCTACATGGCATGTAGTGGAAGCTTGGCAATCTATTATCTCTATAGCATTGCAACTTGTATAAATAAAATGAAATAAAACAAAATAAAATAAAATAAAGTAAGATAAAGTAAAATAAACAAAACAATGAAAAAAATAAATGACACAAGTGAATAATTTTTTTTTTCAGTTAATTAAGGAAAATAGTACCCTTTTTTTTTCAAAAAGATAAGGTAACAACAACAATAATAATAACAATAATAATAATAGTATCAATAATAATCAGAAAACCCCTTTTTTTTTCCAATATCCTACAAAGTACTTTTACTGCCATGTGACATATTAATAAAGCCCCAAGCTAGTCACCAACGTACCACACATATATGAGCGATCTTCATCTAATTCAAGATTATGTAGCAAACTGTCAGACACAAGATGCACTTTTAATGCTGAAGCAGAATGAATAAAACTCTATAATCTGCTGTGCTACTGCATTATTATACACAACTGTGTTAACAATTAACACACACATATACATGCACATATCTTTGGACACACACACGCACACAGGTAGAAAAATCTGTTATCTGAGTTCAGAGAGACAAGATAAAAATGAGAAAGCAATGCGGAAAGTAAACATCTACATGCTTGCTTACAAGACTGTTGTGTGCTTTCAAATGATCAGTGTTGCTCATGAACTCAATATTGAAAAAAAAAAATGTTCTAACAAGGAAACTGAAGAGTGAGCATGTATACGTATGCAGACATGTCTGCATTTTCTATAAGTATGGGCATTATTATTGTGACTGCATTACTGATCTATGTTATTCATGAACTATAAAAAAAAACATCCTGTGATTTTTTTTTTTTTTTTTACACAGGTAAACAAGTCTGCATTCATGTTTGTGCATTCATTCCAATTTGTGTGATGTATGCATGCAGCTTGTTTCTTGTTTTCATGCTAACTTTCAGAACAGTGTGATGTATGCATGCAGCTTGGATCTTGTTTTCATGCTGTCTAACTTTCAGAATAGTGCGATGTATGCATGCAGCTTGGTTCTTGTTTTCATGCTGTCTAACTTTCAGAACAGTGTGATGTATGCATGCAACTAGGTACTTGTTTTCATGCTATGTGACTTTCATAATAGTGCGATATATGCATGCGGTTAGGAACTTGTTTTCATGCTTTCTAACTTTCAGAATAGTGCGATATTTGCATCAGTTAGGTACTTGTTTTCATGCTAGCTAACTTTCAGAATAGTGCGATATTTGCATCAGTTAGGAACATGTTTTCATGCTAGCTAACTTTCAGAATAGTGCGATATTTGCATCAGTTAGGTATTTGTTTTCATGCTAGCTAACGTTCAGAAAAGTGCGATATTTGCATCAGTTAGGTACTTGTTTTCATGCTAGCTAACTTTCAGAATAGTGCGATATTTGCATCAGTTAGGAACATGTTTTCATGCTAGCTAACTTTCAGAATAGTGCGATATTTGCATCAGTTAGGTATTTGTTTTCATGCTAGCTAACGTTCAGAAAAGTGCGATATTTGCATCAGTTAGGTACTTGTTTTCATGCTAGCTAACTTTCAGAATAGTGCGATATTTGCATCAGTTAGGTACTTGTTTTCATGCTAGCTAACTTTCAGAATAGTGCGATATTTGCATCAGTTAGGTACTTGTTTTCATGCTAGCTAACTTTCAGAATAGTGCGATATTTGCATCAGTTAGGAACATGTTTTCATGCTAGCTAACTTTCAGAATAGTGCGATATTTGCATCAGTTAGGTATTTGTTTTCATGCTAGCTAACATTCAGAAAAGTGCGATATTTGCATCACTTAGGTCCTTGTTTTCATGCTAGCTAACTTTCAGAATAGTGCGATATTTGCATCAGTTAGGTACTTGTTTTCATGCTAGCTAACTTTCAGAATAGTGCTATATTTGCATCAGTTAGGTACATGTTTTCATGCTAGCTAACTTTCAGAAAAGTGCGATATTTGCATCAGTTAGGTATTTGTTTTCATGCTAGCTAACGTTCAGAAAAGTGCGATATTTGCATCACTTAGGTCCTTGTTTTCATGCTAGCTAACTTTCAGAATAGTGCGATATTTGCATCAGTTAGGTACTTGTTTTCATGCTAGCTAACTTTCAGAATAGTGCGATATTTGCATCAGTTAGGTACTTGTTTTCATGCTAGCTAGCTTTCAGAATAGTGCGATATTTGCATCAGTTAGGTACTTGTTTTCATGCTAGCTAACGTTCAGAAAAGTGCGATATTTGCATCAGTTAGGTACTTGTTTTCATGCTAGCTAGCTTTCAGAATAGTGCGATATTTGCATCAGTAAGGTATTTGTTTTCATGCTAGCTAACTTTCAGAAAAGTGCGATATTTGCATCAGTTAGGTACTTGTTTTCATGCTAGCTAACTTTCAGAATAGTGCGATATTTGCATCAGTTAGGTACTTGTTTTCATGCTAGCTAACTTTCAGAATAGTGCGATATTTGCATCAGTTAGGTACTTGTTTTCATGCTAGCTAACTTTCAGAATTATTTCTGAAAGGGAGAGATAACCATGTTACACAACTGTCTGCAATAAGACAGTGAACTCCCTGAAACTCATGCAAGGTAGACAACTGTTCTGAATATGAACAGACAGCTAATTCCGATACAGTATGCCAGGAATAGGTGATGTAAGATAATGTAATTAATGTGTGTCTGCAAAAAAGCATGCTGCATTGGCTCATGAAGAAACATATCATTTAAATAATGGAATCAAAAACAATCACATCAAATCAAACAGTGATGAACAACCTGCTTTCCTCTTTCATAACATTCGGAAAGGAAAGTCACAGAAACAAATTTTAACGATCTGACTGCATGATCAAGGAGCTACGTTCAGCAATGCGTTATAATACTGATTTGTTGCATCTTCTTCAAGTGTGCCTATGGACTTCCACATGCTCAAAATTCAACTTTACTTAATCCAGTCACTGACAGACAATAGCTCTGAGTGACACAATTTCTATTTTTCACCGCATATCACAGAAGTCTTGTACACAACAGAAATTAAGTCTTCAGATCAGATGATCAACAACTCATTATGGATCCAATGATTCATGTACATTGGTGTTCCATGGGTTATGGATAAATGAACATAATCTGGAAACATGAATATTTCCCCAAAATGGAATATGGCTGCCTAAACAGATGCATTTCATGGTCATCCATGTAACAGTGCATTCACAGACACTAGTGCAACCCCCCAACCCCACCCCTCCTCAATAAAAGAAAACAAGATTTTCAGCTGAAAAAAAACAAAAGAAAGAAAATAAAGATTAATTTCTTGGACCAGGTGTTTAGTTGGAAGGGGTTGAATATCATATTTCTTCAGAACTAATTCTCTTGGGAGTGAATAACAGTGATTCTGAACAGTGTGTCCAATACCTAGAGATCACAGTTATTATCTGTTTCAAGCACAGAGACATGTGGTGTTCTCTCTGAAGAGTGGAAGTTTAATTCGTTTATTCATAGTCTGTTCATCTAAGATGATGACATTAGACTGAAAATAAATGATATTATCATTATTATTAACATTAATATTTTTATCATCATGATTATTATCATTATTACTTAGAAATCATCATTTCTGAAAATCAATGGCATGGGAAGAACTATTAAACCCCCAGTTTCTTTTCAAGCATTTGCATGTGTTAAGGTACTTTTTCGTTGTTTTTGTTGTTGGTTTTTTTGTTTGTTTGTTTGTTCGTTGTTTTCTTTTGCTTTAGTGTTAAGCAATTAACAGCCTTTAGTCTGACACATGATCAGCACTACACAGCCAGCTCTAAACCAACAGCACAGACTGCCCATCACTCATCTTAAAACACGAAGACACAATGCAACCAGTAGGAAAACAAAAGCAGCAGAAGAAGAAAAACAAATCAAATATTTCAATGGGTGGGAGTGACTGGTTTTTGTAGCAAAACGGAAAAGTTTGCAGTCGGGCTCTTGCGGCCACTTAAAGTGCATGTCTTAATACCAAAACAAAGCAAAATAATGAAGAAATAAAAAATCAACAAAATGCCAATTCAGAAATCTGTATAATACTGAAATACTCCCACCCACATATTTCATGTGAGTAAAAGAAAACATTTCATTAATATCCTAAATAAGCAAACTACATCAACCGAGACTCTTGTTAATACTACAAAGAAACATCAAACAATTATGCACACACAAAAAACAACAACAAAAACCAACTTCATCTAACAAGCTCACACTACAGAAAGCGCAGAATGCATTACTTTCTTTTTCTCTTCTTTTTGTTTGTTGTTTAAGAATTAAAAGAAATGCGGTGACAAAGGACCAACTCTTTGACAGGTCTGGTCAGACTCCTACAGTGTTAACTGTACTGTTCACCTGTCCCCTGTTTTCTCCCCTACCTTGCAGCCTTTCATGCTGTCATAGTCAAAGGCCTCCGTCTGGCACCTGTCGCAGTGGGGACCCACGGTGTTGGGGGGACACACGCACTCCCCCGTGTTGGGGTCGCACATGTGACCCGGCTTGGTGCACGGCTCACACCCTGAACGCACACACACACACACACACACACATGCACACACACACAAACACACATCATAGCGTATCAACACAGTGTTTCGGAAACAGTCATGAGATAAAAGTCATGTCAATGCATAGTTCTGATTTTAGCAATAGTAGTAGTAGTAGTAGTAGTAGGAAAGGGACTGACTCAAACCTAAGCCTTGCGGCTTGTAAATTTCCCATCTATCAAAATTCCTCAGTTTACTGTGCACCTTCTGTAAGATTGTAATTCAGTTATCAATAACTATGTATTCTGCTAAAAATTCTGGATGTGACCAGGAATTTAAAATAATTTTTTTAGGGCTTTAATGATAAAAAGGATTTGATATCAACGTTCAACAAATTACATACTGGTCTCAAGTTTTTTTCATAAAACTATAAATGCAACATTTGTTATCATTAATGTTTAAGAAATAATATCATGTCAAACGGAAAACGAATATGGTGCGTATGAAATGAAATGAGCTGAATACTCACCTCCACTCGCGCCCTTAAAAATAATAAAACACTGAAGTCAATATGTACTGAAGTTAATGAACACTAAAGTCAATTAACACCAACGTCATCACTTAAGTCAATTAGCACTAAAGTCATCAATGAAGTTTATAAGCACTGAAGTCCTTTGTGAAGTCAATAAGCACCAAAGACGTAAGTGAAGTCAACAAGCACTGAAGTCATCAATGAAGTCAACAAGCACTGAAGTCATCATCAATGAAGTCAACAAGCACTGAAGTCATCATGTGAAGTCAACAAGCACTGAAGTCATCAATGAAGTCAACAAGCACTGAAGTCAACAAGCACAGTGAGGTCATCAATGAAGTTAATAAGTACACGAGTCAACAAGCATTAAAGTGATCAGTGAATTCAACAAGCCCTGAAGTCAACAGGAACTGAAGTCAATAAACACGGAAGTCAACAAGCACTGATCAATAAACCATGAGGTCATCAATGAAGTCAATAAGCCCTAAAGTCAGCAAGCACTGAAGTCATCAATGAAGTCAATAAGCCCTAAAGTCAACAAGCACTGAAGTCATCAATGAAGTCAATAAACCCTAAAGTCAACAAGCACTGAAGTCATCAATGAAGTCAATAAACCCTAAAGTCAGCAAGCACTGAAGTCATCAATGAAGTCAATAAGCCCTAAAGTCAGCAAGCACTGAAGTCATCAATGAAGTCAATAAGCCCTAAAGTCAGCAAGCACTGAAATCATCAATGAAGTCAATAAGCCCTAAAGTCAGCAAGCACTGAAGTCATCAATGAAGTCAATAAGCCCTAAAGTCAGCAAGCACTGAAGTCATCAATGAAGTCAATAAGCCCTGCAGCCAATGAGGACTGAATTCATCAACAAACCCTGAAGTCAATAAGCACTGAAGTCATCAACGAAAGTCAACAAGCACAGAAGTCATCAACAAAGTCAACCAGCACAAAAGTCAACAAGCACTGAAGTCAGCACGCACAGAAGTCCCCATGCGCTAAAGTCATCAATGAAGTCAATATGCTCTGAAGTCAGCATGCGCTAAAGTCATCAATGAAGTCAATATGCCCTGAAGTCAGCATGCGCTAAAGTCATCAATGAAGTCAATATGCCCTGAAGTCAGCATGCAATAAAGTCATCAATGAATTCAATAAGCCCTTCAGTCAGCAAGCACTGAAGTCATTAATGAAGTCAACAAGCACGGAAATCATCAACAAAGTCAACACAGAAGACAACACACACACAACAAAAGTCAACAAGAACTGAAGTCACCACACACGGAGTGTGACTGCCAATTTGGCAGGGGTAAAAACGGTCACACACACGTAAAAGCCCACTCATGTACACAAGTGAACGTGGGACTTGCAGCTCCATGAACAAAGAAGGAGAAGAAGAAGTATGCACTGAAGTCAGCACCCATAGAAACCAACAAGCCCTGACATAAACGACAGAGACAAACATGTCTTACGCCGACAGCCCTCCATAGACAGCCCAAAATATCCCGGCAGACATTGGTCGCAGGCTCGACCTCCAACCCCCGGCCGACAGGAGCACTGGCCGAAGCGACGGTCGCACTCGTAGGATGTTGACCCGACCTGGTCACAGGTGCACTCCAGGCAGCCTTGACCTCCTTCTATCCCATAATAGCCCATCTGCACAACATTCCAGTAAAAGACAACTTTTTTTTCTTTTTTTTTTTTACTCCACAACTCATTCAACACACACTCTTGTCAATTGAAAAATAAAAATTTCCAATAAGATCTTTATATCATTCAATCAGAACACCAATCCCAAATTTATCAATAATAATAGCAAAACAAAAACTCATTATAACAATCCCATAGCTAATCTAAACTTAAGTCACTGTTTTCAGTTGGCGATGCTTTACTGCCCTTTCAAAGACAAGAAAAAACAAAGGCACCTAATCAGTGTGATACCTAACACAGGAATATTCATTCATTCTCTCTCTATTTATCTATCTGTCTCCCTCTCTCTATTTATCTATCCCTCTCTCTCAAATTCAATCTATATATCCATCTATCTATCTATTTATCTATCTCCCTATCACCCGTGTGATGAAGCTGATAACTGACAGATCAAATTTGCTGGTGACTTAAATTTTGAAATCCCCTTATACATGAGCCGAACAAACAAAAAAATTTTTGCTGAAAAAGAAAAGAAAATCGTTTCAAACCCCAACTGATACAAAACACCCCTCCCTCTTTTAACCTAAAAAAATAAACACACCACAAAAATACAAAAACAAAACAAAAAACACTTCTAAAAATCTGTCACAATGTGTGTGTATCACACCATCAGAAAGTTTAGGATTCAAAATATATTTCTGTTAATAATTACGATGTAATAATTAATTGCAATGTTTTTAAAAGCGAATATGTGAAATGCTTTTATTTGAGAACATATGTTTATTACTCTTGTTTAATTAAGTAATCCGCGTGTGTGGGGTGGGTGGGTGCGGGTGTGTGCTGATTATCTGGTTGCGGTTTTCCGTAACGTATCTTTATTCTTATCTTATCTGTCTATTATAATCAATGTGCAGTATAGTAGGCTATGTTTATAATTATATTCAAATAATGTTTCTTAATTCTTTCTGTTTTTACATTAAGAATACTAGTTATTACCTGCAGTGTGTGGATGTATGTATGAAACGGCGTATACGATATTTTTTTACATTTGTATCTTCGTAATATTCGTAAAAGCTGTTGTTGACTTTCACAGTTATGGTCCCCATGTTGTTTACTTGTCTATGTTGTGATAATGCACCTGACCAAATTTCTCCAGCTGGAGATAATAAAGTTATTCTTATCTTATCTTATTCAAGCAGAAACAGTGCTGGGGACTAGAAGCAAGCAGCAGTGAAGAAGAAGCAGGAATGTCACCTGACACTGGTCGCAGCGCCGTCCGATGACGTTGGGCTGACAGAGGCAGCGACCCGAGCGCGGGTCACACTGGGTCACTGGGTTGGTGCCTGGTGTGTAGCAGTCACAGCCTTTGGAAAGTTGGGGTTTGGGGGAGGGGGGGGGGGCAAAAAACAGGAGAATCAGCAAGGAGTGTGTTGTGTGTGTGAGTGGTTGTGTGAGTGTGTATGTGTGTGTGTGTGTGTGTGTGAGCAGAAGGAGAAGGGATTTTGTTGAATGTCCCAGCACACATACTGGTGACTGTAAACGTTTTGTGAAAGTATCTAAAAATAAATCAATCATTAATGTAGGCAAGATGGGGGGAGTTCTTTAGTGAGCTGGCGAAAAACAGGGTTGTGTGAGTGAGAGAGAGAGAGAGAGAGAGAGAGAGAGAGTGAATGTGTGTGTATTGTTTGCACATGCTGTGTGTGTGTGTGTGTGTGTGTTTGTATCAATGTATACATTCAGTGTGAGTGTGTGTGTGTGTGTGTGTTTGCATGTATGAGTGCGTGCAAGCAAGTGTTTCTGTTTGAAAGATAACTTTTCCACTTCATTTACAGATTCTTGAGAAAAAAAACAACACAACAACATAACAACTAGATGCAACCATTTTTTTTTAATTTTTTTTTTTTTAAACAAGTTTTTGTCTTGTTCATTAGTCTTAATTATAGAGCTCTGTGGTGTTCATGTTTCGCCCCATGTTGACTGATGTTAACTCTTTGTGTTCTGGGTACCTGTGTTAAGGAGGAAATGTCTGCTTACCAGTAAACTAAGCATTAAAATTGAATAATCATTGTCCTGATTATGCTTTGATGTGAGCCGAGCATTGTAATATCACATAGAAACAATGTGTCAATGAAAACTTATTTACCTGCCCATATCATTTTGATGTAAGCTGGGCACAGCAATACCAGTGGAATCAATGTGTGACTGGATAAATTTAAATTCTGCCATTACTACAAATTCACTCTAAATCGTGGTTTATAATGTCACACAGATCAATGTTAAAATGAATATTTACTGTTTACCGATATAATGCTTAATGTGGAATGATTAACATTCTGAACAACATATTGTTGTAACTTCCTCATGTGAAATATTATATTTTATAACTAAACCTTTGTCTGAATAAAAAATGCTTGGAAAAAAAAAATCAATGACCGCTGTCATTATTAGTAGTATAGGAAGTAGTAGAATTCTCAAAAGAAACCACAAAAAAACAACAACAAAAAACCCATTTCCACAGCTCATGATGGACTCACGTTGACAGCCGTTCTGGGTGAAGCCGAAGAAGCCCTCGGCGCAGCGGTCGCAGTGCTGACCCCCGATGCCTGGCCGGCAGTGACAGCGACCCGTCACAGGGTCACAGTCGTGGCTCAGCGACCCCGACAGGCTACAGCTGCAGCGAACACAGCCCTGCGAGATGTCACCGTACCCTGGCTGTGGGGGGTGTGTGGGGGGGGGGAGAGAAACACAACCAGAAAACAGACCATCAGACAAAGAAAAACCAGACCATCAAGCAAAGAAATCAGACCATCAGACAAAGCATATCCCAGCTGTGGATAAGAAAATCAGAAAAGAGAAAATCAGCCAATATCAGGAAAATCAGTTTATCAGGCAAAGAACATAAAACCATCAAACAAATAGAACAAAAAATAAACAGATAGATAAATTAATTTTTAAAAAAAAAGAAAAAAGAACCTCACAATACTTCTGCAGCTACACAGGGCCAGTGTTAACTTACTGTGCGCAGCCACCGATTACAAAGTGGAGACAAGACGGACGTACCCTGGTCACAACCCTAACACAGCTCGACCAGCAATCATCACTTTGAGTCCAGCTTATTAATTGCATGATGACTCATATGACATTACAGGTGGCAGAATGCTTTAAGATGCTCATCTGCCACTACAGCGTCCGTAAGGGTCTGGGCTGGAATCCCACTCTCACCCTTTCTCCCAAGTTTGACTGGAAAGTCGAACTGAGCATTAATTTTTAGCAGTTTGGATGGGACAATAAACCCAGGTCCCGTGTTCAGCACGCACTTGGCACACTGAAAACAAACCCATGGTAACGAGAGTGTTGTCCTCTGGATAAATTATGTGGAAGAATTCAACTGTAATACACAAATATCACTGAGGTACACAAATATATATAATTTTATATGCATGCACTCAAGGCCTGACCTGACCAAGCGCACGTTGGGTTATGCTGCTGGTGAGGCATCTACCTAGCTAATGTGGTGTAGCGTATGTGGATCTGTCCAAACGAAGTGACGCACCCTTGAGAAACTGTAACTGAAACTGAGTGATGGTAGTGAAATGCATGTACTGACCTCACACCTGTCGCACTGACGGCCAAGTAAGCGTGGGTGGCAGCTACACTGGCCGGTTCGCTGATCGCATGTGTTGGAATAAGATCCCCGAGGGTTGCACTCGCATGCTGCACCCCCCAACAACAAGGACAAAATATAAAATTCACAAGCAAATCAATCATAGAATCACAGAATAACAACAATACATCAACCGATGCCCAATACAATCAGTTGTTTACGTCCACTCAGTAAATAAACAAAAAAAACTGGAACGCTTACACACACAGGCATGTACATACCGTTTGAATCACACATGCTCACATGAACAGACACATCCACACACTTGCATGCACACACACACAGATGCACATGCAAACACACACAAGTGGAGTGTTGGCCAAGAGGTAACGCGTCTGCCTAGGAAGCAAGAGATTCTGAGTGCACTGGTTAGAATCACGCCGGCAGTCGCCAATATTATCTCCCTCTCCACTAGACCTTGAGTGGTGGTCTGGACGCTAGTCATTCAGATGAGACGATAAACCGAGGTCCCGTGTGCAGCATGCATTCAGCGCATGCAAAAGAATCCATGGCAACAAAATTGTTGTCCCTGGCAAAATTCTGTAGAAAAATCCACTTCAATATGAAAACAAACAAAACTGCAGGCAGAAAAAAAAAAAAAAAAAAGAAAAAAAAAAGGGTGGCGCTGTCAGTGTAGCAACACGCTCTCCCCGGGTAGAGCAGCCCGAATTTCACACAGAGAAATCTGTTGTGACAAGAAAAGAGTAATACAAAATACACACACACACATACACACACTTTGACAAACATGTAAACATACATATTCATCACAACTGATAAGTCCTTCTAAAACCATACTTGATAACACATCAAAAGTTGTTGTTTTCTTAATCAAGGTCAATTTACTGTTGGATCAATGCTGAATTGTACAGACAAGAAATTTACAAAAAAAAGAAGAAAAAAAAAGAGCAACAACAACAAAAACAAAAAAAAATGGTAGGACTTTTTGGAACAGGAGTGCAGGAAATTTATATTTCATTTCTCTTCTTGTCATAAAACATTATTAAACTTTTTTTTCCTGAGACTGAAAAAGTGAAATTGTTCATCTAAAAACAAAACTTGTCAGTGCATTAAAACAATTATGATTTAACATTAATGAAACAATAACTGACCAAGAAGATCACACAGATGAAGTTGAGAAATAAAACAAAATTGTTGCACAGTAATCTTCTTATTCAAACACACACACACACACACACACACACACACACAAGAACACAACCACATACACCAAGTGCCTCTCTCATTCATAAGCACATGCACACGCATGCACACATGCACGCAGACATACACACACACACACACACAAATGCACACACACTGACAAACCACACACACGTGCAGATACACACTATCACAAGCGCGCACGCACACACACACAAACACACACACATGTGCAGATACACACTATCACAAGCACACAATCACACACACAAACACACACACACACCAAATACTTCTCTCATGCATGCACACACTCACCCACCTACACCCACACACAAAGAGAAGGACTCACGTCGACAGTCTCCATTCACTGCCGACCCGAAGAAGCCAGGCCGACACCTTTCGCAGAACTCGCCCTCCATGTTGCTGGCGCACACGCTGCACTTGCCTGTCACCCTGTCACACGCCGCTGGTGCAGAAGGGTCAAGGCTACCGCCACAGTTACACTTGCGACACAGACCCCCAGGCTGGGTGGGGTCACCGTAGTAACCAGGGGAGCATCTGGAAAACAAAGACGAATATTTACAGTCCACAGGTTGGGTCACTATAGTAACCAGGGGAGCATATGAAAACAAAGACAAATATTTACAGGTCGATTGGTTGGGTCACTGTAGTAATCAGGGGAGCATCTGAAAACAAAGAAGAATATTTACAGCGCGACTGGTTGGGTCACCATAGTAACCAGAAGAGCATCTGAAAACAAAGATGAATATTTACAAGAGCGCGACTGGTTGGGTCACCGTAGTAAACAGGGGAGCATCTTTAAAACAGACAAATATTTACAGGTTGATTGGTTGGGTCACTGTAGTAACCAGGCGAGCATCTGAAAACAAAGATGAATATTTACGAGTCGACTGGTTGGGTCACTGTAGTAACCAGGGGAGAACCTGAAAACAAAGACGAATATTTACAGGTTGACAGTTTGGGTCACCGTAGTAACTGAGGGAGCATCTGAAAACAAAAATGAATATTTACAGGTCAATTGGTTTGGTCACCGTAGTAACCAGAGGAGCATCCAAAAATGAAAGACGAATATTTACAGGTTAATTAAATAAAAAATATGAATATTCATTTTCCTGTTCCAAGACGCATACAATTCTTTTGATCCTGACAGTGAAAAAATGAACATTTGTTGTAAACATTCATGAGTGAGGCAACATGAGTGATCAATGCAAACTGTCATTCGTTCAGCTTTTAAATTATCCAAAAATTACCCTTTTCAAACCTACTAGGCAGGGAAGCTTGCATTAACTGTCTACCTTGCAATGTTCAAAGGGTTAAAAATATCAAGTTCCCTAAGCTGTTACAAACGTTTTCTTCTGTTTGCTTTGCAAGTACTGTAAACTATCATTTAAACACCCCTGGACCCCATATTAAGTTTAAAACTGTACATAGGCCCACATATAACAGGAAAAAGAACTATCAATGACAACACGGGTTTTATAATTCCACTCTGCAAAACAGGCAAGCTAAAAAAAATGCTCTTCTTTTTTTTCTTTTTTTTTTCATAAAAAAACCAGCAGAATGGAATCAGCTGGAGGAAGGAGTTGTGTGTGTGCAGGCACTGCAGCATTCAAGGCGGCTTTCAAAAGTTCCCTGCCATCTACTGTTTTCCATCATTAACAGTAGAGGTTGTTTTTTAGGGGGTGGAGGTGGGTTGTTTTGTTTTTTTTAATACATGCGATCTCCAAAGTCCATTGTGACAATGGCAATATTGGCCCATGCCATGCATCTGTCTTGATCCTGATAGGCTTTAGGGTAAAATACCTTGTAAACACAGCCCCTCTCCTTTGAAAAAAACCCACAAAAACATGAGAGGCAAGGCCTTCAAGGCTCACTTGTGATACACTTAAAAAAAAAAAAATCCAAGCTTTTTATCTATTGAGTATAATTTCAAAATGTAATGTTTAAGATGAGAAAGATCAGTTTAAAGCAAATTAACTCCCCTAGCATTAATTACAGAGTAATTTCCCTTTTTTTACTATCTTCACCAAAACGTTTGCAAAATAAATAAAACTTCCATGCTTAGCAAAAGAAGTTCCTGTTTGAACAAAAAATGATAATAATGACTGCTCTTGTTGTTGGGTCAGAATATCAGATCAAAGTGCCAAGTTTAGAGAATACAAAAAATATAAATATAACAGTAAATGCAGTTTGCATATAATTAGGCTTCATTTTTTTTTTTTTTTGTGCCCATCCCAGAGGTGCAATATTGTTTTAAACAAGATGACTGGAAAGAACTGAATTTTTCCTATTTTTATGTCTAATTTGGTGTCAATTGACAAAGTATTTGCAGAGAAAATGTCAATGTTAAAGTTTACCACGGACACACAGACACACAGAGACACACACACACACAGACAACCGAACACCAGGTTACACTTGTTTACACAAGTGAGTCAAAAAAGAAAGAAAGAAAAAAAGAGAGAGAAGAAAGAGATGTATATCCAGAGATAAAGAACATAACGTCTGTGGGAGATGTTGAGGTGTCATTGAAAAACCAAGTGAGAGCATGATGCTACACCATAAAGCAGTGTCCTCTTTCTGCTGCCGTTTTGGTCTCACTCCAAGCCCTGGCAGAGATGTTCGGTTCAAGATTCAGTTCAGCTTGTTCTAGTTTCAGTTTCTCAAGGAGGCATCTCTGTTCGGATATATCCATATCATATGCTACATCACATCTGCTAGGCATGCAGATGCCTGACCAGCAGCATAACCCAAAGTGCACTTCACCAGGCCTTGAGTGCATGCATATATATTTGTGTACTTTTCAGAGTGGATGTCTTTGAGGACAACACGCTAGTTGCCATGGGTTCTTTTTCAGTGCACCAAGTATGTGCTGCACAACGGACCTCAGTTCATAGTCTCATCCGAATGATTAAGACACTTTTTTTTTCGGTCAAACTTGGGAGTTTACGCCTCCAAAATAGGAGGCAAAATTGAACTGGCTCTTAATGCTGCAACCTTGGGGGCTGATTGGCCTTTGGTAACCATCCCAATGCCGACTGTCCTAAAACCCCCTTGGCCTAAAAAACCCTCTTGGCTGAGAGAGTGGGAATGTAGCTTGGGCAAGACACTCTCCGCTATAATCAAATTCTAGCCCAGATAGTCAGGACAGCAGTTAGCTTCTCTGCCGTTCTGATGGTCACAGTCGAACATGAATGACTGTCATACAGCTCAACGCCTCCTTCACCTCTCGCAGTGGGACCCCTCATAGCCCTGCTGACAGTTGATGCACTGGTAGGCTGTCCCGTTGCTTGGTGAGGGGTGGATGGCCCGGCACGACTCAGCAAAAAAGTTGTTGCCCGTCATCAGGGGGCAGGCACACGGCTGACAGTCGTTCTCTGTCCCTCTCTGCGGGTCGCCATAGAAACCGGGCATGCAGCGCTCACAGTTGTCACCGGCCGTGTTGTGCTTGCAGGCCTGAAAACATTATAATGATTCTTCTTCTTCTTTTGCTTGTGATTACGATCATTATTAACAAAAGCTTACTGTTCGGCCAACAGCAAATGAAGGGCTGTATGATCAATGGTTTCTCCACTGCAATGGGGAAATCATTTACAGCTTAGTCTTTTGTGAAGGACTATGACTCTCTTTTGTGAAGGACTATGACTCTCTTTTGTGAAGGACTATGACTCTCTCGCTTTTGTGAAGGACTGTAACTCTCAAAATTAAGAGGCAAGATTGTGCTGGAGCATGCTCTTAGTGCTGCAGCCTTGGGGGGCCAGATAGCCTTTGGGGATCGTCCCAACACTGACTGTCCTAAAATCCGTTTGGCTGAGACTAGAGAGTGAGGATGTCACATGGGCAAGACATAAAATAACCCTAGCCCAGATAGTTGAGACAGCAGTTGCTCCCTCAGCTGTTGTGATAGTCAGACATGACTAAACAATACAAGTTATCATGATAATAATAATTACTACTATTCTTCTTCTTCTTATCATTATTACTACCATTAGAATTAGTATCATTATCATTATTGTCATCATTAGTCTTACTGTTATCATTATTGTCATTATTAAAGAATAGTTTAATAGTGTGAAATTACAGAGCACTATATACTTTACAATGACACTGTATGATAGTCAGTCATGTCCAACTATGACCACCAGACCAGCAAAAGAGGCATCTGCTGTCCTGACCATTTGGGCCAGAATTTGATTATAGAGGAGAGTGTCTTGCCCAAGTTACATCCCTACTGTCTCGGCCAATAGGGTTTTAGGACAGTCGGTGCTAGGATGGTTCCCAAAGGCCAGCTCACCCCCAAGGCTGAAGCACTAAAGAGCCAGTGCAATCTTGCCTCCAAATTTCAGAGTAATAGTCCTTCACAAAAGACTGAGCTGTAAATGACTTTCCATTGCAGTGGAGAAACTACTGATAATTCAGCTCTCATTTTGCTGTTGGTCCAATTGTAACTTTTGTCAATTTGTGATATAAGCCGATACTAAGAAAGTTAAAATTTTCATGTATAAAACCAACTTAAAAATGGAATAATGCTCAATATATCTACAAGGGCATGCACACATGGTGTTTTAAAGCCAAGCTGATGGAAAGGGCCATTACTGGGTTTCAAAAGAGTGATAACTATGCATTGTTCCATCTACACAGCACAGATTTATTTGTACCTTCCTTTACACTGGTTTTTGCTTTTGTTTTTTTACTCACTTCATTTTCTTGTCCAAGTGGGTTCATCCTTTTACACTGCTTTGGAAAAGAAAAAACATTGTGTGTGTGTGTGTGTGTGTGTGTGTGTGTGTGTGTGCGCGCGCGCATTTGTGTGTGCATGTGTGTGTGTGTGTGTGTGTGTGTGTGTGTGTGTGTGTGTCTGCGTGAGTGTGTCACTGTTGTTGTTATCATGTTTGAATGTGTTTGAATGTGAGTGTTTGTGTGTGTGTGTGTGTGTGTGTGTGTGCTTGTGTGTGCATGCGTGTGTGCATGCATGCGCGTATGCAAAAGCCCAGTCACCTGACAGGCCCCTGTGCCGGGGTCACACTCGGCGGCATGGTTGTTGCAGGTGCAGCGCTCACACACCCCCTTGTACAGCTGGCTGTTCACACGGCGCCAGCCTGGAGAGCAACTCTGTGGAACACACACACACACAGACATTGGAACACTAACATTAACACACACACACACATGCACACACACACACACACAAAGCAATGCAGCACTCACATGAACAACAATAGTGCCACACACACACACACACACAAATTAATCACACACACACACACACACACATATTGGAATATTCACATCAACAACAACAGTGCCACAGACACAGACACACACATAGCCACACACACACACACACAATGGAACACCCACATCAACAACATCAGTGCCAAACACACACACAGACACACACAAACACACACACTCACATAGGAACATTCACATAAACAACAAAACTGCAACACACACACACACACACACACACACATTGGAACACTCACATCAACAACACTCACACACACACACACACAAGTCTTATATCACTCAAAGTGAAAAGACATTAAATTAAAGAAAGAAAAAGATACACATACCAACTGGAACACTAACATCAACAGTAACTTGGCCACACACGCAAATTGGAATTCTAACATCAGCAACAACACCAGTAATGTCCATGATCATACCACTATTGCTGAAGACAAAAGTTATGATAATGACGATAAGTGTGGTAATGATGACAACAGCAGTGACACTGACAACAGTATGATGTTGATGATGATCGATGGCGTTACTGCCAAAGACAGAGCCAAAGTTACAATGATGATGATGATGATGAATGTGATGGCAATGATAACAACAGCAACACTGACAACTACAACGACAGTAACATCGACGATGATGGTACTAGTGCTGAAGACAAAAGTTATGATAATGATGATGACAAAATGGTGATGATGATAACAACAACAACAAAAGTAACGTTCATTATGATCAATGGCGCTATTGCGTAAGACATAAGTTACCATGATGCAGATGATGAATTTGATTATAATGGTAATAGTGACATTGGCAACAAAAATACTACACTAGAGACATAAATTATGATGACAGTTTGTAATAGCGACACTGACAACAACAATAATAGTAACGTTGATGATGATGGTGCTAGTGCTGAAGACAAAAGTTCTGACAATGATGATGACAAAATGGTGATGACGATAATAATAACAACAAAAGTAATGTCGATGATGACTGATGGCTCTACTGCTAAAGACGTAAGTTACAATGAAGCTGACGATGAATGTGATGATGACGACAATAACAGCAACAATGACAACAACAGTATAGTTGATAATGATGATGCTACTGCTAAAGACATATGTTATGATGATGCTGACATTGAATTTGACGATGACAACAATAACAGCAACACTGACAACTACAACAGTAACGTCAATGATGATCAATGGAGCTACTGCAAAAGACATTAGTCACGATGATGCTGACAATGAATGTGATGATGACGACAATAACAGCAACACTAACAACAACAGTAATGTTGATGATGATGGCACTACTGCTTAAGGCATACATTACGATGATGCTGATGATGAATGTGACGATGATGATAATAACAGCAACACTGAACAACAACTTCTTCTTGTTCTTCTTCAGTGTTCCCAGGCCATGTTCAGACGGTCAGTCCAGAGTAGGTTACAAAGTCCACAGTGCAGTCCACTGAAGCTCTGTAGCCGTTCCCCACAACTTGTCCTGGAGCACTGCCTGACTGGACCAGATCTGGCACCTCAGCTCTGTGTGCAGAGGGCAGTCTTGTAGGACATGGGCTGGAGTTTGACGAGCAGTTTCACACAGACATTGGTTTGTGTGGGAAATTTTCAGTTTGTAGAGGAGCTGGCAGTGGCCTGTGCGCAGTCTGAGGATGATGACTTGCTGAGCTTGACCAAGTTGATGGATGCTGTCCTCCTCTGATCCCAGATGTAGCCGTTCTCGCCAGCTGTTTCTGAAGTGGCTGCACAGGATGGTCTTTGCCTCCCCTAAGCTAAGGGGGTGGGCAGATTGGGTGAGCCTGCTTCCTGCTTTGGAGAGCTACAACAACAAGAAAGGCGGCCTCCCAGTGACTCACCTCACAGGAGAGGCCGGCATAACCCTCTGGACACTGGCACTGTTCCACAGATGGCAGTGTGCGATTGGTCATCTCCAGGGGGCTAGCCACATCCAGGCTGACATCGCGCAAACTGCACACACACACACACACACACACACACACACACACAGAGCGCTACATGTCAACATACATATACATAAACTGTACATACACAAACCCCTACACCCCTACACAAACACACACAAACACGCAGATGCAGCGCAAACACCTACTTTCACTCATATAATCATACTGGCACATATTCACTCACACACACAGACACAGACATGGAAAATATGTATTTGATTACATGTGTCTTAGATGGCAATTTCATGTCAGTACATGAAGTCACACCTTCTCCTCACACACACCTTCAACACAACACTCCCACACCCACACACACAAAGGCACTGACTAAGACCGTATCGTGGGTGGTGTGGTAGGTCACTTTGATCATCAGCTGCTGCAGGCTGTAGAGCGAACACACACACCCCACCTCCCAACACACCCACACACACCCTGCCCCTCCCTCCAACACACAACACACCCACCTACACACACAAATGCACTGACTAGACAGTATCCTGGGCGGGTGATAGGTTGCTGTGATCATCAGCTGCTGCAGGATGTAGAGTGAACACACACCGCACCCCTCAACACACCCACACACACCCCTACCCCACTCCCCCAAACACACCCACACACACCCCCCGATACCCACACACATGTTGACAAGACCATATCCTGGGCGGTGTGGTAGGTTGCTTTGATCATCAGGTGCTGCAGGCTGTAGAGCAAACACATACACACCACACCCCCCAACACCCAATCCCCAACACAACACACCCACACGCACACAAAGGCACTGACTAGACCGTATCCTGGGCGGTGTGGTAGGTGGCTTTGATCATCAGCTGCTACAGGCTGTAGAGGAAACACCCACCCCCACCACACCCCCCAACACACACACCCAATCCCCAACACAACACCCCCCCCCCACACACACACACACACACACACACAAAGGCACTGACTAGACTGTATCCTGGGCGGTGTGGTAGGTGGCTTTGATCATCAGCTGCTACAGGCTGTAGAGGAAACACCCCCCCCACCACACCCCCCAACACAACACACCCAATCCCCAACACAACACCCCCCCCCACACACACACACACACACAAAGGCACTGACTAGACTGTATCCTGGGCGGTGTGGTAGGTGGCTTTGATCATCAGCTGCTGCAGGGAGTAGAGGGCAGTCATGAAGTCCCGGCGGGACACTGGCTGCCGGGTGGTCAGGTGGTACCAGCCGCCCTCCACCAGGTGCACCGACACCCGGTGCTCCTGGTCCTCCCGCCGGTACAGCCGCCCATGGGCCAGTGTCATGCCGCCGCCCTGACGCACAGAGAACGACAAGGACTGACTGACTGACTGACTAACTAAATGATCTGACTGACTGTTAACTGACTGACTTGTTAACTGACTGACTGCTTAACTGATTAGCTGACTGACTGACCGGTTAGCTGACTAACTGGTTAACTGCCACCCCTGGACCAGCATCACGCCACCCTGATCGATGTGACTGAGTGACTGGTTAACTGTCTGACCTGTTAACTGACTGATTAACCGACTGACTGATTGGCTGAAAGACTGACTGATGAAGTAAATGACTGGTCAACTGACAAACTAATTAGCTGACTGACTGATTGACTGAATGACTGGTTAACTGACAGACTGATTAGCTGACTGATTGATTAAGTAAATGATTGGTTAACTGACAGACTGATTAGCTGACTGATTAATTGATTAACTGAATGATTAACTAAATGACCGATTTGACTGATTAACTGACTGACTATGTCACTGACTGACTGAATAACTGAATGACTGACTGACAGATTAGCTGACTGACTGACTGACTGACTGACTAATCAATGACTGATTAACTGATTGATTGATCGATTGACTAACTTGCTGATTAACTCCACTGAATTACTCATTTATACAGCAAATGGCGAAGTGGGGGAAGGGCAGGAAGAAGCAATTTTGCTGCCCTGCAACAATGCAGCACCCACTGGCTGAATGGGTTTTTTTTTTTTTCTTTTTCTAATGAACTGACAATCTAACTGATCAACTTACTAATTGGCTGATTAGCTAAGTCATTAATACAATAAAATGATTGACAGATTTCTTTTAAGTGAAATCAACCCCCACACATACTACTGATTACTCTCTCCGGACAATGGAATGCATGAGCGTTCCATCATAAAATGCATTCGGATTTGGACGACGGAATGGAATAGCATTTTCCAAAAATAAAAATCCATCACATGCAGTACACGTGATTTTGTGATTAGCCAAGCAGAGTGCGCTATTCTGGGTCACTTCACAACCGAATAGTATGATTGGCCAGCCTGTAATGTGTGGCCTGTCTTGCACACACGCTGACAAAGTCACTGACCGGTCGCCTGCTCACGTGCCAGCCTGTTAGCAAATTGGCATCTGAAGTGGGTTCTTCTCAAAATGTTGCGGAGCGAACAAGACAGCGACGGCAACGTTTTAGTGTTGCCAAAGTACTTGAAATGCTACAAACTGAAGGGTCAGACATTGAAGAGGTGGATGATGACGAAGAAGAAAGTGAATTAAGTGCAGAAAGCGAGTATGGGTATGGTGATTCGGGGTGAAAAATTCACATTATTTTCTACAAAATGGCAAAACTTTAAAAATAAGATGAAAATTCGATTTTATATATATATATATATATATATATAATAGCCCCACACGTATTAAACCAGTTCTGAAAGTTTCATTTTCTTGCTCTGTATTTTTTGTAATTTTTTTTCCAAACCCTAACAAATGGGCTGTCTGTGGGGGAAAAGCAAGGGAGAAAACTTGCCGTCCCAAGTGAGTTTTAAGAGATGGACACAATACGAGAGGAGACAAGACATGGTGATCAGACAAAAAACTTGAACAAACTGAGATGAGACAAGACAAGATATGGCACAAGGAGTTGTGATGAGACAAGCCAACCAAAACAGAGAGAGAGAGAGAGAGGTTGCAAGGGGCGTGGGGTGGAGGGGCAGGACTGACCTTGAGGATGACATCAGGGTCAGGCAGGTGGTTCCTGTTGGTCAGACTGCTGTCCAGGGTGAACTTGACCGTGTACTTCAGGTGTCCACCATAGGAGCTCAGCTGTCAGCACACAGACACACACACACACACTTCTAAACAGCTATACATAAAGGACAATTAGATAACGAGCAAAACTTGACACAAATTGAAAACACACACACACGCTCTCACACACACACACTTACAACACACTCACACATATACACACACACACACACACACACACCACCCTAAAAACCACCACCTACGATCAATCATCACTCACTCTGTTTCCATGAGGGGCCAGCCAGCGCGCGCGCCACACACACACATGCATGCACACACACACACACTTTCAACCACTCATACACACACACACACACACATTTGAACACTCACACACACACACACACACACACATTTTCCAACATACACCCAACCACACACTTTTGAACGCTCACACACACAAACACACACACACTTTTGAACACTAACACACAAACACACACACTTTTGAACACACACACACCACCTAAAAAAAAAAAAAAACGACTCTACACCAAATGATCAATCACCACTCACTCGGTTCCCCAGGTACACCATGGGAGCCAGCCAGTAGTGGACCTCGCTGCTGGGCGTGTAGCGTGACCCTGACCCTGCTGCGGCCGGGTCGAGGTTGACGTTGATGGTGTTGGTGTTCAGCAGGTAGGTCTTGGCCTCCAACCAGCCATCAAAGAAGCGGGGCAGCAGCGTCAGCCCCCCGCCGTCTTCCAGAGTGGAGAGAACCCAGCTGTTCAGGTCCGTGATCTGTTGGTTAGTGAGGTGAGGTGAGATGTGTGATTATGTTTGTAGAACTTTTCTTTTTTTTTCTTCTTTTTTCTTTAAGGGTTTCAGGCAGAAAGAGAGATAGACAGACAGACAGACACACCGTCTTCCAGGGTGGAAAGAACCCAGCTAGCTGTTCAGGTCCGTGATCTGTTGGTTAGTGAGGTGAGGTGAGATGTGTGATTATGTTTGTAGGACTTTTCTTCTTCTTTTTATTCCTTTTTTTTTTTGTTTTTTTTTAAACAGTTTGAGAAACAGAGAGACAGACAGACAAACACACTGTCCTCTAGGGTGGAGCGAACCCAGCCGTTCAGGTCCAAGATCTGTTGGTAGTGGTGGGTTACATGTGTGATATGTTTTATAGAACTTTTTTCTTCCTCTTCTTTTTCAGGTTTTTTTGTTTTTTTCATTTTTTCATTTTTTATTTGTAAGGGCTTCAGAGAGAAAGAGAGAGAGACATAGAGAGAGAGAGAGAGAGAGAGAGACAGACAGACAGGCAGGCAGGCAGACAGACAGACAGACAGACAAACACACCGTCTTCCAGGGTGGAGAGAACCCAGCCATTCAGGTCCGTGATCTGTTGGTTAGTGAGGTGAGGTGAGATGTGTGATTATGTTTGTAGGACTTTTCTTCTTTTTTTTTCTTTAAGGATTTCAGAGAGAAAGAGACAGACAGACAAACACGCCGTCTTCCAGGGTGGAGAGAACCCAGCCATTCAGGTCTGTGATCTGTTGGTAGTGGTGGGTTAGATGTGTGATATGTTTTATAGAACTTTTCTTCTTCTTTTTGGGTTTTTTTTTCTTTCTTTTTTTTAAGGGCTTCAGAGAGAAAGAGAGACAGACAGAGAGAGAGAGAGACATAGAGAGAGAGAGAGAGAGAGAGAGAGAGAGAGAGAGAGAAAGAGACAGACAGACAGACAGACACACCGTCCTCCAGGGTGGAGAGAACCCAGCCGTTCACATCCGTGATCTGTTGCTGGTGGTGGGTAAGATGAGTGATACGTTTGTAGGACTTTTTGGTTTTGTTTTTTAATTCATTTTTTTAAGGGTTTCAGAGAGAGAGAGAGAGGGAGGGAGAAACAGAGAAAAAGAGAGACAAGGACAGACACACACACACACATACTATCCAGGGTGGAAAGAACCCAGCTGTTAAGCTCCGAGGAGGGGGTGGGGGGGGGGAGACGTGCTGATGTGTTTGTAGAAATTTTCTCTTTAAAAAAAAAAAAATTTTGTAAGGGTTTTAGAGAGAAAGAGAGAGAGAGAGAGAGAGAGAGAGAGAGAGAGAGAGAGAGAGAGAGAGACAAACAGACATACAGAGATAGAGAGACTGAGGGAGAAACAGAAACAGGTTGTGTCATGTTGTGTCATGTCATGTCGTGCTGTGTTGTGGTCTACCGTGTCTGTCCTTCTCACCATATGTAAGTAAGTAAGTAAGCAAGCAAGTAAGAAAGAAAGAAAGTAAGCATAAATAAATAAACATATAAATAATAAATAAATAAATAGATAAATGAATATCTATATCAATCAATTAATCTAGTTAGCTAGTTTTTTTTTTTAGCTAGCTAGCTATCAATCAATCAACAATCAATATATCTATCTATCTATCAATCTATTTGTCTATCTATCCACCTAAAACTCTCACCTGCGAAGTACAAGCCATCCCAACCCAACCAAGCACTTACCTGCTTCAATCCCCAGTTTGCACTTTTACACTGGGTGGTCACGCCGAAACAGAAACACTGTGTGCAGCCCTCCGCGTTGTTCCTGTCCAGGTTAAAGAACCCAGGGCGACACTGCCCGCACTCAGCCCCTCCCACATTAGGCTGCACACACACAAACACCCCCACACACACCACAAGCACACGCACACACACACACATGGAAAGGCTTGCATTGAGGCCATTCTGTCACTTTCACAGCTTACTGATACAGAAAATGTCTTAAAAAAACAAACCCAAATGTATCCAACCCTAAGTCTTTGCAGTTAAAGAGCATTATACATAAAACTGCAGGTTAAGTACTTGTGGAGACATGATAGTACTAATATGCCCTACATATGAATGCACACACAGAATACACATTAACGCACAAAGTAACCCTTTCAAGCATGTACAGAGATACAGATACACATGTTAACCCTTTCTGGAATGGATTCACACAGGTAGGTACCCGTTTACACCCACACACAGGCAGATGAATGCTGTAACCAACCTTGCAGGCACATAGCAAACAACACCTTCAGTGTTTTACTAACTATAAGGTGCTACGTTTCTCCTCAGGTTTGACTCATGCGCCATGTAATACAGTATGGATTAAAATCTGTGGAAGGCTCTCATGAATAAAGAATATGTCAACAGATGTGCTAGGTTGATGTTAGAACCTGATAGCATGATGTTCATGGTGGTGAAAATGAATGAAACATTCACATATAAGTATGAATAAAATATATTTTTAAAAAAACCAACAGTTTACAAGTCATCTCACATCCACACAAACATACTAGGGTGAGCAGGGGCAGGATGGATACAAGAAAGCAGAGATCAACAGAGCAGATCGGGCAAGAAGACGACGCAACAAGTGAAAAGGGTTCTGACGACGACGCCAGGGCCTAAAAATCAGATAAATGTACAAACAAGGCCACACCAGCAACAGCAATCAACCCATTAATGCTTGGCTCCTTATTCATCATTTTGACACGTGCTTATGTTCATTAGGGAGGGTGTGCAGCCTACTTTCGTGGCAAACTTTTCGTTGCTCACAGTGACGAAATGGGCAGCCAACCTGGCTTCTCTGAGTTTGTGCTGCTTTTGTTCAGACAACTTTTTGGCAGAGTTTATAAAATGGATCAGTTCGAATATGTAACGGCAGATATATGACAAGAAACGAGCTCAAAGCAAATAATGGGTGTAACTACAAAACCAAATATACCCTGTAAACTTGCAAAAATAGTCATCCAAAATGTGCAAAATCCTTTCGTCAAAAACAGCGATTTCCACGACGAAATTTTAGCCTTTCAGTGACCTGAAAAAACAGGAAACGGAGACGCGCATACGCACGCGGTTCTCTATTAAAATAAGCGGGGAGTCCCAACGAAAATCCCACAAAAGTGGGCCTGAACACCTTCCCTTCTATGCTGCGCATTGTGTATTGTTAAAATTGGAATCTAAAAAACACTGGAGGTGCACCTTATAATTCTAAATGCATTGTAGGCAGTAACACTATGGTGTTCCATATTTATATCACACACCAGTTTTACTACCACAGACAGACAGACAGACGCCACGACCCACCTTGCAGACGCAGGGCTGCCGACAAGAACTGGAATCCTGAGTGCCTGCAGGGTTGCAGGGGCAGCGCTGACAGTTGGGGTAACCATGGTAACCAAAGGCGCACTCCTGGCAGGATGGTCCTCCAAACCCTGGCTTGCAGATGCAGTCTCCTGGGTTCTGTGGACAATATGTGTGCGCGCATGAGTGTGTGTGTGTGTTCAGCAGAGGTGATGGCGATGGTGGTGGTGGTAAAGACTGTTGTCTCTCTCTTACAAAGTGTTGATGAATGTTGTGCTGTCATGTTGTGTGTGGTTGTGTCGCACTGTCTTACTGTTCAGTCGCAACAGAATTCTGTGCATAAATTTTGGTCAGTTCTCCCCAATAAGAGCGGCTGCAATAATAATCTGGCACTACCTTAACTGTTTGTTTTTCTCTCCTGTCTGCATCTGTGTATTTGATTTACCTCTCAAAGCAAAGATTTCTGCTTGTTAAGTACATGCCGCACATAGACCTACAGTGCACATATACTCAAAACAGGTAACACAAGAGATAATAAAAACTCAAAACTTTTCCTGTTGGCTGAACAGAATATGCATACTGTTTCATGGGACATAACTCATTTTAATGCCTATCATGTAAAAAAATGAAAAAACAAACAAACAAAAAAACAAACAAAAAAACCCAAACAAATCCCCCCCCCCACACACACACAAAGATTCTTCACTATTTTTTTCATAGTCAGTATCAATTCTGAACAATTTCTGTAAAACTATTTCTAAAAAATATATCTTTTTTTTTTAAGCGTGAAAAACAAAAACTGAGAGTTTTCATAGGTATGAGTGACTGATTTTCGTCAGACTCAAAAGTTTGCAGCCAAGTTTGTTAACTGTTTATTGTTGCTTATAGTCCAGTTGACCCCACAGGGCCATGTCAGGACTGTGCAGCTAGGTACCACTTAACTGAAACGCATGCTTTATTGCTGATTCAAAGTAAAATAAAGTATAAAAAAAAGTCACCCAAAATGTATACTGAAATCTGTATGAAAGGGAAATACTTCCTGTTCCACACATGAGATTTGTGCTTGTGTCTCAACAGCTAACAAACACAAACACAAGCACACACATATACACAAACGCACACACACACATACCAAAACACACTCAAACGCACACACATACACACCCAAACACACACACACTCCCAAAAACACACACAAAGAGACAACACACACTTACCAGTCCCTCACTGACGCGCGAGTCGTCTAGCACACACTGGGCAGTGGAGGTGGCAGTCTCCTGACAGCTGCAGGGCCGACAGGGCCTGGGGGAGGAGGGGCTGTAGCCCTGAGGTCTGTAGTAGCCATCTGCACACCTCTCACAGTTGACGCCCGTCGTGAACTCCTGGAAACCCATGAAGAAGTTTAAGTTTTTAGTTCTCACGGTTGATGCCTGTTGTGAACTCCTGAAAACCCATCAAGAAGTTTTAGTTCTCACAGTTGATGCCTGTCATGAACTGAAAATCCATGAAGAAGTTCTCACAACTGATGCCCATCGTGAACTCCTGAAAACCCATGAAAAAATTTTAGTTCTCACAGTTGATGCCCATCGTGAACTCCTGAAAACCCATGAAGTTTTAGTTCTCACAGTTGATGCCTGTTGTGAACTCCTGAGGAAGTTTCAGTGTTCAGTGAGTTTCTCAAGGAGGCGTCATTATGTTCGGATGAGGCCATATATATATATATATATATATATATATATGTATATGTATATACCCACTACACCCACATCTTGTGTGTGTGTGTATATGTATGTATGTATGTATATATATATGTTTATATATATATATATATATATATATATATATATATATATACACACACACACACACACACTCTACACCCACATCTTGCTCGGCAGATGCCTGACAGTGGCATGACTCAATGCACTTAGTCATGTCAGGCCTTGAGTGCATGCATGCGTAGTTGTGTACCTATATCAGAGTGCCGCACATAGCATCTTGGTTCATCGTCTCATCCAAATTAATGATTAGACACTCAGTTTGATTTTCCGGTCATACCTTGGAGAAAGGGAGAGAGCGTGATTCAAACCCACACCCTCACACATGCTGTATCGGCAAATAATAATAATATTAATAATGGATGCTTACATAGCACACTATCCAGAAATCTGCTCTAGGTACTTTACAAAACACTTTTAATTGTTTACATAAACATTACGTTAATGTTACGTACACACACCATTTCCTGCAAATTGGTGCCATTTCTCCCCCATGTCACCAGCTGAAAAAAAAACTCTTGTCGTCTATGTACTTTTTCCATGTCACTGAGACTGTGAGAGTTGAAAAAGACTCTTGGATCAGCTCTGGCACTACTGTCTTAATATCTCCCATCTGATTTCACTTGACTGACCTGACAGTTGAGACAGACGCCTCCACCCTTGTACTCTCCCTGCATGTTCAGACTCAGACCCTTAGCGTCCACTGTGGCATTGTAGACACACTCTGCTGCCTTCCCGTGGCAATTGCAGGCTGAAAATGAAACAGATTGCTCCGCACAAAAAATATTAACCATAAAAACATCTTTAAAAATTAAAAAAAATCAGCCATTAAACTTATCCTTGTTAAACAGTTCATAAGCACTAGTTGATTTTACTAGGAGCTTGTCTGAGAAGAGCATGGGTTGTGCTTTTGTGAGCAAAGGAGTGTGTGTGAGTATGTGCATTATGAAACATCAGATAACATAGGATCCAGCACAGGAGTGTGTATGAGTATGTGCATTATGAAACATTAGAAAATATAATATTACAGGATGTGTATGCATAAAAGACATGATTATGCTTTGTTTTAAATCAGGGAACACTTATGTTTTAATTCTAGTTTTCCAAACACAAGGCACAAGGGAAAAGGATGAGAGGGAAAAAAAAGAAAGATTATTAGCATCTCTACCTTCACACCCCAGTCCCTGAATGCCTCCTGTTCGCCAAGGGCGCTGGTTGAACAGGGGCAAGCACTGCTCACAGTTGTCTCCCCCAGTGTTGTGCAGACACTGACACTGCAGTCTCTGTGTACATGGCAATTATCATTGAATTATTTTTTGGTTAATGTATAAGTGAATATGCAGATAACATAGAATAAATAAGTGAACAAAACAATACAACAAATCAATCAATAAAAAGAATTAAAAATTGATAAGATACAACAAGAAACATCAACATAAAATCCAAACCATCAACAACAACTAAATTTACACAATGGAATCTTAACTAATGCCTATTTCTGTGACAGAAAGCCAGTACTTTTTTTTTTTTTTTTTTAAATGAACAATGCAACGGTCTCACAGTAACCATCATTACATTAGTTTAACATGTATATAGATATCGCAATGAAATCCTATCAAATAATAAAAAAAAAAGATGAATACCACTAACTTGTAAATATAAAAATCAAAATATCACACATCCACTTAAACATTTCATGTTTTGGAAAAACAAAACAAAAAAGAAAAGACATGATACATGCACTCAGAAACAGATACACATACAGTGATAAACAAACACACACCCAAACACTAACTGATCAAGATGGGAAATGTGACACAAACAAAAAGTCATAAATGTAAGTCTGAAAAGTGGTGTTATGGTATGAACTGACCATATGGCATTTTTTACGTTTTGTTTTCCTGTTGTTTTTTACTTTTTCTCCATCGTAAAAAGAACTTTGCCCCTTTGTATCATCCAATGGTCATAATGAAATATTCAATGTAATAAGAGAACAGAGCCTCCATGGTATGGGGGGACACACACAAAAGAAAAAGATGGGATATATATATATATATATATATATATATATACGTGTGTGTGTGTGTGTGTGTGTGTGTGTGTGTGTGCACCATACTCATCAATGATGTCATTATCAAAGGTGCTGACTTCAGTGAATGTCAAATACATTCACATATTTTTTTCTTCATGTGCTGAATGTGGATTTAAGTTGTCCTGACTGAAAAGAAAAGATGGGGAAAAAAACTTCTTTGCAAGGGGCGGAAAAAAGATTCGAAACAAACACATGCCGTGTTCAACAGAGCCAGCGAAGTCAATTCACTTACATCAGGGTAGTTGTCATGACGTCTGCAGTAGGATGCATGCCCGTAACAGATGCACTGGCCGCCAATGGAGATGTCTTTGATTGAGTAGAAGTACTGAAAAGTCACGGTAACACAGATCACATCAATCTTACTCGTAAGTAATTAACCATGACTAAGGCGAGAATCAAAACACAGAGTTGCATGACCACTCCTCTGGACCTACCCATATCAACATCTAATCCGGGTTTCTATTCCATCTCTAGATCTAAATCTGCACCGCGTTCGCCGGATGCAAATATACTACGATGACCGCGGGCAACAGTGAGTAGAATTCTGATTTAGATAACCAACTGGGCGTTTTACAGGGTAATTTATAGTATATTAAGTACATTAGAAAGCTTCCGCTCGTAATATCAACCATAAAGACATCAACAGTGATATGGCCCAAGTGAATAGATTTTTTTTCTTCTTTTTTTTAACATTCAAACTCGGTCGATTAATCAAACGCATAGGCGAAGTGGGATCGTCTGTTACCCGTTCAGCACGTCTCCGGACTTAGCCAGCTTAGTACCCTGTGAATGTATGTAACTGTGTCCTCTGCAAGTGGTCTTTTGACCAAACAATCATGCTGTACGATGGAATGTGCAGGAAGGAAAGACGAAGATGAACTTTTGCAATCAGCCGATCGCGCCATCTGGTAGCCTAAAGGGGAGGGAACGCCCTTTTATCGTTATAATTCACTATCCCGAATGGTAGGTTACCTCCCTTGATCCACCAAGACTCTGAAGACGGATGAAATAGGAGCGCTCTGAATCGCAACGGGAAGTCCGAGATGTGTGTGTGTGTGTGTGTGTGTGTGTGTGTGTGTGTGTGTGGAGGGGGGGGGGGGTGGAAGTTGACGCGTGGGGAGTTGGCACACACCATTGTATCAAAATGCTGGATGACATCGCTCATTATAACTTCAAGTACATACGGCTATACTGAGCCGTTTACCGTCCCCCTCAGTCACCCTTATCCCCCTCCCACGGCGCGCGCGCGCACACACACACACACACACACACACACATGCGCGCGCCACTCTTTTCATTGATATCTCCTGCAAACGTTGCAGTACGATGCATAAATCGAACTAACCCGGCCCACTTCAAGAAAGTGCCGGACCCCTTGTATCTTTCGGTCGAGAGACAACACGGTGTGAGGAACTAGGCCAAGGCTCAGCTCAACCTACAGGCCTAATTACCGCTATCTCCCAGCTGCCGTCAAAAGAAAAACTGAGGAAAAACAAGCTTGAATTCACAGACAACAACACGTATGATCACAAATCCCTGTCTGTTAGTGTTCGACAACGCACGCACGCACGCAGCCTTTTGTCTATTTCGCACTCATTCCGCCGCTCGATTGGCGCCCACAAACTTGAACTATGCTTATCTGTACCGTAGCCCTCTTGAAGACACTAAATATTCAGATTTCAAGTGCAGTGTAAACTCCCCTTGATAACTACAACAGGGGGTATAGTTTGCGGGGGTGCTTTTTTTTTTTTTTTTTTTTCGGGTTTTTTTGTGTTTTTTTTTCGTTTTGTTTCTTTTCTTCTTTTTTTTGTCGGTTTTGTTGTTGTTGCTGTGTTGTTGTTTTGTTTTTTGGTTTTTTTTTTGTTTTTTTTTTGCCTTTGCTTGGTGGCTTTTTCGGAATAACAGGGGTGGGGGATACTCGCACTAAAACACACACATACACACACACACTCACACACGCATGCATGCACGCACACACACACACATGATCACACACGGACACTGACACACACACGCATGCACGCACGCGCTGACACGCACACACACACGCATACACACGCCATACACGCACATACTCACTCACACACACACACACACAAACTCACGCACACACGGTAACACACACACACACTGACAATATGCATGCTGACACATACACACACTAAATATTCAGATTTCAAGAGTCATGTAAACTCCCCTTGACAACCACAAGCAGTATTTTCTTTCTTTCTTTCTTTTTTTTTTTTTTTTTTCCACCCTAATGCCTGGTAGCGTTTTGCTAGTTGAAAGGAGTCAGGGGTGGGGGTACTCGCGCTAACACACACACACACACACACACACACACACACACACACACACACACACACGTTATACCTACCCTGCGGGTGACTGACGGGTCCAGAGACTTGTAAGAGCTGTGCTGCTGAAAGAACATGAGATCGGCGTTCAGGGTTCGAATCTTCTGCAGGCGCAGCCGGACATAGCGGGCAGAGGTGAAGTCCTGAAACCAGCACAACATCGACGATGGAAATTAATCAATGATGACTGACTTGCTCAGTCTATAATGAGCATTGGGTTAATGTCCAGTTTGTTAATTAACACACCTCACCTCATCTCAGGCCCATAACTACAAAGTAGTCGTTGGGGGAAGCCTGAGGACCGCAGACGCAACCTCCCTTCTCCATCTGTCTCACGTGTGTGAAGTCCGGTCCATTGTTTGATGTTCTCATGCCAGTTCTTCCGCTGTCTTCCTCTTCTTCTCCCGCCCTCGATGGTGCCTTGCATGATTGTTTTGGACAAGCTGGTGTGTCGAGTGTTGTGTCCAAACCATATCAGCTTGCGTCTTTTCACAGTTGAAAGGAGAGGTTCCTGTGGTCCACACCGTGTCCCTCAAATCAAATCGAATTATGGTGTACTAAGGCCCTCTCAAGGCTATCGCCACGTTAATACCTACTACAACACCGTGTCACTGAAGACTGATGAACCTCAATACCAGCGCCGGCGGGTTTGAAACCTTGGGACGCTTGTTACTGTAAGAAAAGTTCGTGGGTCTTGCTGAAAATATATAATTATAATTTATTATACATTATAATGTGTGTGTGTGTGTGTGTGTGTGTGTGTGTGTGTGTGTGTGTGTGTGTGT
>NC_134895.1:12823527-12846027 GCF_041734735.1 Babylonia areolata
CCCCCCCCTCCTGGGCCAAAGGGGTTTTGGACATCAGTTGGATGATTCCCAAAGGCCAACTAGCCCACAGGCTGCAGCACTAAGAGCCAGTGCAATTTTGCCTCCTAGTTTGAGAGTCATAGTCCTTCACAAAAGACTAAGCTGTGAATGGTTTCCCATTGACTGGAGAAAGCATTGATAATTCAGCTCTCACTTTGCTGTTGGCCCAAATGTAAACTTATGTCAAGCTTCATACTACGCGCGTCTTAAACCATGTGGGTTTTTTGTTAAGTTTTGAAACCATTCCCTCCCCCCCCTCTCCCTCTTTTCTTCTTCCGCCCCCCCGCCCCTCCCTCACCGCCCCCACCGGCCCCCGCGCCCCCCACCCCACCCAAGCCCCCCCCCCCTCCCCCCAAACTGATGTGAATTTGTTAGCGCTCTTGGCCCCCTAATCTTAAAAAGGCAGAGCGCTTTATAAATGCTCGTGCTTCTTCTTATTCATCATCATCATCTTCTTCTTCTTCTTCATTATCATCATCATCATCATCACTATCATCTTCTTTATCTCCATCAATATCACCTTCTTCTTCTTCTTCTACTTCTTCTTCTTCTTCTCCTTCTTCTTCCTCCTCCTCCTCCTCCTCCTCCTCTTCTTCTTCCCTTCCTCCTCCTCTTCCTCCTCCTCATTATCATCATTGTTGTTGGTGTTGCTGTTAATATCATTATCATTCTTGTTATCATCATTAAACATTTTAAGATTCTGGGAAAACAAAGTCTTTTGGGGTTTTTTAATTTAAAAGCTTGCTTTCTCTCCTGCTATTCTTTACAAACTTGTGTAAATGATGGTTGGGAAGTATTTATTTTTTATGATTGTATGCATATTTTGCATGCACACATACGCACGCCCACCCGTAAGCACATGGACGCACGTATACACAAACACACGCATACAAGAACTCAGGAAACTAAATCAGTAAATGAATTAACTGGTTTATGATATGATTCGAATTGTGAAAAAAAGAAAAAGAAAAAAAAAGTCAGATAGAAAGAAGAATATCAACTAATTATAGATAACGTGTGTGTGTGTGTGTGTGTGTGTGTGTGTGTGTGTGTGTGTGTGTGTGTGTGTGTGTGTGTGTGGAGAGAGAGAGAGACAGACAGACAGACAGACAGACAGACAGACAGAGACAGACAGACAGACAGACACAGAGAGAGAGAACACATATCAAGATACAGAAGAACGACAAAGCACAACAACCTGTCTAATGCCTGTGACACAGACAGACCTGACTTGTAATGCATTCCGCGCATTTTCCATAAGGTTACGTGCCTACGAGTGGATCCGTAATACTTTCGTTGCAACCTGCTATTTCAGCTGCTGAGGTCGAGTTGCCACAGTAGTTACGCTTCATGTCAATGTGCTGTTGCATGTGTTGAGCCAAGGGCCAAGGGCAATTACTTCACCCCAAGTCTTGGGTGGCAAACACACGTACCAGACCTTTGTTGAGGGGAGGGGGGGGGGGGGGGGGAAGAAAAACTTCGACACATGCGAGAAGGAGGTGTGCTTGTTTTCGCTTTTTTTTTTCCTGTTTTTTGTTGTTGTTTTTTTTGTTGTTTTTTTGTTGTTGTTTTTTTTTTTTATGGGGGTTGGGGGTGGGGTGGGAGTGGGGGCAGGGTGGGAGGGTGGGGGGTTCATGTGTATATCCCCTCTAGGCCTGAGATCCCCAAGGGTCTATGTTCCCCCAGATCTATGATCCCTCCAGGTCTGTGATCCCCAAGGGTCTATGTTCCCCCAGATCTATGATCCCTCCAGGTCTGTGATCCCCAAGGGTCTATGTTCCCTCAGATCTATGTTCGCTCCAGGTCTGTGATCCCCAAGGGTCTATGTTCCCCCAGATCTATGATCCCTCCAGGTCTGTGATCCCCAAGGGTCTATGTTCCCTCAGATCTATGTTCGCTCCAGGTCTGTGATCCCCAGGGGTCTATGTTCCCCCAGGTCTGTGATCCCCAGGGGTCTATGTTCCCCCAGATCTATGATCCCTCCAGGTCTGTGATCCCCAAGGGTCTATGTTCCCTCAGATCTATGTTCGCTCCAGGTCTGTGATCCCCAAGGGTCTATGTTCCCCCAGGTCTGTGATCCCCAGGGGTCTATGTTCCCCCCAGATCTATGTTCCCTCCAGGTCTGTGATCCCCAAGGGTCTATGTTCCCCCAGATCTATGTTCCCTCCAGGCCTGTGATCCCCAAGGGTCTATGTTCCCCTAGGTCTATGATCCCTCCAGGCCTGTGATCCCCAAGGGTCTATGTTCCCCCCAGGTCTGTGATCCCTCCAGGCCTGTGATCCCCAAGGGTCTATGTTCCCCCCAGGTCTGTGATACCTCCAAGTCTGTGATCCCCAAGGGTCTATGATCTCTCCAGGTCTTTGTCCCTCCCCCCCCCCCCCCAGATGAGATGAGAGGGGGTGATGAGGGGTGGGTGGGTGATGAGGGGGTGGTGGGTGGTGAGGGGGTGGGGGGTGGTGGGTGATGAGGGGGTGGTGGGTGCGGGGTGATGAGGGGGTGGTGGGTGCGGGGTGATGAGGGGTGGTGGGTGCGGGGTGATGAGGGGGTCTGTGGGTGGTGGGTGATGAGGGGGTGGTGGGTGGTGGGTGATGAGGGGTGGTGGGTGCGGGGTGATGAGGGGGTCTGTGGGTGGTGGGTGATGAGGGGTGGTGGGTGCGGGGTGATGAGGGGTGGTGGGTGCGGGGTGATGAGGGGGTCTGTGGGTGCGGGGTGATGAGGGGGTCTGTGGGTGCGGGGTGATGAGGGGGTGGTGGGTGGTGGGTGATGAGGGGGTGGTGGGTGCGGGGTGATGAGGGGGTGGTAGGTGCGGGGTGATGAGGGGGTGGTGGGGTGCGGGGTGATGAGGGGGTCTGTGGGTGGTGGGTGATGAGGGGTGGTGGGTGCGGGGTGATGAGGGGGTCTGTGGGTGGTGGGTGATGAGGGGGGTGGTGGGTGCGGGGTGATGAGGGGGTGGTAGGTGCGGGGTGATGAGGGGGTGGTGGGTGGTGGGTGATGAGGGGGTGGTGGGTGGTGGGTGATGAGGGGTGGTGGGTGCGGGGTGATGAGGGGGGTGGTGGGTGGTGGGTGATGAGGGGTGGTGGGTGGTGGGTGATGAGGGGTGGTGGGTGCGGGGTGATGAGGGGGTGGTGGGTGCGGGGTGATGAGGGGGTGGTAGGTGCGGGGTGATGAGGGGGTGGTGGGTGCGGGGGTGATAGAGGGGTGGTTAGGTGCGGGGTGATGAGGGGGGTGGTGGGTGGTGGGTGATGAGGGGGTGGGGGGTGCGGGGTGATGAGGGGGTCTGTGGGTGGTGGGTGATAGAGGGGGTGGTGGGTGATGAGGGGGTGGTAGGTGCGGGGTGATGAGGGGTGGTGGGTGCGGGTGATGAGGGGGTGGGGGGTGCGGGGTGATGAGGGGGTCTGTGGGTGCGGGGTGATGAGGGGGTGGTAGGTGCGGGGTGATGAGGGGGGGTGGTGGGTGCCGGGGGTGATGAGGGGGTGGGGGGTGGGGGTGATGAGGGGTGGTGGGTGCGGGGTGATGAGGGGGTGGTGGGTGCGGGGTGATGAGGGGGTGGGGGGTGGTGGGTGATGAGGGGTGGTGGGTGCGGGGTGATGAGGGGGTGGTGGGTGCGGGGTGATGAGGGGGTGGTGGGTGATGAGGGGTGGTGGGTGCGGGGTGATGAGGGGGTGGTGGGTGCAGGGTGATGAGGGGGTGGTGGGTGATGAGGGGGTGGTGGGTGCGGGGTGATGAGGGGTGGTGGGTGCGGGGTGATGAGGGGTGGTGGGTGCGGGGTGATGAGGGGGGTCTGTGGGTGGTGGGTGATGAGGGGTGGGTGGGTGCGGGGTGATGAGGGGGTCTGTGGGTGGTGGGTGATGAGGGGTGGTGGGTGCGGGGTGATGAGGGGGTCTGTGGGTGGTGGGTGATGAGGGGGTGGTGGGTGCGGGGTGATGAGGGGTGGTGGGTGCGGGGTGATGAGGGGTGGTGGGTGCGGGGTGATGAGGGGGTCTGTGGGTGGTGGGTGATGAGGGGGTGGTGGGTGGTGGGTGATGAGGGGGTGGTGGGTGGTGGGTGATGAGGGGTGGTGGGTGGTGGGTGATGAGGGGTGGTGGGTGGTGGGTGATGAGGGGGTGGTGGGTGGTGGGTGATGAGGGGTGGTGGGTGCGGGGGTGATGAGGGGGTGGTGGGTGCGGGGTGATGAGGGGTGGTGGGTGCGGGGTGATGAGGGGGTCTGTGGGTGGTGGGTGATGAGGGGGTGGTGGGTGGTGGGTGATGAGGGGGTGGGGGGTGCGGGGTGGGGCTAAAGGAACGTGTTCATTGATATCCGACAGTGGTGGCGCAGTGTCAGGGCCTCTTCATTAATAACGAGGGCAGCTGTAATCAGGGACGTCTTTGTTGCTGAGTCCTTCTGTCCATCTGTCCGTCTGTCTGTCTGTCTGTCTGTCTGTCTCTCTCTCTCTCTGTCTCTCATTCTCTCTCTCTCTCTTGAATAAAAACGTTTTGAGTTCTGAGTTCCGAGTTCTCTCGCCCTCTCTCTCACTCTCTCTCTCTTTCTCTTTCTCACACACACACACACACACACACACACACACACACACACACACACACACACACACACACACACACACACACACTGAACAACTTCATGAAGCAAAGTACAAGGCCAAAACACAAAACAAACAAACAAACAAAAAGACAAAAAGCAAAAAAAAAACAAAAAAAAACCAAACAAAAACAAAACAAAAAACAAACAAACAAACAAAAAAACACAACAACTCTGATGCAGCAGAAGAAACCTGTCAACTCAATGGGACACTCGCAATCGACGACACATTTTCTGTTCATCTCAGACACGTGCACATATCTCTCCTTACTACTCCTACAACTACTACCAATTCGGGTCATGAGCCCCTCACAACACTTCTCCCCTTTTCTCCCCCCCCCCCCCCCCCACCACCTCACACCACCCTCCACCTCCTCTCTGCCACACACCACCCCAATCAGGGGCACGGTTGCCTGGCAGCCAAGGGGGTAGAAAGGTATGGGTAGCGCTATCAGACGACGATTTACAGGCGACAAGCGCAATTGTGCTGACACCTGCAGATAGGCCCCTACACGACAAGTTGGCGCCGTCACGAAAAATTTTGACCACACGACCAAGAAAAAAAAACTAAAAAAAAAACCCACTACTATATGGGTTAAAACACACACACACACACACACACACACACACACACACACACACACACACACACACACACAACCCACACACACACACACACACACACACACACACACACAAACCCACAGGTCAGTTCTCTCGCTTTTTATTGATTTAAAAATGCCGGGGCTTAAAATTTTGGATGGCAGTAGTTTGCTTGTTTGTTTGTTTGCTGTTGTTGTTGTTCTTGTGTGTGTGTGTGTGTGTGTGTGTGTGTGCATCAATGGAATCGATCTTACCAATGACGGGCGCAATAGCCGAGTGGTTAAAGCGTTGGGCTGTCGATCTGAAGGTCCCGGGTTCGAATCACGGTGATGGCGCCTGGTGGGTGAAGGGTGGAGATTTTTACGATTTCCCAGGTCAACATATGTGCAGACCTGCTAGTGCCTGAACCCCCTTCGTGTGTATATGCAAGCAGAAGATCAAATACGCACGTTAAAGATCCTGTAATCCATGTCAGCGTTCGGTGGGTTATGGAAACAAGAACATACCCAGCATGCATACCCCCGAAAACGGAGTATGGCTGCCTACATGGCGGGGTAAAAACGGTCATACACGTAAAAGCCCACTCGTGTGCATACGAGTAAACGTGGGAGTTGCAGCCCACGAACGCAGAAGAAGAAGAAGAAGATATTACCAATACAATGCATGTTGTGCCCGTTTCGTTGTTGTTGTTGATGTTGTTGTCCGTCTTGTGAAAAGTTTTGAACTTTTCTTTATTTATGTATTGTTGTTCGTTGTTGTTTTTGTTCTTTTAATTTCATCAACGCATATTCAGCTCCTAAAACAAATGCCTCCGATTGATAAATGTGTACTGCATAAAAATTATGGTTTCAAACGTTTGCTATTTTCCAGCAGCTTTAAGGGGAGAGGGTGGGGGGCGGTGGGTGTGTGTGTTGAGGGGGGGGGGGAAGGGGGGGGGGGCGGGAAGGAATCAACGTTATTCAGAACGTGTGACCTATTTCAGCTGCAGATGTTTATGTGTTTCGCTGCAAGATGACCATGAACATGAACATGATAATAACCCCCGAAAACGGAGTATGGTTGCATACATGGCGGGGTAAAAACGGTCATACACGTAGAAGCCCACTCGTGTACATGCGAGTGAACGTGGGAGTTGCAACCTACGAACGAAGAAGAAGAAGAAGAAGAAAGAACATGATGATATATTCATGTTATGAACCTGTGACGACATTCTTACGTCACAGTAATAAAAGCGACATCGTGAAACAACACCACAGGACTGAGTTGAATTATTATTATTATTATGATTATTATGAATAATTCATGTCCGTTATCGTTTTCACGCCGGCATTGCAAAATGTCCGAACATTGGCAGTTAAACGATTAAACCCAGGAAGTCTCGGATAGGCCTAGTGATGGAGGAAATTATCAAATCACAGAATTAAGTACGTATCACTGGAATGGGGTTAGTGGCGCACATGAAATACGTGCTCCACTGTGGACTAAAACACACGCACGCACGCACACACACACACACACACACACACACACACACACACACACACACACACACACACACACACACACACACACACACACACAAACTCTTCTTCTTGGTGTTCACATCACATACCACACAACACAACACAACGCAACACTACACAACACAGAGAGACAGACAGACAGACAGACACAGACAGACAGAGAGAGAGAGTAGTCTTTTATAAGTAAGTTCACATGTACCTTCCCTTTTAGACAGTCATGTTCCCGCTTTCGGAAACGTTCATGTTGGGTAATTTCGTGTTTCCAGGACCCACCGAACAACGGCATAGCTTGCGGGATCTTTAACGTGCGCTTGTGATCTGTATACCATATATATATATATACATCAGGGGGTTAGGGGTGGGTTGGGGGGGCGGGGGGGGGGGGGGGGGGGGGGGCTAAGGTACTAGCAGGCTTGTGTACATGTTGACCTGGAAGAAAAAGAAAAAGAAAATAAAAACGGAAAAAATCAACAAGCATGATTTCCATCCTAAACCCGCCTGGTGCTTCAACCAGGATCCGATCCCAGAACTTTCAGAGAAAAGAGATAGTGCAACGCTTAAGCCACTCGCTTTGCTAGAAAAGCACTCCTCATGAGTTCACCGGAGGCATGGCGCATATAATGATAAGTCACCGTTCTTCTTCTTCTTCTTCTTCTTCTTCTTCTTCTTCTTCTTCTTCTTCTTCTTCTATCATAATTAGTAGTAGTAGTAGTAGAAGTATCATCATTATTACTGAGAAGCATTAGTAGTTGTAATTTCATCATCATCATTATTATTATTATCATTATCGTCATTATTATCATCATTATTATCGTCATTATATTATCATTATAATCATTATGATTGTTATTATTATCATCATTATTATTATTGTCATTGTTGTTGATGTTGTTGTCGGCATTATCGTCATCACTCATTGTTAAATATTGTTTTTGTTCATCTGCTTATCATCATCATCATCATCATTTCATTTCATTTTTTCAAAGAGACGTGGGAGAATAAAACATAATTTTGATCATTATTATCATCATCATCATTAGCAGTAGTAGAACTATCATGATGATGATGATCATGATGATGATGATGATCATCATCATCAGCAGCAGCAGCAGCAGCAGCAGCAGCAGCAACAGCAGCAACAGCATCAACATCATCATCATCATCATCATCATTATCATTATTATTATTGTTGTTGTTGTTGTTGTTATCGTTGTTGTTGATGTTGTCGACATTATCATCATCACTCATCGTAAAATCTTATTTTTGTTCTTCTTATCATCACAGGCATTATCATCGTCATCATCATCATGGTCATCATTTCATTTTTTTTCCCCTGAGAGACGTGGGAGAATATATATATATATATATATATATATATATATATATATATATATATATAAATTTTAAAATATCATTATCATCATCATCATTACTATCATTACCAATATTACTATCATTATTATTATTATTACTACTTTAACTCAGTCCCTGTCCTGAAATGTCTTTAAACCGAAACCCAGCACAAAGATGAAGATTACTGCGTGACAGAGATCTTCGTCATGCACATGTATACGAACTTCGCGCCCTGGATAATCCAAAACAAAAAACACCATGTCAGTGGGGAACTATGGACCGTGATGATGAGCCCGTATGACTCATAAAGAAAGAGAAAAAGTCAGATTTGATAATGATGGGGGCAGGGGGGCGCGGGGGGAGGGTGCCGCGGGGGGAGGGTGCCGGGGTGGGGGTGGGGAGGGTTTGGAAGGGAAGGAGGAGAGGTAAGGGGGAAGGTGGGAAAATCAAAATAAACTGACGAATGCACGTTGACGTTATTTTACCAACCGTGTGAGCTTCGTTCTATAACAATTGACACACTTTGTATAATGACGAGATGATTATTGTTGAATAAGTGTTACAGAAAAAGCTAAAAAATCCTTGCACGTGTGTGTGTGTGTGTGTGTGTGGTGTTGTGTTGTGGTGTGTGTGTGTGTGTGTGTGTGTGTGTTGTGTTGTGTGTGTGTGGGTGTGTGTGTGCGCGTGTGTGTGTGTGAGGATGTTTATGTGTGGTTGTGTTGTGTGTGTGTGTGTGTGTGTGTGTGTGTGTGTGTGACTTTGTGTGTCTGCGTGTGTCTGGGAGAGAGAGACAGAAAGAGACACAGAAACAGAAAGAGAGACAGAAACAGAGACAGAAAGAGAGACAGAGACAGACAGAGAGACAGAGACAGAGAGAGGCCGAATAGGCGAAAGCGGAATACCAGATAGGCAAACCAGGAACCAGGACAAAGAGTCCAAACACTCAAGAGGCCACTGAATGCTACCGCGCTATCAAAAAAAATAAGATCAAAAAAGATGATGAAAAGTTCTCAAAAGCCTTATAAACACGGACATCGGGGCAGTTTCAGTTTCAGTTTCAGTAGCTCAAGGAGGCGTCACTGCTTTTCGGACAAAACCATATACGCTACACCACATCTGCCAAGCAGATGCCTGACCAGCAGCGTAACCCAACGCGCTTAGTCAGGCCTTGAGAGAAAAAAAAAAGGGGTGGGGGGGAATAAATAATAGATAAGCTTACGTAAATAAATAAATAAATAATAATTATAATATAGAAAAAGGTAGTAGTAATAACAATAATAATACTAATAAAATAATAATAATAAAAAATAAAAAAATAAATAAATAAGACAACAATGATGATAAATAAGCAAATAAATGGGGAGCAAAAATGGATCAAACTACAACACTGTGTCCAGAACTCGGCACCGATAGAAAGGCGGGTTCCCAATCCTCTTCTTCCGCCGTTTTCACCCCAGCCTGAGACAAGTCACGTACCCGTTCGTGAGGACACCCGGAAGAGTAAAGCGCCTTTCCTAAGGACACAACACCGTGCCGAAACTGGGCCTCGAACCTGGACCACTTGGTCAGTAAACACTATACCCGAAGTCCAACGCCCTACCGAAACTGCCACGGCGCCTGCATATATATATATATATATATATATATATATATATATATATATATATGTTTGTATTTGTATTTGTATTCCTTTTTATCACAACAGATTTCTCTGTGTGAAATTCGGGCTGCTCTCCCCAGGGACAGCGCGTCGCTACACAGAGAGCGACACCTTTTTTTTCTTTTTCTTTTTTCCTGTGTGCAGTTTTATTTGTTTTTCCTATCGAAGTGGATTTTTCTACAGAATTTTGCCAGGAACAACCCTTTTGTTGCCGTGGGTTCTTTTACGTGCGCTAAGTGCATGCTGCAAACACGGGACCTCGGTTTATCGTCTCATCCGAATGACTAGCGTCCAGACCACCACTGAAGGTCTAGTGGAGGGGGAGAAAATATCGGCGGCTGAGCCGTGATTCGAACCAACGCGCTCAGATTCTCTTGCTTCCTACGCGGACGCGTTACCTCTTGGCCATCACTCCACTATTATGGACTCTCAAGCTAGGAGGCAAAATTGCGCTGACTCTTAGTGCTGCAGCCTTGGGAGTTAGTTGGCCTTTGGGAATCATCCCCCAACGCCGACTGTCCTGAAACCCTCTGGCCGAGAGAGTGGGGATGTAAAACTTGTGGGAAGACACTCCATTATTAAGTTTAATGAAATTCCAGCCCAGATAAGATGGTCAGGACTGCTGCAGTTTGCCTCCTCGGCTGTTCTGATGGTCATGGTGGAACGCGACTATCATCTCTCTCTGTCTGTCTGTCTGTCTGTCTGTCTCTCTTTATGGCGGTGCTGTGTTGCACGATCTCAGGTGGATGGGGAGGTTTTGGGAGGGGGGGGGGGGGTCATCAGCTAGTTACTATGGCCCTGAGGAAGACAGTCTGGGCTGGATACCATGATGGTCCAGCCTTCTCTGTGATACACAGCTGTTGGGGTGGGGGGGTTGGGGGGGGGGGGGTTCCGGGAGTCATTAGTGATTGGGGCGTTGGGTGTGGGGGTGTGGGGGGGGATGTGGGGGGGGGGGGCGGAGGTTAGTGGGGGAAGGGGGAAAAGGGAGGGCTGTGCTTAATCAAGCGTGAAGACGCTTGCAGTAGGTAGATCTTTGACATGAGAGAGAGGGGGTGTGAGAGAGGGTGTGTGGGATGGAAGAGAAAGGGGGTGGGGGGGGGGGGGTGGGAGGGGGTAGTGGAGGTGAAAGAGTGAGAGATAGTATCTGGGGATTGAAAGAGAGCGGGGGTGTGGGGAGGGGGATGAGGGGGGGGGGGGGGGGTAGCAGAAAGACAGAGAGAGAAAGAGAGCGGTGAAGATATAAAAAATGATATTTGGAAAGAGACAGACAGACAGAATGAGAGAGAATGTAGGCAAACAGACAGGTAGGCAGACAAACAGACAGGTAGACAGACAGACAGGTAGGAAGACAGATAGACAGACAGGTAGACAGATAGGCAGACAGACAGGCAGGTAGGCAGACAGACAGAGAGACACTCAGACAGAGAGAGAGAGAGAGAGACAGAGAGAGAGACAGAGAGAGAGAGAGGAAAGTCGCTGACAACTGCAAAGCGGTCACCCCCCACCCCCCGCCCCCCACCCCTCTTCCCCCTTCCCTCCCCCTTTTTTTCTAACCAGCGCCTCAGTCAGCTGTGACCTTTTGCTGATTTCATACCACCCTGTCTGTCTGGTCACTGGCCAGACACAGCACCAGTCACACACACACACGCACACACACACACACACACACGCGCATGCACGCACACACACACACGCACGCACGCACGCACATACACACATACACGCACACACGCACACACACACACACACACACACATTCACATATACTTTCACACACACACACACACACATTCATAAACACACACACACACACACACACACACATTCATAAACACACACACACACGCACGTACATATTTCACACACACACAAACACACGCAAGCATACACACACACGCACACATACACACACACACACACACACGCTTTCACACATATATTCACACACACACACACACACACACACACACACACACACACACCACACCACACAATTCCCCACCCCACAACACACACACACACACACGTCACACACAATTCCCCCCCCATCCCCCCATCACTTCCAGCAACACTCACACAGGTATAGAATTCCCAGCCTCCATCAACACTCCTCCCACCACCACCACCACCACCACCACCAGTGCCTCCCTCACCATCTCCCCCCCCCCCCACTCGCCCCCTCCTATCCCCACCCCCACCCCCATCCCCCATTACAACCACCACAGCCATTATCCGTACCCTTCTTGGCTACTCTCCGCTCATTAACTCTTGATGACCGTCTACGACCGCCGACCAATCGCTTTTTCTCTTGTCATCAAGGGAGAGTGGCCATCACTCCCTATTACAGTCTCTCGCCAACGCCGCCATCCATTTCCTCCAACGTTTGATGATAGTCAGTCGTGTACGACTATGACCATCAGAAGAGCTCAGGAGGCAACTGCTGTCCTGGTCTTTCTGGGCTAGAATTTGATTACAGTGGAGAACACCCCCACTCTCTCGGCCAAGAGGGTTCCAGGACAGTTGGTTTAAATAATCTTTAATTATTCAACAATACACATGATTACAATGCAATGACTGACAAAAGAGCATCAACAAGCTTAAGGCTTATACTGTGCTCACAACGTTGCACTTCAATTTTATCATGACGGCTGATGAACCATATTATGACTTGTATCAAATAACATTCATAAACATTAAGTAATGAAATAATGAAATAAAACAAATAAACAAACAGTACATGATATAGTAAAATAATGCTAATATCAATATTAACAAGAGATTAAATTTATTATCACCAGAGTAATTGGCCTAATAGAAGAATAACACGAAGAAGAAGAAGAAAATTTAGAAGAATGGCGGGTAAGGTGGTGGGGGAGGGGGAACAGAGGGGAGAGGAGAAATTCTAACAGATCATTGGCCAATCCATTCAACTTTGAATATTTGGTCAGTCAAATAAATCCAACATATATTTTACGAATAGAATCATGTTGTACCCTTTCTTCACAGTTTCAGTTTCAGTTTCACTTTCTCAAGGAGGCGTCACTGCGTTCGGACAAATCCATACACGCTACACCACATCTGTTGAGCAGATGCCTGACCAGCAGCATAACCCAACGCGCTTAGTCAGGCCTTGAGTGCATGCTTACATATTTGTGTACCTATGAAAGTGGATTTCATTTTACGTAATTTCGCCAGAGGACAACACTCTCGTTGCCATGGGTTCTTTTTCAGTGCGCCAAGTGCGTGCTGCACACGGGACCTCGGTTTATCGTCTCATCCGAAAGACTAGACGCTCAGTTTGATTTTCCAGTCAAACTTAGGAGAAAGGGCGAGAGCGGGATTCGAACCCACACCCTCACGGACTCTCTGTATTGGCAGCTGAGCGTCTTAACCATTCTGCCACCTTCCTCCTTCCTTCTTCACAATACTTTCCAAGCTAAAATCTATTTGAATCGGAGATAAACAGGACAGTTGGCGTTGTAATGGTTCCCAAAAGCCAACCCGCCGCCCCCAAGGCTGCAGCACTAAGAGCCAGTGCAATCACACACAATAAAACGAACTAGAATAGGCGAAGCGGGATTACTAAGTTTACTGATAGGTCTTCTTCGTCTGTTTCTTCTTCTTCTTCGTTCGTCGGCTGCAACTCCCATGTTCACTCGTATAATGTACACGAGTGGGCTTTTACGTGTATGACCGTTTTTACCCCGCCATGTAGGCAGCCATACTCCGTTCGGACACTAGCAGGTCTGCACATGTATTATGATGACCTGGGAGAATGGAGAGAAAAAAATCTCCACCTTTTACCCCCACCAGGCGCCGTTACCGAGATTCGAACCCGGGGCCCTCAGATTGAAAGTCCAATGCTTTAAAACCAGTTGGCTATTGCGCCCGTCTACTGATATGTGAAACGGGATTAGGCGACATAGGGACGACGCCGTCTTTTTGTGGCCCAGTGGTAATGCTCCTGACCAGGAAAGCAGTGTCCAGGAGTTCGAGTCCAGTGGTACACGGACCTGCTGGAGCCAGTTGCATTGCTCGGACGGAAGAGCCTTGTATGGTCGTAACCCGCTACTAACTGTGTGTAGTGTGGAACTGACCAATGGCGTACTTCGGTCAACGTAGGCATTGAGTCACGTGTAACTGTCCAAAAGTTAGAACCAAGCAATGCAACTGGCTCTTTGAGTTTTACCACGCCCCTCTACCACCCACCCACTCACACACCGTAATTTTTGGTGATGAGATATTGAAACTTCTCATCAGCAGACCTCAATATCTTGTTTTAAAGATACGATTAGGAGATTCAATATCTATTTTGAATAATAATAATAATAATAATAATAATAATAATGATAATAATATAACAATAACAAGACTACTACTACTACTACTACTAATAATAATAATAATAATAATAATAATAATAATAATAATAATAATAATAATTTGTCGACTCGATATCTTGTTGAAGAAATAAACACCAAACTCCATACTTGTCAAACGAACACCTGGCTAACTCAATATTGACCTTGCTACAGACATTATTCCTCATACTCAACATTGGTATAAGAAACAAACATACTCGATATTTGTTCAAAGAAACAAGTGGCACATTGAACACCCTGTTAAAGAAATAATTAGCACACTAGAAATGTTCTTCAAGAACCGAGTAGGAGACTCGATTATTTGTTATAATCAAAGAAATAGCACACTCAATGAGCAGACTCGATAGCTGGTTAATAAAGAAATGGTTATCAGACACGGTATCCCGTTACAGAAATAATGACCAGACTCAAATAATTATTATCTCGTTACAAGAAACCTCAAACTCCGAGCCAATCATCATTTCAATACGAACGCCAACTGAACCAATATTTTCTTATCAACCGCCAACCGAACGAATAATATTTTCCCCTATCAACCCAACCGAACCGCAATTTTCCAAATCAACGCCAACCCAGCTAACAAGATTTCCCTGTCACGCCCCCTCCCCCTCCCTCACCTCCGCACACACACACACACACACACACACACACACACACACACACACACACACACCCTCCTTTTCACGCCACTGAAGACAAATACAAGTCCAACAACGAAGAAAAAGGGGGTGGGGTGGGGTTGGTTGGGGTGGGGTGGGGGAGGGAGTAAGGGAGGGGCAACAGGGTTAGCTGGGTGTCAAAGTCAACCCCTGGGCTATCTACTGATCCCTGGCGGGCCCTACACCCCGCTACCCGTTTCAGTTAGCGGGGGGGGGTATATTATGGTGTGTGGGAGCTGGCCGGGTGGTATTTATATAACGAGGCGGCGGGAAGCGGCCACACAGCCCGATGAGCAGAGAAATCGGGTGGAAGATGTGGGTGGTGACAAAAACGACAGTGTTTGGAGGGGGGGTGGGGATGTTTGTGTGATTGAGAGAGAGAGAGAGAGAGAGAGAGAGAAGGGGGGGGGGGGCGTCACAGAGAGACAGAGACAGGGAGAGAAGAGTGTCAGAAAGAGAGCATCACAGAGAGAGAGAGAGAGAGAGAGAGAGAGAGAGAGAGAGAGAGAGAGAATCGGACAGAGAGAGAGCGTCACAGAGAGACAGAGAAAAGGAGAGAAGAGTGTCAGAAAGAGAGCATCAGAGAGAGAGAGAGAGAGAGAGAGAGAGAGAGAGAGAGCGTCAAAGAGAGGGAGAGACATAGAAGAGTGTCAGAAAGACAGCATCGGATTGAGAGAGAGATGGGGGTGGGGGGAGCGTCACAGAGACAGGGAGAGACATACAGAGAAGAGTGTCAGAAAGACAGCATCGGAGAGAGATGGAGAGAGAGAGAGAGAGAGAGAGAGAGAGAGAGAGAGAGAGAGAGAGAGAGAGAGAGAGAGAGAGAGAGAGTTACTGAAATGGAAGACCGGCAACCCGCGTCCACCCTCTCTCTCTCTCTCTCTCTCCGATACTCTCTGACACTCTTCTGTCTGTCTCTCTCTCTGTCTCTGTCCCCCCCCCCCCACCACCATCTCTCTCTCTGTGTCTCTGCCCCCCCCCACCCCCCCTCTGTCTCTGTCCACACCCCTCCCCCCTCTCTCTCTCTTTGTTTTCTCTCCGATACCCTCTGACACTTCTCTCTCTGTCTCTGTTCCCCCCCTCCCTCTCTCTCTCTCTCTCTGCTCTGCCCTCCTCTCTCTCCCTGTCTCTCTCTCACTGTCTCTGTGCTTTTTAGGTCTTCATTACAACTGATACCACAGTGAGCTGGGGTATAGGAAAAAGGAGAATGGAGGAGGTAGAGAAGGAGGAGGAGGAGAAGGAGGAATAATAGGAGGAGAAGGAGGAGGGGGAGAAGAAGGAGAAGAAGAAGGAAGAGGAGGGGGAGGATGACGAGGGGGAGGGGGCGGAAGGGGCAGGAGAGGTAAGAGAGGAGGAGGAGGAGGAGGAGGAGGAAGAGGAGGAGTGGTCTAGTTATGTGGCCATAGGTAATGTATTTCTGCTTTGGAAAAAAAAGAAAGAAGAAAGATATATATATATATACATAATTATATAAATGCACACACACACACACACACACACACACACACACATATATATATATATATATATATATATATATTATATATATATATATATAATGTCCAGTGTACAGGTTGTGAACAAAATACTAGCAAAGTACATGATTATGTAAATACACATGCATATATGATATCCAGGTGAACAGATGATAAAGAACTAAATACCAGCAACGGCACACAATCAACAGCGAGAATGATCAATCATCTAACACAGGAGGAAGGTGGCAGAATGGTTAAGACGCTCAGCTGTCAATACAGAGAGTCCGTGAAGGTGTGGGTTCGAATCCCGCTCTCGCGTCCTTTCTTCCAAGTTTGACTGGAAAATCAAACTGTGCGTCTAGTCTTTCGAATGAGACGAAAAACCGAGATCGCGTGTGCAGCACGCACTTGTTGCACTGAAAAAGAACCCATGGCAACGAGAGTGTTGTCATCTGGCAAAATTATGTAAAATGAAATCCACCCTGATAGGTACACAAATTTGTATTTGTATTTCTTTTTATCACAACAGATTTCTCTGTGTGAAATTCGGGCTGCTCTCCCCAGGGAGAGCGCGTCGCTACACTACAGCGCCTCCCTTTTTTCTTTTCTTTTTTTTTTTGGTATTTTTTCCTGCATGCAGTTTTATTTGTTTTTCCTGTCGAAGTGGATTTTTCTACAGAATTTTGCCAGGAACAACCCTTTTGTTGCCGTGGGTTCTTTTACGTGCGCTAAGTGCATGCTGCACACGGGACCTCGGTTTATCGTCTCATCCGAATGACTAGCGTCCAGACCACCACTCAAGGTCTAATGGAGGGGGAGAAAATATCGGCGGCTCAGATTCTCTCGCTTCCTAGGCGGACGCGTTACCTCTAGGCCATCACTCCACTAATATAAGCATGCACTCAAGGCCTGACAAGCGCGTTGGATTATGCTGCTATCAAGTGCCTAGCAGATGTGGTGTAGCGCATATGACTTTGTCCGAGCACAGTGACGCCTCTTTGGTTTAAAAAGTGTTTTATTTGAAAGCATGCCACACATTACAACACAGATATAGATGAACAGGGCAACACGAAAATCTTATATTAAAAGTCCTGTCTTGATACATGCACATTTCTAAATATACGACGGATATAGAGCTCTAGAAGTTTATATACGTGATCAGACATGAGTTTCATCAAAACTTAGCTAAGATACAAATAAAGTGAAACAAACTGAATACTAAACGTGTGGTGGAGAGAGAAGTCAATAGAGAGAGGAAAAGAAAAAGAAGCAACAAGGCCAGGGAGCCAGCTGCATTGCTCGGACGGAAGAGCCTGGTATGGTCTGGAGATTAACAAATAATGAGGCCAGGAGATGAAATGATTAACAAATAGTAAAGAGTGGTAACTCTCCATTACACAAGGTACACAACTTCAAGTCAGTGATGTTTACGCTACCGATTCAGCTAGCACACAGGTAAATAAAAGGTACATTGGAACAAACCCAGACACTTCCTCAAAAAAGGAAGCGCCGGGCCTGTCCTTATACCAATCATTTGACATGTACACACAGCAGCAAAGACAGAAGAAATGTGCAAACACAAATTAGCTTTTATTCAAGACTGGCATAGCCTCTTTAATCCTGAATAAGCCACACAGAACACATGGACAATACAGAACAAACACATGGTTGCCTCGGTGGTTTATCAACTGGAAATTAACAAATAATGAGGCCTAGTATGGTCGTAACCCGCTACTAACTGTGTGTAGTATGGAACTGACCAATGGCGTAGTTCGGTCAACGTAGGCATTTAGTCACGTGTAAGTGTCAAAACGTTAGAACCAAGCAATGCAACTGGCTCCCAGGGCACAAGTCCAGCAAGACAGTGCGACTGAACTTGGCCGACAAAGCAAAGCGGCGAAGGCCAACCGTCCCGTCGGGGGAAAAAAAAAAAGAAGAGAAAAAAGAAAAAGAACAAGAGAGGCAAGGCCTTCAAGACTCACTTGTGATAAATTAAGTCCCCTAGCATTAATTACAGAGTAATTTCCCTTTTTTACTACCTGCACCAAAACGTTTGCAAAATAAATAAAAATTCCATGCTTAGCAAAAGAAGTTCCTGTTTGAACAAAAAATGATAATAATGACTCCTCTTGTTGTTGTGTCAGAATAAGAGGTCAAAGTGCCATGTTTAGAGAATACAAAAAATATAAATATAACAGTAAATGCAGTTTGCATATAATTAAGCTTCTTTTTATTTTTTTGTGGCCATCCCAGAGGTGCAATATTGTTTTAAACAAGATGACTGGAAAGAACTGAATTTTTCCTATTTTTTATGCCAAATTTGGTGTCAACTGACAAAGTATTTGCAGAGAAAATGTCAATGTTAAAGTTTACCACGGACACACAGACGCACAGACACACGACACACACACACACACACACACACACACACACACACACACAGAGAGAGAGAGAGAGAGAGAGAGACAACCGAACACCGGGTTAAAACATAGACTCACTTTGTTTACACAAGTGAGTCAAAAAGCACAACCTTGTATTCATAACGTGAGCTGGCAAGTAAAGGGGCAGCACTCATTCAGGCACATGCACTTAAATATAATTTTATATATATATGCATTTCCTACGTTTGACTGGAAAATCGAACTGAGCGTCTAGTCTTTCGGATGAGACGATAAACCGAGGTCCCGTGTGCAGCACGCACTTGGCGCACTGAAAAAAAAGAAGTCATAGCAACGAGAATGTTGTCCTCTGGTAAAATTATTTAAAAAGAAAAGCACTCTGATTGGTACACAAATATATATATATATATATATATATATATATATATATATATATATATATATGTATGTATGTATGTATGTATGTATTTGTGTTTGTATTTCTTTTTATCACATCAGATTTCTCTGTGTGAAATTCGGGCTGCTCTCCCCACGGAGAGCGCGTCGCTACACTGCAGCGCCACCCTTTTTTTTTTGTATTTTTTCCTGCGTGTAGTTTTATTTGTTTTTCCTATCGAAGGGGATTTTTTTACAGAATTTTGCCAGGAACAACCCTTTCGTTGCCGTGGGTTATTTTACGTGCGCTAAATGCATGCTGCACACGGGACCTCGGTTTATCGTCTCATCCGAATGACTAGCGTCCAGACCACCACTCAAGGTCTAGTGGAGGGGGAGAAAATATCGGCGGCTGAACCGTGATTCGAACCAGCGCACTCAGATTCTCTCGCTTCCAAGGCGGACGCGTTACCTCTCTCTCTCTCTCTCTCTCTATATATATATATATATATATATATATATATATATAAGTATGCGCTCATGGCCTTACAAAGCGCGTTGGATTATGCTGCAACCAGGCATCTGCCTTGTAGATGTGGTGGTAGCGTATATGGATTTGTCCGAACGCAGTGAGGCCTCATTGAGAAACTGAAACTGAAACTTACATGTATACAAATTGATGATGTTGGTGTGACGTCAAATAAAGATTCAAGACTTAAAAGATACACAATGAAATATTCTCTGCGGTTATAATTATATAACATTTATTTTGACGAATGACCCCGGTTTGACTCTGTAATCTCTCTCTCTCTCTCTCTCTCTCTCTCTCTCTCTCTCCCTCCCTCCCCCATTACATTACTCCTTAGGTGATGTTCACTTTCCAGTGTGTTATTATTGTTGTTACTATGTTAGTATTAGTATTGTCATTAATAGTATTATTGCTATTGTCAGTGGTAGTTTGGGGGGGCGGTGTGTGTGTGTGTGTGTGTGGGGGGGGGGGGGTTGGTGGGTTTTGTTGTTGTTGTTTTTCTTGTTTAGTTTTGTCTTGCACTTCAACTCTTTTTTTTTTCATTATAAAATAATGTATGTATTTTTTGCCATTGCGTTTGTATATAGCTTGTTACATATGAACGAGCACGATATAAGCTCAGGCTTGTTGTTGTTCAAGTTTTCTTAACTGAACGCTGTATTTCACCTTGTTTCTTGATATTAAAAATGTTTAACTCACTCAGTACGGCCAGTCCTCTCTTCGTCTCTACACAGACCCCCGGATGTCCAGTGGGTGTCTGAATGACCCAACCTTTAGCTTCCGTCGTCAGAATTGTGGTATTCTTTGTCAACATTCACGTCTTCAGTATAAGAGCGTTCCGCTTGCAATATTTTGATGATGGTAATTGGGGTGAAACGCTGTTAACGTCGTCTCTTTCGCCGTTCGTATGGAGAGAGTTAAACCAAATAAACGTAGAACAACACACATCAAATAGAATGCTCGCAGGACACGCGTTCGGAATAACGCTTAGCAGCGATCACTGCCTGAGGCCGAGGAAAACGTGTGTGGATTTTCATGGCCAAGAATTTACATAAGATTAATCAGTATTTTATCCGGCATATTATTTCTTAATCATGATGAGCTACTATAAAAACAAACCCACATCACGGTTTCGTTTATACTATGTATTCGAGTCAGAAAGAAAAAAATCTAGACTCTAGCCACAGTGTGTGTGTGTGTGTGTGTGTGTGTGTGTGTGTGTGTGTGTGTGTGTTTCGCGTTCAGCTTTCAAGGTGACAATGCGTGCGAGACAAGAGAGTGGGGGGTGAGGGAGGGAAAGAGAAACAGACAGACAGAAACGATTGACGCATATGACGCATTTGACACTTTAATTGTCTTTGGCCATGAGGTCTTTATGGCATGGGTGAATTGAATGCATCAACATACTTTTGATTCATAACAAACCATTATAACAAACGAATGAAATGGTGAAAGCAAATAATGAAACAAAACAAAGTTCCTTCTTTGAAGAATAATGATAGTAACCAACAGCCCCCCCCCCCCCCCCCCCCCCCCCCCCCCCCCATCCTCACCTAACACATTATAACTCCATTCATTCATCTATCTATCATTGTTCAACCTATCTGAAGACGGAGAGAGAGAAAGAGAGAGAGAAAAAAAACCGGACGGACAGACATACAGAGAAAGAGAGAGAGAGAGACAAACAGACAGACAGACAGACAGACAGAGGAAGAGAGAGAGAGGGGGGGAGAGAGACAGACAGACAGACAGAGACACAGGAAGAGAGAGGGGGGGAGAGCGAGAGACAGACAGACAGACAGAGACATTCATACATACAGACACACACACACACACACACACACACACACACACACACACACACACACACACACACAGAGGGAAAAAAAACAACAACAAAACTCTTGAAACCAGCTAACCCATCTATCCTCGCTGAACCCTCAAGGAAGCGTCACTGCGTTCGGACAAATCCGTACATATATATATACATACGCCAACCCACAACTGCTGGACCGAGATACCCGACAACCTGCATTTAAACCCAACGCGCTTTGGTAGGCCTTCAGTGTGTCAGGCCTTCAGTGTGTCTAGCCTTCAGTGTGTCTAGCCTTCAGTGTGTCAGGCCTTCAGTGTGTCTAGCCTTCAGTGTGTCAGGCCTTCAGTGTGTCAGGCCTTCAGTGTGTTGTGTCTAGCCTTCAGTGTGTCAGGCCTTCAGTGTGTCTAGCCTTCAGTGTGTCAGGCCTTCAGTGTGTCAGGCCTTCAGTGTGTCTAGCCTTCAGTGTGTCAGACCTTCAGTGTGTCAGGCCTTCAGTGTGTTGTGTCTAGCCTTCAGTGTGTCAGGCCTTCAGTGTGTCAGGCCTTCAGTGTGTCAGGCCTTCAGTGTGTTGTGTCAGGCCTTCAGTGTGTCAGGCCTTCAGTGTGTTGTGTCTAGCCTTCAGTGTGTCAGGCCTTCAGTGTGTCTAGCCTTCAGTGTGTCTAGCCTTCAGTGTGTTGTGTCTAGCCTTCAGTGTGTCAGGCCTTCAGTGTGTCTAGCCTTCAGTGTGTTGTGTCTAGCCTTCAGTGTGTCTAGCCTTCAGTGTGTCAGGCCTTCAGTGTGTCTAGCCTTCAGTGTGTCTAGCCTTCAGTGTGTCAGGCCTTCAGTGTGTTGCGTCTAGCCTTCAGTGTGTCAGGCCTTCAGTGTGTCAGCCTTCAGTGTCAGGCCTTCAGTTGTGTCAGGCCTTCAGTGTGTCAGGCCTTCAGTGTGTCTAGCCTTCAGTGTGTCAGGCCTTCAGTGTGTTGTGTCTAGCCTTCAGTGTGTCAGGCCTTCAGTGTGTCAGGCCTTCAGTGTGTCTAGCCTTCAGTGTGTCAGGCCTTCAGTGTGTTGTGTCTAGCCTTCAGTGTGTCAGGCCTTCAGTGTGTCAGGCCTTCAGTGTGTCTAGCCTTCA
>NC_134895.1:12856027-12866027 GCF_041734735.1 Babylonia areolata
TGCAGACCTGCTAGTGCCTGAACCCCCTTCGTGTGTATGCGCAAGCAGAAGATCAAATATGCACGTTAAAGATCCTGTAATCCATGTCAGCGTTCGGTGGGTTACGGAAACAAGAACATTCCCAGCATGCACACCCCCGAAAGCGGAGTATGGCTGCCTATATGGCGGGGTAAAAACGGTCATACACGTAAAATCCCACTCGTGTGCATACGAGTGAACGTGGGAGTTGCAGCCCACGAGCGCAGAAGAAGAAGAAGTCCTAAAACTTATATATATATATATATATTTTTTTTTATTTTTTTTATGTCGCTTATGTATGGACGTAAATGTCTTTTTCAGCGATACAGCCACCCTTTTTTTTCTTTTTTTTTTCCTACCTGCAGTTTTGTTTGTTTTTCCTACCGAAGTGGATTTTTCTCCAGAATTTTGCCAAGAACAACCCTTTTGTTGCTGTGGGTTCTTTTACGTTCGCTAAGTGCATGCGGCGCACGGGACCTCGGTTTGTCATCTCATCCGAATGACTAGCGTCCAGACCACCACTCAAGGTCTAGTGGAGGGGGAGAAAATATCTGCGGCTGAGCCGTGATTCGAACCAGCGCGCTCAGATTCTCTCGCATCCTGGGCGGACGCGTTACCTGTAGGCCGTCACTCCACATATCCATTCTAATCTTAGAAGTTGCCAATGAATTATGAAGAAAGGAATAAATATTGGGAGGAAAATAAATATATATATAAAAAAGGAGTTAGATGAAAGATATATATATATATATATATATATATATATATATATATATAAGAACCGATTCAAAAAATTTCAAGAATAGAAATTGAAAAAAAATAATAGATAGAAAAACCAATAATAATAATGATGAAAATGATGATGATGATGATGATGATAGGACCATTGCTATAGCATTAATTATACTCATCGGCTCGAACCCCATGGCACACACACACACACACACACACACACACACACGTACACACACACACACACACACACACACACACACACACACGTACACACACACACGTACACACACACACACACACGTACACACACACACACACACACACACACACACACACACACACACACGTACACACACACACACAACCATCCGAAGTGTGATTCCATTTGTCTGTGTATGCCTGATATCTGTGTGTGTGTGTGTGTGTGTGTGTGTGTGTGTGTGTGTACACCATATCTATGGATATATATATTGACCACTTCCCGGCCTCTCTCCCTCCCCCTCCCCCTCCCCCCCACCTCCCCCATCCACATGACCCCCTTGTGACCGTCCTTGATAAAAGACAGGTAGAACCACTCTGTCATACCTGACCACCTTTACTCTGCGGTCAAGTCACGTACACCTGTCACTCCTGTCCATGTGTTGCCAAGGGATCGTTACCTTGCAAAAGTCCTTTTATCATTATATATGTATATGTATATATATATAATGTTCGACTTTCAATATCAGTCCTTGGTCTTGCAACGTCAATACAGGTAAGACTTTGAAAAGAACCGGCAGGCTGGTGAATAAGCGTTAACACACTTACATACACACGCGCGAGAGCGAGCGAGCGCGCGCGTGCACACACACACACACACACACACACACACACACACACACACACAGATGTATGACATAATAATATATATGAATAATGGTGACGGGTTTCTCACTTTCCTGTCCGTTTCACCAACACTTGAACAGACGAATGATGAATAAATGCAATAAATAGATAAATAAATAAGTAAATAAACGAATATGTAAGTGAATCGAAAAATAAATAAATAAATAAATGAAAAATAAATACATAAACCTGTAGACAGTTAGACAGACAGACAGATAGATAGATAGATAGATAGATAGATAAACCACCTTTCCTCAACCACCAAAGGTATCCTCGCTCTAACCCGTTTATCCTGCACTGGTCAGATATTCAGTCAATCAGCTGATCAACCAACCAGTCAATCAATCATTAATAATAAAAATAGATTTTAAGGCGCTTCCAGTTTCACACAGATTTAGCGCTGCTGCCAGGAATAAGAAACCACTGACCCTGATTAATTTAGGTTGACATGAAATCGTCTTAGATTTATTTGCAGCGTGTACGGTGAGCGTGCGCGCGCGCGTACACACACACACACACACACACACACACACACACACATAAACTCGCGAGAGCGCGCTTACACATACATCCCCCTACACATGTAAGAGTCACAACATGTGCGAGTGAGTGAGTGTGTGTGTGTGTGCATGCGTGCGTACTTCTGTGTGTGTTTGTGTGTGCGCGTGCGTATATGTATGTGTGTATGCGCGCTTACGCGTGCGTACATGCATGTGTGTGTATGTTTGTGTGTATGTATGCATGTGCGTGTTTGTGCGCGTGTGTATGTTTGTGTGTATGTATGCGTTCGTGTTTGTGTGTGTGTGTGCGTGCGTATATGTATGTATGTGTGTGTGTGTGTGTGTGTGTGTGCGCGCGCGAGCGCGTGCGTGTGACTGCGTGTGTATGTTTGTGTGTATGTATGCTTGCCGTTCTCTCTCTCTCTCTCTCTCTCTCTCTCTCTCTCTCGCCAGGTACGCAGTCACAGAACGCTTCATTACCTGATCACCACCTTTCCCTTGCCCTGCCAGCCCCCAGCACAGAGGGCATGGCCAGCTGGAGGTGAAGAGAGCGGCAGCAATATAATATTGGTTCCTGGCCAGTTACACACACTACACTGGACCCACCACCACCACCACCACCAGCTTCAGTTATGCAAGTTTCTCCCCCAGGGTAGTAGTAGCTGTGGTGGTGGTGGGGGTTTGGGCCTGAAGGTGGGTGTGCTGGAAGGGTGGTGAGGGGGTGGTGGGTGGAGAGGGTTGTATGAGGAGGTGGAGGTGGAGGGGGAGGGGGACAGTGGGTAGGTAGGTGGGTAGGTGGGTCAGGGGTTGGAGGGAGGGTGTGGGGGGGAAGGGGGAAGATTTAGTAGTTGTTGGGCTCTCCAAATCGTCCACACCACTCCACGCTTGATTTACAACTCCCACCCCACCCCCCCACCCCCCACCCCCCCCACCCGCCCTCCCACTTCACCTTTGGCCCTTGTTGAGTGCTCTCACCCTGGTGGCGGGGGAGGGGGAGCGGAGGGACGAGAAGGGAGAGTGGGGTGGGGGGTGACAGGTCCAATAGGCTTTCCTTCAACGGGGCCTCAAGTTCCATTAGTAGGCTCTCTTCATCCCATGTTTATAACTACAAGCCCTTTTCGCCTCCGTGTTCTACCACCAGCACAAAGACCTGTTTTGTTTTCATTCCAGCCTCCATTTACAAGCCTCTGTTGACTCAAAGCCCAGTCAGAGGTGTAGGTTCGTTCCGGCAATCGACCATCGCAAGTCCAAGTCACTTTTTCGTCCCAGGTCTAAGTGGAATCTGCCCGTCTTGTAAGACAAGCTCTTTTGGCCTGTGTTCCGCCACTGAGACCTGTTGTTAACAGTCCAGGGTCCGTTACAAGCCTCTCTTGATCCAAAAGTCTGGCGTAAGTTCTTGATGGCCAAAGTCTGTTACAAGACTCTTTTAGTTTGCGGTCTAAGTGGAATCCACCCGTCTCGTAAGACAAGTCCATGTTCTGGGGCAAAGGCCTGTTTTCGTTCCGACTTCCATGACAGGTCTCTTTTAGGTCAAAAGCCCAGTGGTGTTGGTTCATTTCGTCAAACGACCATCACAAACCCCAGTCTCAGGTCTAAATGGAATCCGCCCCTCTTGTAAAGACAAGCGCTCTTTTGGGCCCAGTGTTCCCAGCGGCACAAAGACCCGTATTCAAGCCCATAGTGGTGCAGGCTCGGTTCGTCAAACGACCATTACATGTCCAAGTCAATTTTCGTACGAGGTCCAAGTGGAACCTGTCCGTCTTCGTAAGACTGACAAGCTCTTTCCAGTTCTCAGAACTGGCCTGTTTTCATTACAAGTTCTGCTACAAGCCTCTTTCGATCTAAAGCCTAGTAAAGGTTCGTTTCAGACGGGCGCAATAGCCGAGTGGTTTGTCAATCTGAGGGTCCCGGGTTCGAATCACAGTGACGGCGCCTGGTGGGTAAAAGGTGGAGATTTTTACGATCTCCCAGGTCAACATATGTGCAGACCTGCTAGTGCCTGAACCCCCTTCGTGTGTATATGCAAGCAGAATATCAAATACGCACGTTAAAGATCCTGTAATCCATGTCAGCGTTCGGTGGGTTATGGAAACAAGAACATACCCAGCATGCACACCCCCGAAAGCGGAGTATGGCTGCCTACATGGCGGGGTAAAAACGGTCATACACGTAAAAGCCCACTCGTGTGCATACGAGTGTACGCAGAAGAAGAAGAAGAAGAAGAGGTTCGTTTCAGAATGAGTGCTTCACAAATCCAAATCTACCATTCGAAGTGGAACATGCCTGTATTGTAAACCAGTCTCTGCCGCTCCACCTTCCGCCAGTTTAAAGACCTGTCTGTTTTCATTCCAACTGTCCATAACAAGCCTCTTTGGATCCAAAGCATGCAGAGTCTTATTTCGGCCAACGTCCTCCACAAAACTGAACGACCATTGAACTGCCCTAAGAAGAAGAAAGAAAGAAAGAAAAGAAGGAAAGAAAGAAAGAAGAAGAAAGAAACAAACAAACAAAGAAGAAGAAGAAAGAAAAAAGGAAAGAAAGAAAGAAAGAAGAAGGAAAGAAACAAACAAACAAAGAAGAAGAAGAAAGAAAAAAGGAAAGAAAGAAAGAAGAAGAAAGAAACAAACAGAGAAGAAGAAGAAAGAAAGAAATGAAGGAAAGAAAGAAAGAAGAAGAAAGAAAAAAAGAAGGAAAGAAAGAAAGAAGAAGAAGAAGGAAAGAAAGAAGGAGAAGAAGAAAGAAAGAAAAGAAGAAAAAGAAGGAAAGAAAGAAACAAAGTAGAAGAAGAAGAAAGAAAAAAAAAGAAAACAAGGAAAGAAAGAAAGAAAGAAGAATGAAAGAAACAAACAAAGAAGAAGAAGGAGAAAGAAAGAAAGAAAAAAAAGAAAGAAGAAGAAAAATAAAAAACCCACTAAAAGCACAGACAGACAACCACCCTTGCACAACAGCTGGGGTCAGGGTTGGGGGTAGGGATAGGGGAGAGAGGGTGGAGGGTGACTAAGGGGGGGGGGGGAAGCGAACCCCAACCCATCAGACACACGAGACAATAGACACTAATATCGAATTCTAGTGTCTATGACGAGACCACGACAGGACAGACGACACCACACAACTCCAACAGCACGGAGGACAAAGGGGATGGTTTTGCATTTCACTTTACCACCCGCGGCAATCTGAACTTCCGCTTTGTGAATTGCGGGCCTCTGGCTGGCTGGCTTTCAATTTTTTTTTGGACGTTGACTACATACGCGTTGATAAGTAGCCTAAAGTTGACCAGACATTGATAAGAAGCATAAGGTTGACTTGATGATAAGAAACACAGTTTGGCTACACATTGATAAGAAACCTAACGTTGACCAGACATTGATAAGAAGCACTGACTTGATGATAAGTAGCACAGTTTGGCTACACGTTGATAAGAAGCCTGAAGTTGACCAGACATTGATAACAAGCATAAGATTGACTTGGTGATAAGAAGCGCAGTTTGGCTACACATTGATAAGTAGCGTACAGTTGACCAGACATTGATAAGAAGCATTGACTTCATGATAAGTAGCACAGTTTGGCTACACGTTGATAAGAAGCCTGAAGTTGACCAGACATTGATAACAAGCATAAGGTTGACTTGATGATAAGAAACACAGTTTGGCTACACGTTGATAAGTAGCTTACAGTTGACCAGACATTGATAACAAGCATAAGGTTGACCTTATGATGATAAGAAGCACAGTTTGGCTGCACGTTGATAAGAAGCCTGATGTTTACCAGACATTGATAAGAAGCATAAGGTTGACTTGATGTATAAGAAGCACAGTTAAGCTCCATGTTGATAAGAAGCCTGAAGTTGACCAGACATTGATAAGAAACATGGGGTTGATTTGATGATAAGAAGCAAAGTTTGGCTACACGTTGATAAGAAGCCTGAAGTTGACCAGACATTGATAAGAAGCATGAGGTTGACTTGATAAGAAGCACAGTTTGGCTACACGTTGATAAGAAGCATAAGGTTGACTTGACGATGATAAGAAGCATGGGTTGGTCACACATTGATAAGAAGCCTAAAGTTGACCAGACATTGATAAGAAGCACAAGGTTAACTTGATGATAAGAAGCACAGTTTGACAATACCTTGATAAGAAGCATATGGTTAACTTGACGATGAAAAGAAGCATGGGTTGGTCACACGTCGATAAGAAGTGTAAGGTTGAGCAGAAGCTGATAAGAACCATAAGGTTGACTAGAAGTTGATAAGAAGCATAAGGTTGACTAGAAGTTGATAAGAAGCATAAGGTTGACTTGAGGATGGTAAGAAGCATGGTTTGGTCACACGTCGATAAGAAGTATAAGGTTGAGCAGAAGCTGATAAGAAGCATAAGGTTGACTAGAAGTTGATAAGAAGCATAAGGTTGATTAAAACGTTATAAGAAGCATAAGGTTGAGTTCTGTTTAAACAAAGGTTGACTTGACGATGATAGGAAGCATAGGTTGGTCACACGTCGATAAGAAGTATAAGGTTGAGTAGAACTTGATTAGAAGCATAGAACTGACTAAAACATTATTAGAAGCACTAAGTTGATTTGACGATGGTAAGAAAGCATAGGTTGGCAACGCGTAGATAAAAGGATAAGGATGACTAGAAGTTGATAAGATAAGATAAGTTGATAAGAAGCAAAAGGTTGATTAAAACGTTTGTATGAAGCATACGATGATAAAGACAGAAAGGTTGGGTAGCCGTTGATAAGAAACATTATATAAAGATTGACTAGAAGTTGATAAGAAGCATAAGGTTGATTAAAATGTTATAAGAAAAGTAAGGCTGACTTGACGATGATAAGAAGCATAGCTTGGGTAACCGTTGATAAGAAACATCATTATATAAAGATTGACTAGAAGTTGATAAGAAGCATAAGGTTGATTAAAATGTTGTAAGAAAAGTAAGGCTGACTTGACGATAATAAGAAGCATAGCTTGGATAGACGTTGATAAGAAACATTATATAAAGATTGACTAGAAGTTGATAAGAAGCATAAGGTTGATTAAAATGTTATAAGAAAAGTAAGGCTGACTTGACGATGATAAGAAGCATAGCTTGGGTAGCCGTTGATAAGAAACATCATTATATAAAGATTGACTAGAAGTTGATAAGAAGCATAAAGTTGATTAAAATGTTATAAGAAAAGTAAGGCTGACTTGACGATGATAAGAAGCATAGCTTGGGTAGCCGTTGATAAGAAACATCATTATATAAAGATTGACTAGAAGTTGATAAGAAGCAAAAGGTTGATTAAAATGTTATAAGAAAAGTAAGGCTGACTTGACGATGATAAGAAGCATAGCTTGGGTAGCCGTTGATAAGAAACATCATTATATAAAGATTGACTAGAAGTTGATAAGAAGCATAAGGTTGATTAAAATGTTATAAGAAAAGTAAGGCTGACTTGACGATAATAAGAAGCATAGCTTGGGTAGCCGTTGATAAGAAACATCATTATATAAAGATTGACTAGAAGTTGATAAGAAGCATATGGTTGATTAAAATGTTATAAGAAAAGTAAGGCTGACTTGACGATGATAAGAAGCATAGCTTGGGTAGCCGTTGATAAGAAACATCATTATATAAAGATTGACTAGAAGTTGATAAGAAGCATAAGGTTGATTAAAATGTTATAAGAAAAGTAAGGCTGACTTGACGATAATAAGAAGCATAGCTTGGGTAGCCGTTGATAAGAAACATCATTATATAAAGATTGACTAGAAGTTGATAAGAAGCATATGGTTGATTAAAATGTTATAAGAAAAGTAAGGCTGACTTGACGATGATAAGAAGCATAGCTTGGGTAGACGTTGATAAAAACAACAACGTATGATTGACTAGAAATTGATAAGGAGCATAACATTGATTCGTCGTTGATAAAAAGCATAAGGCTGACAAGAAGTTGATAAGAAGCATAACGTGGTGTTAAGGATTATGTAGAGAAAAAAAACAACTATTGGTTGTGTCGCAAAGGAAAGTCATTTACAGCTTAATCTTTTGTGAAGGACTATGACTCTGAAATTAGGAGGCAAACTTGCACTGGTTCTTAGTGCTGCAGCCTTGGGGGCTAGTTGGTTTAAACATTTTTTTTTAAATATCAAGAAACAAGGTGCAATACAGCGTTCAATTAAGAAGACTTGAGCAACAACAAGCATGAGCTTATATCGTGCTCGTTCATATGTAACAAGCAATACACAAACGCAATGGCGAAAATACACACATTATTTGACAATGAAAAGAAGGTTGAAGTGCAAGACAAAACTAAACAAGAAAAACAACAACAACAAAAAAAAAACAAAAAAACAAACAAACTACTATTACCGCAACTACCACTGACAACAACAACAATGAAAATATTAATGATAATACTAATACTAACATAGTAGCAACAATAATAACACACTGGAAAGTAAACATCACCTAAGGAGTAATGTAATGGGGGAGGGAGAGGGAGAGAGAGAGGGGGGGGAGAGAGGGAGAGAGAGAGGGGGGAGAGAGAGAGAGAGAGAGAGGGAGAGAGAGAGAGAGAGAGAGAGAGAGAGAGAGATTACTGTGTGAAACCGGGGCCATTCGTCAAAATAAATGTTCACTATAACTGCAGAGAATATTTCATTGTGAATCTTTTAAGACTTGAATCTTTTTGATTGTCCAATAAAGTCTTGTACAGTCAAAACTATGTGTTCATTCTCAAGGGAACTAATAACTCGGTCACCCCGCCCCAACGCTGACTGTCCTAAAAACCCTCTTGGCTGAGAGACTGGGGGGGGGGGGGTGTATCTTGAGCAAGGCACTCTCCACTAAAATCAGATTCTCGCTTAGATGGTCAGGACAGCAGATTGCTCCTCTGCTGTTCTGGTGGTCATAGTCGGAAAGGACTGACCCTCAAACGGAGAAATAACAAAAATTCAAACAATTCCAAATACTGAAGGTATAAAGGGTTTTTTTTCCCGTGGAGGAAAAAAAAAAGTGATGAAAATGTCAAAGACATGAAACTCATTATTGATTAAGTTCTTGGAAAGAAAGGGATAAACTAGACCCAAAAAATCAAAGATTTGAAGTCCAGGTTAATTCGTCTGTACCCTTTAAATTGTTTGTACGCCAGCTGATGTCCCCATTCAAATATCACCCACAAGCATGTATAATTTAAACAAAACGCAAGGAAGCAAAAAAAAAACAAACAAACATTATCGTAACAATGTGAAAGTAGCGTCAAAATCAAAAAGTCCAGTTAATACTTAATATTAACAAGCACAATACTCTCAACACTTCGTGACTACGCTTCTCCAAACAGCTGTCACAGAGGAAAATGGGAAAGAAGGGAGAGAGACAGAGACAGACAGACAGACAGACAGACACACACACACACACACACACACAGACACACAGAGAGAGAGAGAGAGAGAGAGAGAAGACATAAAATAAATCCCACAACGAACGCCCTTTCTACATCAATCACACTCAACACCTTCCAGTCAGTCCACTAGCAGTAGTTAGGTGGGGTAGCCCGCCAACAAATAAAACGGCCGGTCTCCCCCAACCCCCGCACCCCACCCCACCCCCCGCACCCCCCCCCCCCTCCACCCCCACCCCCATCCCCTCCCTCCCTTACTATCTCGTTAGCGGAGTTACAGTATAGACCAGAAGGTCTTGCCCACGGGTCATTGGTAATCGAATCACGGCCCCTTGTGGCCTGTTGGTCATTGCACGGTTTACTGATCAAACGTTCCCCTCCCCCCTACCCCCCCTAGTCCCGGCCCGCCCGTTTGATCAACTTGTAACTGACTCTTTGACGGCAAGGGAGTGTGGGTTTGTGGTGAAGGTGTGTGTG
>NC_134895.1:12868527-12881027 GCF_041734735.1 Babylonia areolata
TTTGATATTTTATTGTCATTACCTGCATAGGTCTATTGACAAGGGGGTGATAGGGTTAATTCTTATGTCACCACAAGTACCATACCACACTCTGCTTAATCCATCAAAACAAAACAAAACATGTAAACAAAGAAAAACAAAACAACTTTTATCGAAATGCAACATCCTTACAGTATGGAAGCAACAAATATTAAAAAAGAAACAAAAACAAAACCCAAAGACAAAAACACCATTACTCGACCATCCATTCTATCAACGATACTGTTCAATGTCTACCTTATTATCTGGCTTACAGTCTGAACATAAGATAGTAGACATTATACATTATTATCCCCCTCATTTACTCTGGTATTGTTCTGAATAGTAAGACTACATCTTATTCTTTGTGCTTCTACAAGAAATTTAGCTATTGACAGTATTGTGAGGTCATCATTAGACGACAAAGCAGAAACAATGTCGTGCCTTTTAGCTACATCAGACTGAAAGAACTCGTACTTATCTCTTACCCTATCGAATGATTTACATTGAAACAAGTAATGTTTTTCATCATCTACACTAAAAGCACACAAAGGGCATGGTGATTCTGTGGATGTCCCAGGCTGAAACCATCATTTATTTGGATTAAATCCAAATGTCCTTAGTCGAAATCTTGCAAAGTTTATTCTTTGCCACTTATCTGTGATGACTGTCAGGAATTTTTCCGTTTAAGGGGTGGGGGGGAGAGAGTGAGAGACAGAAAAGTAGAGAGAGAGAGAGAGCAATAACTACAGTTCAGACTCACACACTATTTGTATTGTATTTGTATTTGTATTTCTTTTTATCACATCAGATTTCTCTGTGTGAAATTCGGGCTGGTCTCCCCAGGGAGAGCGCGTCGCTACACTACAGCGCCACCCATTTTTTTTGTATTTTTTCCTGCGTGTAGTTTTATTTGTTTTTCCTATCGAAATGGATTTTTCTACAGAATTTTGCCAGGAACAACCCTTTTGTTGCCGTGGGTTCTTTTACGTGCGCTAAATGCATGCTGCACACGGGACCTCGGTTTATCGTCTCATCCGAATGACTACACTGATAAATCTCTTTTCAACAAGGCTCAGCAAGCCAAGGGGTTAATATTACACAGAGTAGGAAACTTGGACGAAGGTGTGTTGCAATTGGAAAAAAAAGCGGATTTGGAGAGAATGAAAGCAAACTGGCTTTAGGCTACGAGAGGGATCGCGTCCTCGTGGTTTCTATCACCCAACCCCCATAGCGATTTGAGTGATGGTCTAGAGGTAACGCGTCCGCCTAGGAAGCGAGAGAATGGTTCGAATCACGGCTGAGCCGCCGATATTTTCTCCCCCTCCACTGGACCTTGAGTGGTGGTCTGACTGGACGCTAGTCATTCGGATGAGACGATGTGTCCCGTGTGCAACATGCACTTAGCGCACGTAAAAGAACCCACGGCAACAAAAGGGTTGTTCCCGGCAAAATTCTGCAGAAGAAATCCACTTCGATAAGAAAAACAAATAAAACTGCACGCACGGAAAAAAAAAAAAAAAATGGGTGGCGCTCTGAGTGTAGCGACGTGCTGTCCCTGGGGTGAGCAGCCCGAATTTCACACAGTGAAATCTGTTGTGATAAAAAAAAAAAAGAAATACAAGTTACATAAATATAACCATAAAAGGCAGCAAGGTGAGGAACAGTATACAGATACTTCATAATACAGCACCTATCCTTGGTCAGAGACCAATACAAGCTCTGAGCGCTTTACAAACTCGGGGTCTTTGCACAACAGGCTGCCTACATGGGTAGAGCTGACGGATGGCTGCCACTGGCGCGCTCATCATTCGTTTCCTGTGTCATTCAATCAAATTCCAGGCACGCGCACATAGACACCCAGACAGACATGTAACATTTTACGAGTATGACTGACTGTTTTGTTTTTTTGGGTTTTTTGTGTTTTTTTTTGTTGTTGTTGTTGTTTTTGGTGGGGTTTTTTTGTTTTTGTTTTTTGTTTGTTTGTTTTTTTTGGTTTTTTTCTTTTTTCTTTTTTTTTTTCATTTACTGTGCCATGTAAGCAGCCACACTCCGTTTTCGGGGGTGTGCATGCTGGGTATGTTCTTGTTTCCATAATCCACTGAACGCTGACATGAGTGGAGTACAGGATCTTTAACGTGCATATTTGATCATCTGCGTGCGTATTGAATACACACGAAGGGGGTTCAGGCACAAAGCAGGTCTGCAAATATAAAGAACGGGAAAATCTCCACCCTTTACCCACCAGGCGCCGTTACCGAGATTCGAAGCCAGGACACTCAGGTTGAAAGTCCAAGGCACCTGGAGCGTTACCCTCAAATTGTTACACTTATAGTCCTGGACCCACACCCCACCCCTTTACCCCCCACTCCCATTGAACATCCCTTTGCGGTCGGCCGGACGACAAGCAACATGACTCTATTTGATCCCTCTACCCTCTCCGTTACAGTCCTCTCCATATACGGGAGCCCCAAGGTGCCAAGTAATCAGAAAATAACGCTTTCTGCGAACGAACACCAGTTTGATTCGCGCGGCAGGTTAAAGTACCCAGGAGCAGGCACCGTGGCAAAGTGGGACAGGCAGGTGTTGGACTTCTGCTGATCCTGTGTTCGCCAGTGATCAGGGTTCTTCTTCTTCTTCTGCGCTCGTGGTCTGCAAATCCCACGTTCACGTGCGTATTTGAGCTTCTGCTTGCCGTAAACACGCGAAGGGGGTTCAGGCACTGGCAGGTCTGCACATATGTTGACCTGGGAGATCGGAAAAATCTCCACCTTTTAAGACACCAGGCGCCGTCAACGTGATTCGAACCCGGGACCCTCAGATTGAAAGTCCAGCGCTTTAACCACTCGGCTATTGCGCCGGTCGATCAAGGTTCGAGGCTCCGTTTCGTCACGGTGTGTGTGTGTGTGTGTTTGTGTGTGTGTGTGTGTGTGTGTGCGTGTGTGTGTGTGTGTGTGTGTGTGTGTGTGTGTGTGTGTGTGTTTGTGTGTGTGTGTGTGTGTGTGTGTGTGTCTCCTTGGGGAATGGCACTTCGTTTGTACTCCGATTGTCCTCAATATTCTACCTAGGTCTGAATGGGAAAGACCTAACTTCGGTTGGGGGTGGGGTGAGGGTGGAGGGGGATGGGTGAGGGGAGTAGAGCGGTGGGTGTGGGGGGGGTGGGGGGGGGGGGGGGGGGGGGGGGCGGGGCAGGGGGTTAAAGCGGTGGGGTGAGAGAGTGGGGAGGGGGGGGGGGGGGTTCAAAGCGGCGGAAGGAGAGGATTGGGCCCCGCCTTGCCATGCCGAGCCCCTAGACAGTGAATGAATGATTTTTGATTTCGCTGCCCCAATAGCCACCCCTTCACCACTATCTATCTTTCTATCAACGCACACACACACACACACACACACACACACACACACATATATATATATATATATATATATATATATAATTGCATATACATACCATATCTCTCTCTACACACTAAAAACATACACACACACAGATGAGAAAGAGAGAAAGAAATAAAGAAAGATGGGGAGGACAAAGGAAAGAAGTGAAAGAGTGAGGCAGAGAGAGGCAGAGAGAGACAGAGAGAGACGTATTTGTGTGTGTGTGTGTGTATGTGCGTGCGTGCGCGCGCGCGCGCGTGTGTTTGTGTATGTGACAAACAGACAAACAGAGATTGGAATGAGAGCGCGCGGCGTGGCAGGCGGACAGGCAGATATTATAGACGCTGAGACAGATAGAGAGAGACAGACAGACAGACAGACTGACAGACAGACAGACAAACACAAACAGACAGACAGACAGACAGACAGACACACACAGAGAGAAAAAGAGAACACCACACAGCAAAATAGACGTGTAGGTATAGACAGTTGATGACTCAGCGTCTAAGACGACCGCCCACGCCCCTTCCTTCCCCCCCCCCCCGCCCCTCCGCCCCCCCCGATCCCCTCGCACCCACACCCCCTACCCCCCACCCCCACCCCCTACCCCCCACCCCCACCCCCAAAAAAAGGCAAACTGAAACCAAACCGCAGCTAAATTTGTGAAAGGGGGGACGTCACGACTGAATGCAGAACAGGGAACCTTCCCCCTGAATGGAAAGAAAATGAACAAAAGGGGGAAAAAAAAGGAATGAATATAATATTTGGAGAAAAAAAAAAACAGAAAGAAAGAAAGAAAAAAAAAGCACGAACACATTATCTGAATATCATTCAACTCCAAGCCCAAAACCAGAACGGGGGAAGGTATTTCTTTCATATTCATACAGAATGTATTGAAAATTGCTGGCTTCATAGGGGACGACATTGTTGACTCTGAGCGAGCGAGCAAGCATGCGGGACACAGAGAGAGAGAGAGAGGGGGGGGGGAGTTGCAGGGGAGGTGGGGTGGGGTGGGGTGGGGCGGGAGGCGGTGGGGGGGGGGGAAGGGAGTAGAGAGTGAGAAAGGGGGGAGTGGGGGGGGGGATGAGGAGGGAAGGAAGGTGGATTTTCAAATCAAGCGTAGACACACGTATACCTGTCAGAATGTGTGCTGGAAATAAATAAGTGCATAAATAGATTATATATATATATATATATATATATATATATTTATTTATTTATTTATATTATATTCATGAACATATTTTACACTGAATATATGAATAAACTTTATGTGAGCGCTACAAAAACAAACCAGAGGAGGCAAGGACACACACACACACACACACACACACACACCACCCAGAAATAAGTATACATTTACACACACACACACACACACACAAACACACACACACAACACACACACACACACACACACAACACACACACACAACACAGAGACAGATAAGCACACAGACATGCAGATAATCATATGCATACAGACAGGAGTACAGACAGACAGACAGACACACGGACAGGCACACAGCCCTGCAAACAGACAGACAGGCAGACAGACAGACTGACACAATCACGGGCAAACAGACAGACACACAAAAGAAGAGTGACAAACATGCATGCAGACAAACAGATAGACACACAGACAGACAGACAAATATGCACACACACACACACACACACACACACACACACACACACACAGAGGCAGACAGATAGACACGCAGACATAACACACAGACAGACAGGCAGGCAGACAGAGGGACAAACAGGCAGACAGGCAGACAGACAGACAGAGAGACAGATCGACGGACAGACAGAGAGAGAGAGAGCGGACGCAGACGCAGGCAAGAAAGTTGGTGACATGTGAGTGCAAAGTTTGAAGCAGGCCACATTCCTGTTAGACGGGTTGTGTGTGTGTGTGTGTGTGTGTGTGTGTGATTGGGGGTGAGGGGAGGGGGGGGGGGCGAGTGAAGCGGTGTCGGAGGGAGGAGGTTGAGTGGTGGGGGGGTAGGGTTTGGGGGGGTGGGGGGAGGAGGGGAGAGCTAGGACGAGCAGACGACAGTTTGGTGGCTGCTTTAAAAAAAAAAAAAAAGACTTGGCCCAAGTGTGGTATTTAAAAAAAAAAGGAGAAGAAGAAGAAGAAGAAGAAGAAGAAAGAAGAAGCAGAAGAAGAAGAAGAAGAAGAAGAAGCAGAAGAAGAAAAAGAAGAAGAAGAAAGAAAGAAAGAAAGAAAAAAGAGGTGGGGGTTGTGGGAGAGAAGAAGTATGAAAAGAAAAGAAAATTATTCTCTTTATTATTGTTTACTTGCCACTGTGAAAATAATGGTAAAGGCTTTATATTTTATATAATTTCTTCATAATCATTTACTTGTCACTGTGAAAATAATAGTCAAGGTTTTGTGGTTGTTGTTTTTTCTTTCTAACTTTATACAACATAAAGATTTTCACATAAACCTTTTCTTTCTTTTTTAAATAATGTTTTATAGTTACCGAATCCTACATGGCATAACTGTATCGATTCTGAACGAGAGAACTATGACATGACAGATGAGTATTCTTCTTCTTTTTCTTCTTCGTTCGTGGGCTGCACCGCAAGTCCAGTGTTCACTCATATGTATACATGTACACGAGTGGGCTTTTACGTACACGTATGACCGTTGATGTAGATGCATAATCACGAAAGCAATCTTCTTCTTCTTCTTCTTCTTCTTGTGCATGAACTGCAATTCCTACGTTCACTTGTATACAGTGTACGGATAGGTTTGTTATGCCCCCCCCCCCAACCCCCACCCCCCCTTTTTTTTAACCCACCACGTAGGTAACTATACTCCGCTTTCCGGGACTGACGTGCCATGCTGGATACGCTCTCGTTTCCAAAACTCTAACATGGATTACAAAAAATCTTCCACGTGCGCGTTTGAAATCCTGCACACACACACACACACACACACACACACACACACACACACACACACACACACACATAAAATGAGTCCAGGATGAATGTATGTAATGTTTCAGTGCCCCCAGGGGTCACACGAAATAAACTCCTTGCCTTGCCTTGCCTTGCCTTGGCTTGCCTTGCCTTGCCTTGCCTTGCCTTGCACAAGCAGGTCTGCACACATGTTGACCTGGTAGATCGAGGGGGACGGGGTGGGGGGCGGGGGGTGTGTGTGTGTGTGAAAAACATCTCCACTCTTTACCCACCAGGCGCTGTGTCAGGGATTTGAACCCACAAGGCCATTAGACTGAAAGTCCATCGCGTTGACCACTCAGCTGTCGAGCCAGTCAGCGAATATAATATATATATATATATATATATATATATATATATATATATATATATATATATATATATATATCAGTCCCAGCGCATTGACGCCTCTATGAATCTAACATTTACTGCAAGGAAAACGAAAAAGGAAGTTCGCACTTTTCAGCATTAACTTTATCATTTCAAAAAACAAGTTAAAAATTTTTTTTTTTTAATAATAATAAAATCAATCCAGCAATGACTTGATTCTTCTTCTACACTTTACACAATATATGTAAAAACTATACAGACCACACACACACACACACACACACACACACACGCACGCACGCACGCACGCACGCACGCACGCACGCACGCACGCACGCACGCACGCACGCACGCACACACACACACACACACACACACACACACACATTGAAACAATACCCACACCGAATCGATCCAAAAACTAACCTTCATCCAATTCACACTGTGCAGGAGAGAGAGAGAGAGAGAGAGAGAGAGAGAGAGAGAGAGAGAGAGATCAAGACAAGACAAGACAAGACAAGACAAATCTTTATTATCGAGGGTAATAGATTAGCAAGTAACATGTTGTTGTTTTTTTTACGTCCAACCCTCGCCCTAAAGAGAGAATAAAGCTAAAGAAGCGAAATGAGCAACAACAACAAAGAGAGAGAGAGAGAGAGAGAGAGAGAGAGAGAGAGAGAGAGAGAGAAAACACAATCAAAATACATCAGTATTTTCCCATTATTCCACCATTCACGGCCATTCCACCCCCTCACCCCCCCACCCCAAAAATAAAAATTTAAAAAATATATATATATATATATGAGAGAAAACCTATTCATAGCCCACATCTCTCTCTCTCTCTCTCTCTCTCTCTCTCTCTCTCTAGCTCCATTCCCCTCTCTCTCCAACCCACCCCCCCCTCTCTCTCTCTCTCTCTCTCTCTCTCTCTCTGTATGCCGAGTCTCCCCTCCTCCCCCCCCCTCTCTCTCTCTCTCTCCATATTCATCCATCCACCCCCACACCCCCACCCTCTCTATCTACCCCCACCCCTTCCTCCACTCTCAACAGCGCTTGACACTCACCTGGTACGGCTTTTCTTTTTTTCTGCAGACCTTGCATATATATATATATATATATGTGGCTATTGCCCCATTGCCTTCCCACCCCACCCCACCCCTACCCCCGTCGTCACCCCCCCACCCCCGCCTCAGTCCCATACTTGCCCCCCCCTCTCTCCCCCCCCCCCACCCCCCCCCCCCCCCCCCAATGATACTAACAGCCCCTATGTTTTGTTAACCTTCGACCTTTAAAGTGCGAGTGCTTCAGTGCAGCCGGTTAAATCGACTGGGAAGAATCGACAGAATCCTTGTGGTCTCGTCTCGCCACAACGCAACACTCTCTCTCTCTCTCTCTCTCTCTCTCTCTCTCTCTCTCTCTCTCTGTCTGTCTGTCTCTCCATGTCAGAATGCCAGTTTTGTTTGAAGGAACAAAATGAGTCTGTCTCTGAATTCTGCAATAAATTGCTGTTCGTTTCCTACACCCTGGGACAACCACACAATTCCAAAACCTGACATGGAAAGTAAAGAAAAATATAGTTGGTTCTTTTCTTTTAAAAGTATATTTCAACCAGAAACATATCTCAGAATCATTACAGACAAACGGCACAGAATAAATTATGTGAGATTTAGGTTAAGAACTCTGGGGTTTAATGCAAACAGGAGATGGTTTGAACCTGGGACTTCTATACAATCACCATGCCCTCTCTGTGGATACCAAGTGGATGATGAAAAACATTTTCTTTTTCAGTGTGAAATTTATAATACTGTGCGAGAAAATGCATATTCTTTGAAACAGAGATGGCTAAAAGCCATGATGTTGTTACTGTTTTGTCATGTGATAATGAAATCATAATTAGATCGGTCGCTAAATTCATTGCAGAAGCTCAAACAATGAGACAAAGGTACATAAGTGAATAGTTTTAACAGCACAGAAGACACTTAATTATAGTTAGTACAGAAGTTGCTATTTTATTTGGACAAAACAGAAAACATAACATTGCATACTTGAGTGTATTGTTGAGGCAGTATGTATTGGTTCGATGTATTTTTGAATGGATGGTCGAGTCAGTCCCCATTCATTTTTGTATTTTATTATCATTACATTGTTGTTTTTCTTTAGTTCCGTTTCGTTGAGTTTTTGTCAGGATGTGACTTAAGTGTTTCCAAGTATTGCATATTTTCTTGGTTTAAACTGACTGAAGGGTTCAGAAAAAAAATAAAGTTTTGTTGTTTTGAAGCTAAAATATATGGATTTATGTTGTTGCCCCCTTGTCAAAAGACCTTTCATGGCAATGACAATAAATGATTCCAGTGTCCAGTGTCCAGTCTCTCTCTCTCTCTCTCTCTCTCTCTCTCTCTCTCTCTCTCTCTGTGTGTGCTTCTCTGTTTTCTTTATGTCCCCTATATGTTTCTCACTTCGGTCATGTCTCTGTGTGTGCATAAGTATATATATATATATATATATATATATATATATATATATATATGTGTGTGTGTGTGTGTGTGTGTGTGTGTGTGTGTGTGTTTGTTGGGTGGAGAGAGTGTGTGCATGTGTATGGATATGAATGTATGAATGCGTTCGTTTTATTACTTTTTTACGATGTTAATGATGATGATGGTGATCATTCTTCGTTGTAGTAGCAGTAGATGTAGCAGTATTAACAAAATTATTATTTTTGTGTCGTTATCGTTAATGTTGTTATTGTTATTGTTGTCACAAGGACAGATTGGAAGACTGGGCGATGCCTAAAATCTTTATCCTTGAGTAATAAAGTTTTTGAATCTCTCTCTCTCTCTCTCTCTCTCTCTCTCTCTCTCTCTCTCTCTCTCTCTCTCTCTCTCTCTTGCCGGTCCAAATACTCAATCAATTAAAAACTTAGTATAGGTTCTATTAGAAAATAAGCAACAACAACAAAAGTGTATTAGATATAAAAAAAAATAAAATAAAAAATAAAAAGATAGGGTTACATTTGGACGGTCAATGTCGACAGTGTAATTCTATGTGTTCGTATTGATATGATGTGTTTCGATGTTACAAGCTTGAATAATTATCAGGTCATTCATATATACTTTGTTATGTGTGTTCGTATTGATATGATGTGTGTCGATATCACATGCTTGAATAATCATTATGTGGATTAGATGTACTTTGTTTCCTGTGTACTGTGTACTGTCCAAACCTTGGAGACGAACGACTGGGGGATGGGTAGGGGGGGAGGGGGGAGGGAAAGGCACAGTACCCGCCTGCCACGTGGACTTTTTAAACTAATAACAAAGTACCAGAGTGTCGCTTATCTATTAGTAGTTTATTTTGCTTCAATTCTGTTGTATTTTTTCTGTTCCATTTTATCTGTTTTGCTTCAGTGTTCAGCGTTCAGTGCTCTCTCTCTCTCTCTCTCTCTCTCTCTCTCTCTCTCTCTCTCTCCCTCCCTCCCTCTCTCCCCACCCACCACCCATCATCCACACACCCCTCTCCCAGCAGCTAACCGTGGGACCCCAGGTCCAGGATTCTTCGAGTCTGGCATTGGTTGGGTGGGATAATTTATACTTCACCATTGACGTGACAGTGTGAAAGATTTTTTTTTCTTTTCTGCAATTCATGAGCTGCACGCAACTCCCACGTTCACTCATATACATGTGTATATATATAATATATCTTCTTCTTGGTAGTCCGTCTTCTTCTTCTTCTTCTGCGTTCACTCGTATGCATACGAGTGGGCTTTTACGTGTATGACCGTTTTTACCCCGCCATGTAGGCAGCCATACTCCGTTTTCGGGGGTGTGCATGCTGGGTATGTTCTTGTTTCCATAACCCACCGAACGCTGACATGTATTACAGGATCTTTAACGTGCGTATTTGATCTTCTGCTTGCATATACACACGAAGGGGGTTCAGGCACTAGCAGGTCTGCACATATGTTGACCTGGGAGATCGTAAAAATCTCCACCCTTTACCCACCAGGCGCCGTCACCGTAGATTCGAACCCGGGACCCTCAGATTGACAGTCCAACGCCGTCAATCACCGATGATGACAAGGTCTGTGCACTCAGCGATGGCAGCTCATACGTGACTCCGCAGACCAAAGCTGGAAGGACACAGGCGCACACATGTGTCTGGGTGACACAGACATCAGTGCGTGAGTTTGGCTAACCGCCATCCAGGTACCAAGACAGTTCCTGGCACCAAAAGGGTTCAGTTGAAGAGCCGTTTTAGTACCAGAGGCAACCCCACTCTCTCGGCAGGAGAAATCTTGATCCAGTGGCACAGAGAACCGTCACGCCTGAAGACTTCCCCAGCCTGTGGTGGATGACCAAGAAAGACTCCTTTTTCTTGTGTCTAGCCTTGCTTGCTCTAAGCGTTCCACAGCACCTGCTGGAGCTGCCTTCCTTCCTAGTCGTTGGACCTGATGGTCTCCTCCGCCCAACACGCCGGAGCCAGTCTTGGCATTGCGTAGGTAGACAAGCCTTCACCGTCGTTGCATGACCCGCTTTTTCATCCAACCATGCAGGCAGCCATACTCCGCTTTCGGGAGGGTGCGTTGCCCCATATATATATATATATATATATATATATATATATATATATATAGAGAGAGAGAGAGAGAGAGAGAGAGAGAGAGAGAGAGAGAGACCCATAAATGTCTAAGCAATGTTTCAGTCTATCTGCCCAGTTTCTCGAAGACATATCAGCATTGTATGTCATCTTATTTACGCTCATTAGGTACGCTTGTTTCGGAATTCTCCATAAAGACATCTGATTTAGCTTAAACCAATATCGCAAAGTACTGATGCAACTATCAATGTATAATGGATATCGACCAAGATCACCATAAATCATTACATTTGGGGTTTTGGGACTAACACTCAAAAATCTTTTACAAGCAGGACAAGTGGACAGACGAGAGAGAGAGAGAGAGAGAGAGAGAGAGAGAGAGAGAGAGAGAGAGAGGGAGACGCTTTGACGCTTTGACATTTTATTGTCATTACCTGTAAGGGTCTATTGACAAGGGGGGTGACGGGGATTAATTCTTAAATCCCCTTAAATGCAAAGCAACATTCTGCTTAACAGCATTTCATCACCAAACAAACAAACAAAAATCTCTAAATATAACTCTCTCACGATACATTAAGCAAGCGGAACACACACACACACACACACACACACACACACACACACACACACACACACACACACACACAAAGAAACTAATCATTCAAACTCGACCACCCGAGAGAGAGAGAGAGAGAGAGAGAGAGATGTATACACATGTAGCAACGATTTCGAGACGGAATCAACATTTGTCTTTCTGGCTGAACTCTTCGTGACTTTATTGCGTTCGTGTGTTTTTGGGGGATCCCGCCTTGACTGGTATCCTTTGTGTCTTAAACGGGCGAACTTTCACATGTTATATTGTAAGACCGCTTCTTCTTCTTCTTGTCTTTTGCTGTTGTTTTGTTTTTTTGTTTGGTTGTTTTCTTGTTTTGTTTTTAATTAAAAATTAATACAACCACTTGACAGCTCCACATCATTTTTCACGGCAGAGTCCTGTCTTGTGACTTGCAGATCTATAAAAAGTAGTCTAACGCTTTTTTTTTTTTTTGGCTTGGTTTTCGTTTTTGCCAACCCAAACCCTCCCGCACCCGCCCGCACCCCAAATGCTCTCCGCCACCCCCTCTTTTTTATCATTTAGTACGTGTTGCACACACACACACACACACACACACATACACACACACGTGCGCGCGCGCGCACACACACACACA
>NC_134895.1:12886027-12888527 GCF_041734735.1 Babylonia areolata
TACACACACACACACACACACACACACACACACACACACAAAAAAAAAACAAACAAACAACAACTACATAATAAAGCAAAGCTACACACAAACAGTGCCACATACAAATTGCAACACACACGCACGCGCGCGCTCGCTCACACACATATAAACACACACACATGCGCGCGTGCACACACAGACACACATAGCTACAAATGCACACACACACACACACACACACACACACACACACACACAGACCTCTACACAGTAACACACACACATGGCTCCACACACACACACACACACACACACACACACACACACACACACACACACACATAAACAAACACACAGTAGAGAACGAATTTCCGTACACTTGATTGATTCAATGTGTCCGGGCCCGGCTTTACGGAAACCACTGTCGAGTCAGCTTGCTCACACTGTAGCCAACGACCATGTACTAACCTACATCAGATGTCAACGCTTCGTTCAAATCTACACTTTTCAAACTCACCAAACCTTCGTTGCAGTTTCAGTTTCAGTTTCAGTGTCTCAAGGAGGCTATCCCTGCGTTCGGACTAGTCAATTCTAATCAACATACGCTTCTCTACGTCTGCTAGCCATGCAGGAGGTGCCTGACCAGAAACTTCTTCTTCTTCTTCTTCTGCGTTCGTGGGCTGCAACTCCCACGTTCACTCGTATGTATACGGGTGGGCTTTGACGTGTATGACCGTTTTTACCCCGCCATGGAGGCAGCCATACTCCGCTTTCGGGGTGTGTGCATGCTGGGTATGTTCTTGTTTCCATAACCCACCGAACGCTGACATGGATTACAGGATCTTTAACGTGCGTGTTTGGTCTTCTGCTTGCGTATACACGCGAATGGAGGTTCAGGCACTAAGCAGGTCTGCACATATTGTTGACCTGGGAGATAGGAAAAATCTCCACCTTTTACCCACCAGGCGCCGTCACCGAGATTCGAACCCGGGACCCTCAGATTGAAAGTCCAACGGTTTAACCACTCGGCTATTGTGCCCGTCCCTGACCGGAAACAATAAACCCCCCACTACACGCACTTAGCCAAGCTTTGAGTGTATGCATTAGATATAGTTATGTAGTTTATAGGAGTGGATTTCTTAACATATTTTTTGCCACAGGACAACACTTTTGTTGCCATGGGTTCTTTTTCAGTGCGCCAAGTGCGTGCTGCACACGGGACCTCGGTTCATCGTATGTAACGCGTCTGCGTAGGAAGCGAGAGAATTTGAGCGCGCTGGTTCGAATCACGGCTCAGCCGCCGATATTTTCTCCCCCTCCACTAGACTTTGAGTGGTGGTCTGGACGCTAGTCATTCCCGGATGAGACGATAAACCGAGGTCCCGTGTTTGCAGCATGCACTTAGCGCACGTAAAAGAACCCACGGCAACAAAAGGGTTGTTCCTGGCAAAATTCTGTAGAAAAATCCACTTTGATAGGAAAAATAAATAAAACTGCACGCAGAAAAAAATACAAAAAAAAAAGGGGTGGCGCTGTAGTGTAGCGACGCGCTCTCCCTGGGGAGACCAGCCCGAATTTCAACACAGAGAAATCTGTTGTGATAAAAAAAGAAGAAGAAAAAAAACAGAAATACAAATACAAATCTTCTCATCCGAATTAGTCATTGTTCGCTCAGTTTGATTTTCCAAAGGACGAGAGTGGGATTCGAACCCAGACCCTCGCGGACACTGTATAGGCAGACAAGCGTCTTTACCATTGTGCCACCTTCCTCTCTTCAAAAGTTTTTTTTTTTTTTTTTTTTAAAGAAGAAGAAGAAGATGGCTTGGAAACGCAGTGTTGGTTTCGCTGTCTTCAGAACTTTGGAAAGATCTCACTACCATCCTGTTTGCGTAACACTTTTGAGTGAACTCAAAACCATATATATGTCTTCAACCGCATTTAACTCACTCAGTACGGCCATTCCTCTCTTCTCCTCTACACAGACCCCTCGGATGTCCAGTGGGTGTCTGAATGACCCAACCTTTAGCTTCCGTCGTCAGAATTGTGGTATTCTTTGTCAACATTCACGTCTTCAGTATAAGAGCCTTCCGCTTGCAATATTTTGATGATGGTAATTGGGGTGAAACGCTGTTAACGTCGTCTCTTTCGCCGTTCGTATGGAAAGAGTTAATTTTGACAAGCATTCCTTTAGATAGTATTTTGCTGGCTGTTTCAGTTTGTGCGGTGTCAGTGAGCGAAATAAACACAGCACGTAAGATCACGCGCTTTCACAAAAGGGATTCATTATTGCTATAACCATACTTCACTGCAGTGTTTAACTCTCTCCATACGAACGGCGAAAGAGACGACGTTAACAGCGTTTCACCCCAATTACCATCATCAAAATATTGCAAGCGGAAGGCTCTATTACTGAAGAGGTGAATGTTGACAAAGAATACCACAATTCTGACGACGGAAGCTACAGGTTGGGTCATTCAGACACCCACTGGACATCCGAGGGGTCTGTGTAGAGGAGAAG
>NC_134895.1:12896027-12898527 GCF_041734735.1 Babylonia areolata
TTCTGCTCCAAAGTATTTAATATGTCTTTTGTCGGATCAGTAAACTACAAGTATTATTATACTGGCAGAATCGTCGCAATTCCATCTTTAAATCTATTTCATTTATGTTTGCCTACGTTAAACTGATTTAACGCAGTTTGTAATTTTCAGCGACGAGCTCGTTAAAACTGACCCTGTTCAGGTGACTTAAATTAAGATTATAAATTCATCTTAAAAAACCAACACTTCATTTTATACTCATTATAAAGTAGGTGTTGAGCTCTTTCTTTTGCAACTTATCCGACGTAAATCGGTTCAGGAATCATTTAGAAATCTGTCACTGAACACCTTGTAAGAAACACAGCTGTTGTCAGATTTAGCCAGATTAATGTTGATCTGTTTGCAGCACACGTGACTGTCTTTGCAGTCCGCTTAACTTGCATAAATTGGCACAGTGAGTGATGTGTGGTCATTTGATACCTGGTCAGTCATCTGACCAGAGCTGCTCTCTCTCTCTCTCTCTCTCTCTCTCTTGCTGCGTCGCGGGTAGTGTGAGTGTGTGTCGTGTGTGTTCTTACAACGGCAGACATCTCACTACGTATCGCTGCACTGTTTTCTTCTCTTCTTATCTCTTCTCTTCTCCTTTATGTCTTCTTAGTTTTCCTCTACACAACTATTGTAAATAAAACAATAGAAAACCCCATTTGTGACCGGCCTCTATATGTTCCTGGGCTGTGCGCGGGATTTCTTGTCTATCTTTTAATTCAGTAAATCATCATTTAGTTAATTCTTTTGTACCGTCCGTACCCTTGAATAACCACTCGGTTCAGGTAACACGGCCACAAAAGTGGCGTCGCCGACAGGATTTTGATCCTTTAAAAATATCCTTACGACAGGATAAAGCTCCATCACAAGATTGATCCAAAATTATTCCTTTTAATGTTTCAATTCTTGTATCCAAATTCAATCCATCCCTAAACCACAGCCCTTTACCACCAAGTGTACCTTGTTACAACTTGGCGCTGTGAGCGTAGGATGTGCTAATTCTTTGAATATCTCTTAATAAATCAAAGCTCATAGCCAAGCTTACTCTATCACAATTATCTTAGGAAAACAACATCTGATAAGCATTGAAACGGAAGCCTGTTTTCGTTCATTCTTGTAAGTTTCAACCAGTACTTAATACATTTAATGTACGAGTTTAAATAAATTGGATATCTCCCTATCTCCCCATACACAAGATCATTTGGCGTTCGGATATCCACATTCAAAAATCGTTTCATTGCAAACAAGTGTACATTTTCTATTTGCTCACTCTTTTCCAAGGCCCATATTTCTGCACCATACTGCAGCACTGGCAAAAATACCAAACGATTTACAATCAAGCTTATACAAAATATAAAATATCCGAATAACTGCTTTGGGACAGAGCAAGAGAGAGAGAGGGGGAGAGGGGGAGAGAGTGAGAGAGAGGAGAGAGAGTGAGAGGAGAGAGAGAGTGAGAGGAGAGAGAGAGAGAGGAGAGAGAGAAAGCGAGAGAAAGAGGAGAGAGTGAGAGAGAAAGCGCGAGAGAGAGGAGAGAGCGAGAGAGAGAGAGAGTGAGAGGGATAGAGAGAGAGAAAGAGGGACGAGAGAGCGAGAGAGAGAGAAAGAGAGAGAGCGAGAGGGAGAGGAGAGAGCGAGAGAGAGAGAGAGAGGAGAGAGCGAGAGAGAGAGAGAGAGAGCGTTATGTGAAAAAAAAAGTTGTGTTTAGTAAAGCACCTTGAACAGACTTCTGGATAGAGTGCAAGAAAGGTATCCTTTTTTTTAAACTGGTAGTAGTAGTAGCGGCAGCAGCAGCAGCAGTAGGAGTAGTAGTAGCAGCAGTAGCAGTAGTAGTAGTTGTAGCAGCAGCAGCAGCAGCAGTAGAAATAGTAGTAGTAGCAGCAGCAGCAGCAGTAGTAGTAGTAGTAGTAGTAGTAGCAGCAGCAGTAGTAGTAGCAGCAGCAGCAGTAGCAGTAGTAGTAGTAGTAGTAGCAGTAGAAGCAGTAGCAGTAGTAGTACTAGTAGTAGTAGTAATGGCAGTAGTAGTACTAATAGTAGTAGTAGTCGTAGCAGCAGCAGTACATTGAAAAGACAAGAAACCAACCCCCGGTAATAAAAGGGAGTGGGTTTTTTTTTTTTTTTTTTTTATGAAAACGAGGACTTCCAGTGCTCTCTCACTCATTTCCAGAAAACGTGGGGGCTCTCCACCACGCAATATTAAAAAAAAAAGAAACAACAAAAACAAGAGAGGCAAGGCCTTCAAGACTCACTTGTGATACACTTTAAAAAATCAAAAAAAAATCCAAGCTTTTTATGTATTGAGTATAATTTCAAAATGTAATGTTTAAGATGAGAAAGATCAGTTTAAAGCAAATTAAGTCCCCTAGCATTAATTACAGAGTAATTTCCCTTTTTTTACTATCTGCACCAAAACGTTTGCAAAATAAATAAAACTTCCATGCTTAGCAAAAGAAGTTCCTGTTTGAACAAAAATGAT
>NC_134895.1:12901027-12903527 GCF_041734735.1 Babylonia areolata
TCCCTCACCCCTCCTCTATCTCTCTTCCCTCCTCCCTTTATCCCCCACCCCCTCCACTCCACCCCCCACCCTCTGTCACCCGTTTTTTTCTTCCTCCACCAACACCCAACCACTCACCCGCCCGCCAGCTACCCCTCAAATCCATCCGGCTACCCCCCCCCCCCCCACCCCCCCCCCCCCCCCACCCACTACTCTAAAAATACATGGATAGCTCATTGGCCAGAAAAGCTGAAGCCATCTGGACGCCATATTGTTTCTCGTATCCGGCCGATCAGTCCTTTGAGAAGTCGTCTGCTAACTGGTGGCAGTTTCTGAACTGTGGCCGTGTATCTTCGATGAAATCGTGTAAACGTAATGCTTGCCCCCATGACATGTCTAAATGTTGTGTCTTGATTGAAATCTGCCAATGGTTTATCTACCAAAGTTATTACAGGAAAACAGTGTGGTGACACATGGCGCAAACTTGCAGTGGAGACACACGCACAAAGGAATGTCAGCTTAACTAACGCCGCGAGCGAGTGAAAGCTTTGACGTGAAGCCAGCTAAGCGCTCGGCTACACATATGAAGTCACCGCTTCGCGCTATACTGACACGAGAAGCAAAATGGCTGACTGAATATTTCCGCTGGCTTCAGTTAGCAAAAGGGCTCAAAGAAGGCATGTAATTTTAGAACAGTGGGCTACCCCCACATTGCTTTTCTTGCCGCCCCCCCCCTTCCCCCTATCAAAAATTTCTAGGAATTTGTGTTTTGGTTTCTTCCCTTGCCCCCCTCCCTTCCCCTCTCCCCTCCTCCCCCACCCCTCTTCAGCATTTTTCTTCTTTTTTTTTTTTTGTCTCTACCCCCTACCCTGTCCATTTCAAAACACGCACAAGCACACACACACACACACACACACACACAAAGACACACGTATGCACTCACATACATACACATTTATTTACACACACACGCGCACATAGAGTAACGAAGAAAGATACAAAGAGAGAGAGAAGGGGGGAGAGACAGACAGACAGACACACACACACACACACATACACACACAAGACAGACAGAGACAGAATGAGAGACAGACAGACACACAAGACAGTGAGAGACAGACAGAGACAAAGACAGGAAGAGAGAGACAGAGACAGACAGACAGAGACAGAGGAAGAGAGAGAGGCTGGAGAGACAGACAGACAGACAGAGACAGACAGACTGATATAGGAAGACGGAGAGGGTGGAGAGACAGAGAGAAAGAGAGAGAGAGAGAGACAAATACAGAGAGAGACACAGAGAGAGACAGACAGACAGACAGAGACAGAGGAAGAGAGAGGGGGGGAGAGACAGTGAGACAGACAGACAGACCGACCGACAGACAGACAGAGACAGAGGAAGAGAGAGAGGGGAGAGAGAGAAAGAGACAGACAGAGACAGACAGACAGAGACAAAGGAAGAGAGAGAGGCGGGAGAGAGAGAGTGAGAGACATAGAGAGACAGATAGAGACAGAGGAAGAGAGAGAGGGTTGAGACAGACAGACAGACGGACAGAGACACAGGAAGAGAGATAGGGGAGAGAGAGAGAGAGAGAGAGAGAGAGAGAGAGAGAGAGAGAGAGACAGACAGACAGACAGACAGACAGACAGACAGACAGGCAAAGACACACCGACAGAGGAAGAGAGAGGACACCTCATAGTCGAAACCAACGGAAACTCCTGCCCTGTGTGAGTCACACTCACCTCCTCCCCCCTCCCCCTTCCTTACCCCCACTCCCACCACAAACGCCCATCCACCATCTCCCCCACTTCCCCCCACCCCCCACCCCCGGCCCCTGACCCCTCCAACCACCACAGCATTATTGAATTCCGAAAACATCGAAAGGCCTTCACGACACAACACACCTTTTTTCAGGATTACAACCCCCCCCCCCCCCCGCCCCCTCTGTGTGTGTGTGTGTGTGTGTGTGTGTGTGTGGTTGGGGGGGGGGTGTTGTATGTGGGGCTGTGGGTGTGTCTGTGTGTGTATCTGTGTCTGTGTGTCTGTCTTTGTCTCTGTACGCGTGCGTATGTGTGTGTATGTGTGCGTGTGTGTGTGTGTGTGCGTGTATCTTCTTCAGTTTAACGTCTATTCACTATAAGTGTTTTTAGACGGGTATGCGTGTGTGTGTGTGTGTGTGTGTGTGTGTGTGTGTGTGTGTGTGTGTGTGTGTGTGTGTGTGAGAGAGAGAGAGACAGAGACAGAGAGACAGAAACAGAGAGAGAGAGCATGCACGCGCCCGCAACAACCCTACGTGGTGGAATTTTTTTTCCACTACTTAAATAGTGTTTGTGGAGACCTTTTACAAGATATGTATTGCTTTGATGTGGAGCTGAAGACGTTTTTACACCCTATAGTCATGACGTGGAGTCAGAATTTTGCTTTGACATGGAGTCACATTTTTTTTTTTTTTTTTTTGATTTGCTTTGAAACTGAGTCAGACATTTGCTTTGGCGTGAAACCGTACATTAGCACACACACGCC
>NC_134895.1:12906027-12908527 GCF_041734735.1 Babylonia areolata
CATTCATCTTGTTTAAAACAATATTGCACCTCTGGGATGGGCACAAAAAAATAATAAAAGAAGCCAAATTATATGCAAACTGAATTTACTGTTATATTTATATAATTTTTTATTCTCTAAACTTGGCACTTTGATCTGATATTCGACACAACAAGAGCAGTCATTATTATCATTTTTTGTTCAAGCATGGAAGTTATATTTATTTTGCAAACGTTTTGGTGCAGATAGTAAAAAAGGGAAATTAATCTGTAATTAATGCTATGGGACTTTCTTTCTCATCTTAAACATTACATTTTGAAATTATACTAAATACATAAAAAGCTTGTGTGTTTTACTCTCAGTGTACAGGGCTTTCACTATGTTCATTCGCCCAAGTGGTCTTTTTCGGAAAATACTAAAATCAATACGACGAGTGAACTTTATAGATCTATTGGCTGAGCCCTGAAGGTCATGGGCAAAAATCAGTTGCGTACACATATTTATACACATTCAAAGCGCGTGCTCATATTCTTCGCGAACACGAACGACGCCATTTTGTTTCAAGTTGTTGACCTGCCCGTTCAATCCTATATTCAATCGACAATACACGATAACATGTGATGGAAAGCTGGAGAAGGAGACCGTTAAATATTTATTCAGTGAAAGATTTCTGAACGCCTCATCACTTACTGGATTATGCCCCAAACTGCCATAAAAATATCCACAGAATCAGTCGGAATTCACAGTTAAAAATAATAAACCATGTGAGTTAATAACCTTGAATTGATGAAACGTAAAAATTTTCAGTCTTGACTTTCCTCATGAGACGTTTAGAAGTACTTGTACTTGGCTCTATGTGTTATTAGTTTAACAAAATACTCAATTTTCGTATCAACTTTAAAACTATAAAACTAGAATGAACATAAAAGAGAAATTGAATCGACCGTGTCAACCGGGTGTAACTAACTGAAACTTGTACATCTATCTAGATCCAGAGAAAACGGCTAAATGTTGCAGTGTGATTGCGGCGAGAGCCACGTCTCCTTTAATGCGGACTTAAAAAGAATTTTAATTGCCCTTAAAGATTTTTTGAATGCCCAAGATACACCAGAATAATATGATTTAAACAGCGCTCTAACCGCGAATACCGCAATCGATTTATCGCCCTTTAAAAAAGCATGTTTAAATATTATATTTTTGAACATCAGTTAAGTAGCCACGATAGTGTAATGGGTAAGACAGTTTCTTCTCACCCGAACACTCGGAGTTCGAATCTGCCGTTAGGGTTGTTTTTTTTGTGTTTTTTTTTTTCTTTTAACCCGAAGCTTCATAATAACAAGTACAGAACACATTTTAACGATTAGATTTTTTTTTTTTTTTTTAATGCATCACAGCTGAGTCTTGAAGGCCTTGCCTCTCTTGTTTTGTATTTTTTCCTGTGTGCAGTTTTATTTGTTTTTCCTATCGAAGTGGATTTTCGACAGAATTTTGCCAGGAACAACCCTTTTGTTGCCGTGGGTTCTTTACGTGCGCTAAGTGCATGCTGCACACGGGACCTCGGTTTATCGTCTCATCCCTCTGTCTCTGTCTCTCTCTCCGTCTCTTTGTTTCTGTCCGTCTGTCTGTCTGCGTCTTTCTCTCTCTCTGCCTCTGTCTGTCTGTCTGTCTGTCTATCTCTCTTTCTCTCCGTGTCTGTCTCTCTCCATCCCTCTTTTTCTGTCTCTCTCTCCGCCTCTCTGTCTCTGTCAGTCTGTCTGTCTGTCTGTCTCTCTCTCTCCGTTTCTGTCTCTCTCCATCCCTCTCTCTCTCTCTCTCTGTCTCTGTCTGTCTATCTCTTTCTCTCTTTCTCTGCGTCTGTCTGTCTGTCTGTCTATCTTTTTCTCTCTCTCTGCTCTCTGCCTCTGTCTGTCTATTTGTCTGTCTGTCTGTCTGTCTGTCTGTCTGTCTCTCTCTCTCTCTCTCTCTGTCCTCTGCCTCTGTCTCTGTGTGCTTGTCTGTCTGTCTGTCTGTCTGTCTGTCTCTCCGTCTCTGCCTCTCTCCGCCTCTCTGTCTCTGTCTCTGTCACTCTCTCCCTCTCTCTGTGTCTCTCCGCCTCTCTGTCTCTGTCTCTCTCTCCCTCTCCCTCTCTCGGTGTCTCTCCGTCCCTCTGTCTCTGTCTCTGTCACTCTCTCCCTCTCCCTCTCTCTGTGTCTCTCCGTCCCTCTGTCTCTGTCTCTGTCACTCTCTCCCTCTCCCTCTCTCTGTGTCTCTCCGTCCCTCTGTCTCTGTCTCTGTCACTCTCTCCCTCTCCCTCTCTCTGTGTCTCTCCGTCCCTCTGTCTCTGTCACTCTCTCCCTCTCCCTCTCTCTGTGTCTCTCCGTCCCTCTGTCTCTGTCTCTGTCACTCTCTCCCTCTCCCTCTCTCTGTGTCTCTCCGTCCCTCTGTCTCTGTCTCTGTCACTCTCTCCCTCTCCCTCTCTCTGTGTCTCTCCGTCCCTCTGTCTCTGTCTCTGTCACTCTCTCCCTCTCCCTCTCTCTGTGTC
>NC_134895.1:12916027-12923527 GCF_041734735.1 Babylonia areolata
CGGATGAGATGATAAACTGAGGTCCCGTGTGCAGCATGCACTTAGCGCACGTAAAAGAACCCACGGCAACAAAAGGGTTGTTCCTGGCAAAATTCTGTCGAAAAATCCACTTTGATAGGAAAAACAAATAACACTGCACGCAGGGGAAAAAAAAAGAAAAAAAAGGGGGTGGCGCTGTCAGTGTAGCGACGCGCTCTCCCTGGGGAGAGAGTAGCCTGAAATTCACCAGAGAAATCTGTTGTGACAACAAAAAAAACACACCAAAAAACAAACTCTGCATCTTCAACTCCAATGTGAAGTCAATTCTGCTCTACGGATGCGAGACATGACGGACAACACAGACGATGCAGCAGAAGATTCAGACATTCTTCAAGACCTGTCTGAGGCGCATCTACGAGATCCGATGGCAGGAGAAGATCCGAAACGAAAATCTGTGGGAGCGAGCGGGACAGGAACCAGTGGCCAAGCAGATACTGCGGAGGAAGTGGGGCTGGATCGGACACACCCTCAGGAAGCCAGCGTCCAGCATCACACGCCAAGCCCTGACCTGGAACCCGCAGGGAAAGAGGAAGAGAGGCCGGCCTCGCAACAGCTGGAGGCGAGATACCGAGGCAGAGCTGAAGCAGCAAGGGACCAACTGGACTGGAATGGCCAGAACAGCCCAGAACAGAGTGCGATGGCGAGGGATCGTCGATGGCCTATGCTCCACCAGAAGCGATGTGCAAAATGAAATGAATGAAAAAAACAAACAAACAAACAAACAACAACAACAACAAAACCCATACAATACAATACAATTGAACTGGGTTTTTGTTGTTGTTTTTTGTGGGGGTTTTGCTTTTCTTTCTTTTCTTTTTTTTGGGGGAGGTGGGGGGTGATGGGGTGTGTAGGGGGTGGTGGTGGGGGGTCTTCTGTTTTCTTCTTTTCTTTTCTTTTTCCTTCACTCACACATGGCAAACATTGTGAAGATATCTTGGCAGACAAGAGACAGACAGACAGAGAGACAGAGACAGACAAAGACAACAGAGACAGACAGACACAGACAGAAAGACAGAGACAGAGAGACAGAGACAGTGACAGAAACAGACAGAGAGACAGAGACAGACAGAGAGACTGAGACAGGCAGACAGACAGAGACAGAGAGATAGACACAGACAGAGAGAGACAGAGACAGACAGACAGAGACAGACAGACAGACAGACAGATAGAGACAGAAAAACAGAGACAGGCGGACAGAAACACAGACAGAGACAGACAGACAGAGACAGAGACAAAGACAGATAAAGACAACAGAGACAGAGACAGAGAGACAGAAGCGCCCAACCCACAGCTTGACACACACCGACGATTGTCAAGGGCTCTGATAAAAAAAAAAAAAAAAAAAAAAAACCACCACACACACACACACACACACACACACAACATTAGCTAGCTATACATGGTCCCGGGCCTTTTGTTCTCGCCGCCAATGATGACGGTATAAAAACCCTTTCTGAACACCTTGGGGGTGACTGACACTATCCAGAGGCCCGGGCCTTTCACGAGCGTCGGGGTATAAAGGTTCGCGGCTGGGCGAAAGACATTTGAGGAGGGGGGCGAGGGACTGGGAAGGGGGGTGGGGGGAGTGGGTGTAAGGGTGAATGATAGTGAGTGAGTGGAGGAAAAGTGTTCATGGTGGTGGTGGTGGGGTGAAAGGGTGAATGATATTGAGTGGAGGGTCAGTGTTCCGGGGAGCAGAGGGGGGTGGGGGGGAGGGGGTTGAAAGGGTGAATGATATTGAGTGGAGGGTAAGACAGGGAGGGGGTGTAAGGGTGAATGATAGTGAGTGGAGGGTAAGACAGGGAGGGGGGTGTGAGGGTGAATGATAGTGAGTGGAGGGTAAGACAGGGAGGGGGTGTGTGTGAGGGTGAATGATAGTGAGTGGAGGGTAAGACAGGGAGGGGGTGTAAGGGTGAATGATAGTGAGTGGAGGGTAAGACAGGGAGGGGGGTGTAAGGTTGAATGATAGTGAGTGGAGGGTAAGACAGGGAGGGGGGGGGGTGAGGGTGAATGATAGTGAGTGGAGGGTAAGACAGGGGGTGTAAGGGTGAATGATAGTGAGTGGAGGGTAAGACAGGGAGGGGGTGTGAGGGTGAATGATAGTGAGTGGAGGGTAAGACAGGGAGGGGGGTGTAAGGGTGAATGATAGTGAGTGGAGGGTAAGAGGGAGGGGGTGTGTGAGGGTGAATGATAGTGAGTGGAGGGTAAGACAGGGGGTGTAAGGGTGAATGATAGTGAGTGGAGGGTAAGGCAGGGAGGGGGTGTGAAGGTGAATAATATTGAGTGGAGGGTAAGGCAGGGAGGTGGGGGTGTGAGGGTGAATGATAGTGAGTGGAGGGTAAGACAGGGAGGGGGGTGTAAGGGTGAATGATAGTGAGTGGAGGTTAAGACAGGGGGTGTGTGAGGGTGAATGATAGTGAGTGGAGGGTAAGACAGGGAAGGGGGTGTGAGGGTGAATGATAGTGAGTGGAGGGTAAGGCAGGGAGGTGGGGGTGTGAGGGTGAATGATAGTGAGTGGAGGGTAAGACAGGGAGGGGGGTGTAAGGGTGAATGATAGTGAGTGGAGAGTAAGACAGGGAGGGGGGTGTAAGGGTGAATGATAGTGAGTGGAGGGTAAGACAGGGAGGGGGTGTGAGGGTGAATGATAGTGAGTGGAGGGTAAGACAGGGGTTGTAAGGGTGAATGATAGTGAGTGGAGGGTAAGACAGGGAGGGGGTGTGAGGGTGAATGATAGTGAGTGGAGGGTAAGACAGGGGTTGTAAGGGTGAATGATAGTGAGTGGAGGGTAAGACAGGGAGGGGGGTGTAAGGGTGAATGATAGTGAGTGGAGGGTAAGACAGGGAGGGGGGGGTGTGAGGGTGAATGATAGTGAGTGGAGGGTAAGACAGGGAGGGGGGTGTAAGGGTGAATGATAGTGAGTGGAGGGTAAGGCAGGGAGGTGGGGGTGTGAGGGTGAATGATAGTGAGTGGAGGGTAAGACAGGGAGGGGGGTGTGAGGGTGAATGATAGTGAGTGGAGGGTAAGACAGGGAGGGGGGTGTGAAGGTGAATGATAGTGAGTGGAGGGTCGGTGAGGGGGCCTGTTTGGAGTTGCGGTTTAATAATAATAATAATAATAATAACAATAATAATAATGGCATTTATAAGGCGCAAAATCTTGATGAAATCAACTCTAAGCGCACGGGAAGTACAAGCATGCACACATACACACACACACACACACACACACACACACACACACACACACACACACATTTCAAGACCTGCTGTACGGCTAAAAAAAAAAATGGAGCATGGCTATGGAGCATTAATAAGCGGATGGTAAGACGGACAAGCAGAAGATAGCCATCCTCTGGAAGGAAGAAAGAAAGAAAGAAAGAAAGAAAGAATTGCCTGAAAAGAAAAGACAGAAAAGAAAGGAAATAGAAGTTCTTAAAAAAATAAAATAAAATATAAAAAAAAGAGCGAAAGAAAGAAGGAAGGATGGAAGGAAGGAATATGGAGATAACCATCTGTTCTGGGGAAGGCGGCAAAGAAAGGAAAAGGAAAGAAGAAGAAGAAAAAAAAAAGGAAAACAAAAGAGAAAAATGAAACAACAACAACAACATCATAATGAATGATAATAATAATAATAATAATAATAATAATAATAATAATAATAATAATAATAAAAGGACATTTGATACCCCCAATGAAATGAAACAAAAACACTGGGCGTTTACAATGAAAAAATACAATGATGTATGCATACTAATTTTTTTTTTTTTATTAAAAAAAAACCAAAAAAACCACACGCACACGAAAACACCTGCACACACAAATCCTCCCGCTTCAACCCACAACCACCACCACACCCATCCCCCCCACCCCTTTCACACACACACACACACACACACACACACACACACACACACACGCTAAAGCACATCTTGGCAGTTCAAGGCATATGAACATGTGTACGTTTAAAATAGTATTAAAAAAACTAATAAAGTAGAAGTAATCATGAAGGGTCTCTTCGCGTGTAAGCCCACGCAACATACTCTGTGTGTGTGTGTGTCTCTCTCTGTCTCTCTCTTTCTCACTCTGTATCACACACACACACACACACACACACACACACACACACACACACATACACCACCACCACCACCACCACCACCACCACACTGACTCTCATTCCCGTGACCCTCGAACCCCTCTCCCATTAATGTTTATTTCGTCCCCCACCCCCCTTCCCGTTCCCCACCCCCATCCACACACCCTCGGCCCCCCTTCCCTCCACCCTCTCCAGGCCCACCTCCCCCCCTCCCTACTCCCTCCACTCTCAGCCCCGTGCCAGTCCATTAAAACCCCTCTTCCTATCCTTCAACGGCATCTCGGCACCGACAAGCATCTCCTTCAAGAGGCCCGGGTTCCTAACACAAGCAAACATCAATATCAGCATCAGTCAATGAGTTCCTCTCTAATCAGGCTTCACTAGAAACAGAGAAAAGACGTTCCTAAAATATCGGCGACAAGAAGTAATTAAATCCACAAGGGCTTCTGCGTAAGGGAAAAACTGAGGAGGCCTTTCTCTTTGTTCTTGTTCTTCTTCTGCGTTCGTGGGCTGCAACTTCCACGCTCACTCGTTTGTATACGAGTGGGCTTTTTACGTGTATGACCGTTTTTAACCCCGTCCTGTAAGCAGCCATAGTCCGTTTTCAGGGACGTGCATGCTGTTGTATGTTCTTGTTTCCACAATCCACCGAATGCTGACATGGATTACAGGATCTTTAACGAGCGTATTTGATCTGCTTGTGTATACACACGAAGGGTTTTCAGGCGTTAGCAGGTCTGCACATTAGGCTGACCTGAAAGATTGGGAAAAAAAATTTTCCACCTTTTACCCACCAGGCGCCGTTACCGAGATTCGAACCCAGGACCCTCAGATTAAAAGTCCAACGCTTTAACCACTCGGCTGTTGCGACCCGTCAGGTGGTCTTCCAATATCAATTCCGACGCGCGGGTTTTTTTTTTCTCTCTTGATCAGTAAAGAGTGGGCCTGGAATTTCCGGTGCACCGCACCACACTACGTATTGCCTGCCCGTGTGCACCAGTTACCAAGGGTTCGAGGCTCCTGTTCCGGCACGGTGCTGTGTTCGTGGGAAAGGCACAGTACTCCGATTTTCCTCACTTCACCCAGGTGTGAAAGGGGCATCCACCTTCGGTCGGGGAAGGTTAATTAATCTTTTTCTTCTTCTTCTGCGTTCGAGGGCTGCATCTCCCACGTTCACTCGTATGTACACGAGTGGGCTTTTACGTGTATGACCGTTTTTACCCCGTCATGTAGGCAGCTATACTCTGCTTTCGAGGGGGGGGGGGGGGTGCATGCTGGGTATGTTCTTATTTCCACAACCCACCAAACGCTGACATGGATTACAGGATCTTTAACGTGCGTATTTGATCTTCTGCTTGCGTATACACACGAAGGGGCTTTAGGCACTAGCAGGTCTGCACATATGTTGACCTGGGAGATCGGAACAATCTCCTCCCTTTACCCACCAGGCGTCGTCACCGAGATTCGAACCCGGGACCCCCATATTGAAAGTCCAACGCTTTAACCACTCGGCTATTGCGCCAGTCTAGTTAATTAATAAAACGATCGGAAGGAGAGAAGTGGGCCTCATCTTCTTGCTCGGAGACTTTGACACAGTGGGTATGAATAACATTAAGAAACTGGAGGCAGTACAACGCCGGGCTGCTCGCTGGGCGACCCATCGACACAGGAAAACATCCAGTGTGCAAGACATGATGGAGACTCTTCAGTGGTCTCCCCTCAAAGAGCGAAGGAGAAAGGCAAGACTGGTTAACTTTTATAAGGTACACAGCGGCAGTCTTATCATCAACACATGCCACAAGCCCTCTCAAAAATCCTTCAGCATCCACGGGGACCCGAGGATCGCACCCAGCAGCGTACCATCTCTCCAACTGCAGGACGTTGTACAGACAAAAATCTTTCTTTCCCCGAACCATAACCAACTGGAACAGCCTTCCTGCTGAGATTGCCCTCAGCCCAACCCTGGAAGGCTTCAAATCCCGAATCTGATCACCTCCCCCCTCCCCCCATACCTCCCCCTCCCCCCCCCCTCTCTCCCCCATCCCCTGGCCCAGCAACCTCTGCCTCGGGAAACCTCAAAAACACACAACCCCCCTTATAGTCTACAGAATCTTCACAATGATGAAGGCGGTAGCCAAGGGAAAGAAGAAGAAGAAGAATTAACCACTGCCCTGATAACAGTGAATATGTATTTTGGGGGGACCTTTAATCAACCTTTTCAATTATTGCAAAGTCTCACTGGTCCAGCCCAGTTGCCACAAGGTGTCATCACTTGGTAACAATGTGCCTTGGATTCAAATCACGTTCTGACCACATAAACCAGCGTGGGTCGAAAATTGATCAGAAAAACTGGCGTACGTTTAAACCAAACCCAAAACGCAACAGCAAACAAACAAAAACAAACACACACAAAAAACAAACAAACAAACAACAAACAACAATAACAATGGCGTAGGCCTGATAAAAATGGGGGGAAAAAAAGAAAAAGAAAAGAATGTGTCAGTGACCACAAATGTCTATGGTCTATTGTTAGCGCTTAGGTCTTCGAAATATAGTATGGCAAGAAATTTGGATTTCTTCTTCTTTTGCTTCTTCTTCTTCTTCTTCTCATTAGTAGTAGCATTAGTTGTAGTCGTCGTCGTAGTAGTAGTATGTAGACATGAATGCACACACACACACACACACACACACACACACACACACACACACACACACACAGATAGGACCCCTGACAAAAGGAACTGTCTCCAGCAAACGCAGGTACACCACGTTCACTCAGTCGTGTCCAGCGAGTGAAGTGGCCGGCCGGTCAGTTTGGTGGTTTGTGTGTGGTGGGAGGTCAACCTGCAGGGGGGGGCCTCACGGTGAGGAGGTGGTCAGAGTTTGCAAGGCGTCGCCAGAGAGAAGGATGGAGGGGGGGGGGGGGGAAGAGAGAGGGGGGGGGGGGGAGAGGGGAGTAACTGGGAGCCGCGGAAGAGGATCAGGGGCCGTGTAATTGGGGGTAATGGGCCGCGATCCCCCCCCCCACCCACCACCCACCATGCCCCCTCCCCTCAAAAAAAAAAAAAAAGCAGCACAAAAACACCCCAACAGAATATAAACAAGAGAGGCAAGGCCTTCAAGACTCACTTGTGATAAATTAAGTCCCCTAGCATTAGTTACAGAGTAATTTCCTTTCTTTACTATCTGCACCAAAACGTTTGCAAAATAAATAAAAATTCCATGCTTAGCAAAAGAAGTTCCTGATTGAACAAAAAATGATAACAATGACTCCTCTTGTTGTTGTGTCAGAATAAGAGGTCAAAGTGCCAAGTTTAGAGAATACAAAAAATATAAATATAACAGTAAATGCAGTTTGCATGTAAT
>NC_134895.1:12938527-12943527 GCF_041734735.1 Babylonia areolata
TATGCATGTGTGGGTGTATGTGTGAATGCGTGTCTTCATGTTTTACATTTATTTGCTTATTTATCATCATTGTTGTCTTTTTTTTTTTTATTATTATTATTATTATTACCACTATTTTTTATATTATAATTATTATTTATTTATTTATTTACGTAAGCTTATCTATTATTTATTCACCTTTCTTTTTTTTTCTTCTTTTTTTTTTCTCAAGGCCTGACTAAGCGCGTTGGGTTACGCTGCTGGTCAGGCATCTGCTTGGCAGATGTGGTGTAGCGTATATGGGATTTGTCGGAACGCAGTGACCTCCTTGAGCGACTGAAACTGAAACTCAATTATTGCTTTGACACACAGCCCACAGTTCTGCTCATGACTGATCTTAATCGCCATGACGTCATATGGTTGTAACAGTGTTTCATTTCAAATCTTTTTAACGTCACAGTTAGTGACGTCTCTCTGGACACTGATAGTTTGTTCGAGAATATTCTAGAAAATGACGCGTTCTTTCTCATTTGCTGTCACTGATGAAGGTTAGGTTACTTATCCTGCTTCAGCGGAGGTGATTTGAATGGTGAACACAGGCTGTATTTAAATGTTAATATTCGGCAAAAAAAAACAAAACTGGATAACTTGTGTACGTTCATTCACCACTTAATGGTTAAGCCATGATAGTTTTCAAATCATTGTATTGAGCACTGACTTACTATTTGGTATCTCAGTTTGCCATTGTTGAATATCAAAGCCACTGGTTCTATCTTGTTTATTATTCGTGTATTATTTTACATGCTGATATCAGTACTATAGCTCCACGGTTACAGTGTGCTCAGTACTCTAAGATGTGTGTAGTATTCTGATGTGGTGATTACAAGATAGTGTTGGATTAATATCAGTTATTGGTTGAAACCATCTGATATGTATCGGTCTGTTAACCCCTTCACCGCCAAGCTCGCTCGCATTTATGCACAGGCGTGGTAGAGGACCCATGTCACTGAAAGGTGACCATTCATTGGTCTGTTATCCATGAACCTGCTGCTCTTAATGTTCGGTGGTAGGATAGGCCATATTTTCTATACATCGCAGGGGGAATTCCCCAGCTATTCTTAGCCACTGTCTTTTCTGTGTTTTTTTTTCCACAAGGGAATTTTGTACTCTAAATTTACTGGCGGTGAAAGGGTTAATTGTAATTTAGCGATTATGCTCTCTCCTATACGGCTTACTCCAGTATAGTGCTACATGGTAACTGATTCATTTGAGTCACTTTGACACAGTATGAGCTTTACTTACATCTATACTGTCAGTGTACTTTCACTAAATCAGCTTAGCTTTAATCATTTTACCTACACTATTTAAATGTATAAGAAATGTCATTTGATGTCAGTGTTTGGTCTTCACACATATATGCATTATTTATGTTATGTTGTTGCCTACTCCAAACCAAGTGAATATATGATGTGCTTACTATCCACTTGTATCTGATATGTACTTATTGACATGGCAGAATGGTTAAGACGCTCAGCTGCCAATACAGAGAGTCCGTGAGGGTGTGGGTTCGAATCCCGCTCTCGCCCTTTCTCCTAAGTTTGACTGGAAAATCAAACTGAGCGTCTAGTCTTTCGGATGAGACGATAAACCGAGGTCCCGTGTGCAGCACGCACTTGGCGCACTGAAAAAAGAACCCATGGCAACGAGAGTGTTGTCCTCTGGCGAAATTACGTAAAATGAAATCCACTTTCATAGGTACACAAATATGTAAGCATGCACTCAAGGCCTGACTAAGCGCGTTGGGTTATGCTGCTGGTCAGGCATCTGCTCAACAGATGTGGTGTAGCGTGTATGGATTTGTCCGAACGCAGTGACGCCTCCTTGAGAAAGTGAAACTGAAACTGAAACTGACATGTTCTTGTGTATGTCTGATCAGGCACTGTCTTCTTTCTTCTTCTTCTCCTCTCCTTCTTTACTTAACTATTGTAAATAAAACAATGTTCCAATGTACCTTTTATTAACTGTGTGCTAGCTGAATCGGCAGCGTAAGCATCACTGACTTGAAGTTGTGTACCTTGTGAATGGAGAGAGTTACCACTCTTTACTATTTGGTTAATCATTTCATCTCCATGCCAATTGTTTTCATTTCCAGTTGAAAAACCACCGAGGCAACCATGTGTTTCTTCTACATTGTCCATGTGTTCTGTGTGGCTTGTTCAGGATTAAAGAGGCTATGTCAGTCTTGAATAAAAAGGTTATTTGTGTTTGCACATTTCTTCTGTCTGTGCTCCTGTGTGCACATGTCAGATGATCGGTATAAGGACAGGGCCCAGCGTTTCTTTTCTCGAGGAAGTGTCTGGGTTTGTTCCAATGTACCTTTTATTTACCTGTGTGCTGGCTGAATCGGTAGCATAAGCAGCACTGACTTGAAGTTGTGTACCTTCCTTGTGAATGGAGAGTTAGCACTCTTTACCATTTGTTAATAGAAAAACCCTTTTGTGACTGGCCTGCGATATGTCCCTGGGCCAGTGCGTAGATCTTTTCTATCCTTTAATTCAGTACATCAATACTCTTGTATGCATGTGAAGCTGAAATAGAAAACAGAATACAGTCCACTGAGATGAGATGCTTTCGAAGACTCCTGGGCATCTCCTACAAAGATCATATCACGAACGAAGAAGTTCGAAACAGAATCAGGCAAGTCATTGGGCCCTGCGAAGACCTGTTGACCTTGGTCAAGAGACGCAAGCTCAAATGGTATGGCCATGTCACGAGATCATCAGGGCTTGCCAAGACATTTCTGCAGGGCACAGTGCAAGGGGGGAGAAGGAGAGGCAGACAGAGGAAGAGATGGGAGGACAACATCCCAGAATGGACGGGCTTGAGGTTGAGCGATACAGTCAGGAGGTCAGAAAACCGAGAGGGTTGGAGGATGCTGGTTGCCAGATCACCTGTGGCGCCCCAACGGTCCACAAGACTACGGGATAGGTGAAGGTGAAAGTGAATTCAGTAAATTATCAGTAATATTTTTGTACCGTCCCCATATATGATAAACCACTCGGGACCACGGCTACATATGTTTGCCTCCTATTTCGTTTTTTCGTTTCGTTTTGTGCATAAAGCAAATAAACAAATGTTTATTTCTGAAAGAAAATAACCAACTTTGTTCACTTGCTAACAAACTCCTTCGATATCTTGTTCAGTTGAAAATACCCAAATTCTGAAAAGATGCTACATCGAATGCTACACTCGCGAAAAAAAAAAATGTGACAAACAGCTGAATAAGAAGTGTAGTAAATTGTCGTCTCGAATAAGCTGAGCACATGACAGATTCACTGCCACATTCCAGTGGTTAAAGCGTTGGATTTATAATCCATGTCTCGGGACTTAGCGGGTTAACTGTATGGATTTTTTCCAGTTTCTTATGTCAGCTGCTAGTGTCTGAAGCCCTTTCGTTTGTGTATGAATGAATGAACGAATGATGAATGATATGGATACTTATATAGCGCCTGACCTTTACAAAACACAGGGTCATTTGCACAACAGGCTGCCTACCTGAGTAGAGCCGACTGACGGCTGTCATTGGACGCTCATCATTCGTTTCCTGTGTCTTTCACTCGGATTTCAGGCACACACACATACACTCTCAGACAGATATGTAACATTTTACGTGTATGGCCGTTTTTGTTTATTTACCCCGCGATGCTGGCAGTCATACTCCGTTTTCGGGGGTGTGCATGCTGGGTATGTTCTTGTTTCCATTACCCACCGAACGCTGACATGTATTACAGGATTTGTAATGTGCGTATTTGATCTTCTGCGTGCGTATACACACGAAGGGGGCTCAGGCACTAGCAGGTCTACACATATGTTGACCTGGGAGATCGGAAAAATCTCCACCCTTCACCCACCAGTCGCCGTCACCGAGATTCGAACCTGGGACCCTCAGATTGAAAGTCCACCGCTTTAACCACTCGGTAATTGCGCCCGTCAATGCGCCCGTGTATGCTGCATGCTCAAGATCAAATACACGTTCAAGACCCCGTAATCCATGTCAGTGTTCGGTGAGTCATTGACACACGAATATATTATACACACATGCGCGCCTCCATCCTCACCCCCACACCCCGAAAACAGAGTGTGGCAGAAACCGCCAAGCACGTAAAAGCCCACTGGTACGAATGAACTGGGAGTTGAAGCCCGCGATCGCAGAAGAACCTGAAGAATTCACAAACGCTCACTTTGTGTGTGTGTGTGTGTGTGTGTGTGTGTGTGTGCGTGCGTGCGTGCGTGTGTTTGCGTATGTATGTGTGCTTAAACAGAGAGCGTGTCAGATTTACAGCTATTTAAGGACACATTGAGTATTAAGGACTGCCACAGTCGTCCCCGTTTCTCTATGTAAGGGTCCCAGTTTTTTTGGGGAGGGGGACAAATTCCTGTCATCTGAGGACCTCTGCAAACGCGCTATATAAATAATAATAGAATGCAAGTCTTTCAGGACACACACACACACACACACACACACACACAGAGAGAAACACAGAGAGAAACACACACACACACACACGTGTGTGTGTGTGTACTCACATGAATGTGTGAATACACAAACGCGTGTATAATGCAACATACAAGCCACACACACACACACACACACACACACACACACACACACACCCGCGCGCACACATACAGACACGCTTACACATAAATTTAAACACACACACACGCGCGCGCACTCACTCACTCACTTATACTCTTACAAACACACTTATTTACACACACACACACACACACACACACACACACACACACACACACACACACACACTCCAGTAAATAATCAAGTATGGACGAAAACATGAACTGAATAAACGAAACGAGTTTGTGGGTGGTTCGAAGCGCGCCTGTGCGCATGTGTGTATTAAAAAGATGAAATCTGGAAAGGTTGGGGAGAGAGAGGGAGGGAGGGGGGGAGAAAAAGGGAGTAATTACAGTGATGATACCCAGCCGCCGTGGCGAAG
>NC_134895.1:12953527-12960716 GCF_041734735.1 Babylonia areolata
ATTTAGCAGCTCGTTTTTTGAAATCTGGAATCCCTGAGTCGTCAGTTGATTTGGGAGATCAGACCCAGCTACACACGGGGTCAGCCCGATACTCCCCCGTGTCGGTACTCCCCGTGTCGGTACTCCACAAAGATCCAAAAACAGTCAAATACAGATGTATGTTTATATTTGTGACTTATATGCTTTCTGCTTGATCAAACGTGTGTTGTGGAATGATGAATGTGTTGTGTGTTCTCTTCATACCAGCCGTCCGCTTTCAGAGTTGAGCAGCGACTTGTGTGTTGGGCCCGCTGTTGTGCGGTGGGCTCGCTGCCTTGTCGTCCGAGCCGTATTACACGGACTTAGACTTTTTCATCAAGACTCAGTGTATCTGCGGGGGGAAACGCTCCTCTCTCTCTCTCTCTCTCTCTCTCTCTCTCTCTCTCTCTCTCTCTCTCTCTCTCTCTTCGTCTCTCATTTTCTGTTTCTCTGTCTCTCACCCTCTCTGCCACTCTCTCTCTGTCTGTCTCTCTCAGTCTCTCAGTCTCTTCACCTGCAGACTCTTCACAACAGAAAGAAAGAAAAAAGACAAAAATATTTTCCTCCGAAGATTGTAGTAGAATTATTGGTTGTGAACACACCCCTCCCCCAACCCCCTGTCCATCTCTACCCCCTCATCTCAACCTTGCCCTATCTCCCCCTCTCTTACCTCTCACCCATTGCCTATGTCCCCCCTGTCCTATTTGCTCTTCCCCTGTGTCCCCCCACCCTCCACGTCCCCCCCCCCCGCCCCCCAATTGACCAGCGGCGTGTTTCGTTGATTGCTTGTGCCGTGAAGCGAAACGTAGTGTGCGGTCTTGTATTGCTTGATGATATAATTCAAAATCAGTTTCGGTTTGGACGTGACCGTTAATATGTATGTATAACATTTTGGTATGGCTGTGATGTGCTTGTATGTATGTGTACACCCCTTCATGAGGGGCTATGGCCTATAACGAATAAAGTATTCGCATTCGCATTCTCTCTCTCTCTCTCTCTCTCTCTCTCTCTCTCTCTCTCTCTCTCTCACACACACACACACACACACACACACACACACACACATACGCACGCACGCACACGTATGAGTGATTGAGACAAACAGGTCTTAAAGACAAGGGAGATAATCACACAATCAAAACCACCGCAAAAAGTCATGATAATGTCACATTTATTTATTTTTCAAGAAACAAATTACACAGAAAATACGATTACACACAAACACAACGCAAGAGTAATACTAAAAGACAAAAACAACAACAACAACAACCCCCCCCCAAAAAAAAAAACAACAACAAAAAACAAAAAAAAAACACGAAACATCTTTCGAAAAGTTATACAGAGAACGCTTACAAACTACATACAAGAGGTTGACAACAAATAGACGAAACGAAGAAACGGATTTTTGTTCGTTTGTTTTTGTTCTCTTTTTTCAAAACAAGATGCGAGGGGGGGCGGGGGAGGGGACAGGTGAGGGAGGGGGGAAAGCGTCTAGGATGATCCCTCGCTGTTCTCGCTGATTCCCCACATGCACTCGGCTCTGGGAGCTTTCAGAGGAGGACCCCGCCAGCCCCGGGACCCCTCACTGTGGTCTGAGGACTCCCACAATCCGTCCGTGGGCAGGGTCACCGCCAGATCGCCGAACGACCCATTACTGGACGTCGACGAATGACGTTCCTGGTCCCGGCATCCTGGCGATCAAGGTCGAGGGCACTGAGCTCGGAGGGGGTGAGGAAATCGTAGCCGTTTCCCCGATACGGTTTGGAAACCCTTTTCGGCAAGTGGGGAAAAAGGGGTCATCAAACACGTTGGGAAATTGTCTCTCTGTAGGGGGCCCCCCCCTGGGGAAAAAACCTCCCTTTTTGAGGAGGAAGACCCGGGTTCCATCCTCCCCCCCCTCCACCGGACCACCGCTTGCCCCCGGGGTTGGGGTCGCAAATCCCGGGGTTGTCACGGGGGTTTCGGGGGTTCCCGGCCGAAAGAACACATGTCCCGGGGGTCAGCCCCCCCTGAAACCCCCCGAGGGGGGGGGTGGGGAAAAACCCATTTTGCTTTCCTCCTGACTGCCCCTCTTTCCCCGGGGAAAATTGGGGCCTTTTACCCGGGCGTTTTGGGGCTGAGGGGGGTGGGGTGAGGGGGGGGCGTCCTCGCAGGAGCGGGTTTGTGCGGGGGGTCCCCTTTAGGAATCCCTGGACACGTCGGCAATGGGGGAAACCTGGGGAAAAATGGGTTTATGAGGTGGTGGGGTTCAGGGATCAATACGGAATGTTAGCGAGCTGCCGTAGAATAGAATGGAATAGATTCGGAGAACTGAACGATGGAATAAAATTTGTTTTAGACCGTCTGCAGGCTGCAGATTTTATCATGTTCTTATAAAGAAGGACAGTTTTCCTTGCAAGGGCGTAAAACAAGCACACACACACACACACACCCACACACACAACACACAACTGAGCACAAAGACATTCCTGTACATGTCCCATTCTTTTCTTTGCACGCACAAACACACTCACACCACACTTATTAGCGCACACGCATGCTCACTGACACACTTGTACTTGCGTAACACACTGACCATGCAAAAAAACAAACAAACAAACAAAAAACCCCAAAACACCACACACACACGTAATGAACCTAAAGGTTTATACGACACACGATGCACACACATCAAATAAATAAGTATATCTATCGTCATGCCCGTTGGTGAAGCATTAAATTTACTCAATACATGTGAAAACAACAAATAAACAACAACAAACAAATAAGAATCAACTGTCGTTTCTTTATCATATCGTTCACAGCTTTTGTGAAACACGGACGCTGTCAACTATGACTCTCTAATCTCTCCTCTCTCTCTCTCTTCTCTCTCCCTCCCCCATTACATTACTCCTTAGATGATGTTCTTTTTCCAGTGTGTTATTATTGTTGCTACTAAGTTAATATTAGTATTATCATTAATACTTTCATTATTGTTGTTGTCAGGGTAGTTGCGTTGGTAGAGTTTGGTGGGGGTTTTTGGTGTGTTTTTGTTGTTTTTCTTGTTTAGTTTTGTCTTGCACTTCAACCTTCTTTTCATTGTCAAATAATGTGTGTATTTTCGCATTGCGTTTGTGTATTGCTTGTTACATATGAACGAGCACGATATAAGCTCATGCTAGTTGTTGCTCAAGTCTTCTTAATGAACGCTGTATTACACCTTGTTTCTTGATATTAAAAATGTTTAAACCAACTGTGACCCGGTAGCAGTATTAAGGGAAAGTAATTCAGCCATCTGACTGAGCTCGTTTGAGGAGCAGACGACACGGACACAGCAACCACCAGCGGGAAAGAGCCAAGACGAACCTGCATGAAGTCTACAAAAACTGCCAGCTGGGAAGCACTCGTGACTCAGAAGCGAGTGGAAATGGTTTTATGACGACTATTTCTACAACTTTTTGGAATAAGAGAGTATTGTCTCTTCGTATTGTGAAATGACTTTGCAAGGGAAGTAACTTATGTCAGCAGTCGCCTGAAATTTAGTCCGAACAAAACACGTTGGAGCCGGTTGAAAATTATGCAAACGTCAAAACTGGTACCGTATTCGATTTTGTCCATATTCTAATAGGTAACCGAATCCTATATTTGTGATTGTAAACCGAAAGTAAGCAGACTGGTTTATATCACATTAAAACATTTCTATTCCATAAAAACAGAAGAGAAAAAACCGACGAACAGAATCCCCCCCCCCCCCGATCCCCCAACTCCCAGGTATTATCACAAAAATCCGCTAGCAGAAAAAGCCTCCCGCTTTCGCATCCTTTTGTATCATTGTTTTCAGTTGACAAAAGCAACACATCTCACACAAATGTTTCAGTTGACAAAAAGCAACACATTTCAACAAATGTTTCAGTTAAAAAGCAACACATCTCAACAAATAACTTTTTTCTTCTTTTTTTGTTGTTGTTGTTGTTGTTTGTTGTTTGTTTGTTGTTGTATTTTTTTGTTTGGTTTTTTGTGTTTTTTTGGTGCTATTCATGTTGGCATTACATATATATCTTGCTTGTGGGTTTTCACTTCTGTAATTAGAACACCATTACCAACCTTTGTTTACAAATGACTTGAGCTGTACTCTTGTCGTTTTCCTTACTCTTCACGAGTGAAAACTTACTTTATGCATCAGTATTTTTTGTTCTGTCGTTTAGAGCCTAGCCGGCCGCAAAGGGCTGTATCAAAACTGACACCTTACCCAGTTTAAAAAAAAAAAATGAAAAAAAAAAGAGAGAAAAAAAAAGAAGAAAGAGAGAGAGAGAAAAACAACAACAACAACAACAACAGCGTCAAACTTGTCCACGACCCTGGTAATTGTGGAAAGAAATTCAGCATAGTTATATGCTTGCAATTCAGCACCTACGCTCGGCGGTATGTCTCTGTCATACACATTTCACCCAGTTGAGGCAGTTTTCAGATTTAAGCAGGCGTCCAAAGCGTGCAGACTGACTGATCCAACGCTACATCACAAAAAAATGGAAATGGGGGGGGAAAAGTGCAAATTTACTCCTGAGTAAATTAAGTTGTTTATATCGTGTAATCTCCTACTGAGTCACGAGGTAGTTTACATCTAAGCATATGTATTTATTTCCATGTACAAAAACGAGATATTTCTCTTTAAGTACACACAGAAAATTGTGACATTTATCTTAGTAAGAACATCCATAAAGCGAACTATCTTTGTTTTATACATATGTGCACAAAAAGAATCTGTTGATAATTATTCTGGTCACAAAAACGGAAAAACCAAGGTTGTTAATATCGTGTATCACCTTGTGAATAATCAGGTTGTTGTTTGTGTATTTATTAATCACTAGTTTATATATATATATATATAAAGTTTTCGGGAACTAGGTGATATATTTCTTTTGATAAATAGATACACAAAACGAAGTACCTCTTAATGATAACGTTCAGAGAATGAATATCTGAATATAAACACACTGTTATTTTTTTTCTTTTAAAGGAAGGAAGAAAAATTAATAAGCTTTTTCACAAAAATGAAATAGCTTAAAAATGATTTCACAATGGAAAAAGAAGAAAAAAAGAGAAAAGAGAAAGGAGGAAAGAAAGGAAAGACTTTTCAGAATGGGTTTTTTTTAGGAAACGAGCACCCCGTGTGTTTCCCCCCGGTGAAGTCAAAACCCGTTTTTCTGTTTCTTCTCTCGTTTGCGGGAAAACTAAGGGAGTGAAGTTGGAAGCGGGTAGGCTGAAAGTACGGCCGTTGGCTGACGGCCTCAAGGGGTTTAGTTTGGTTTGGGCTGGGTATGTCTTGGGTTTCCCAAGGGTTCCCTTTTTGGAGTGGCTGGTTCTGAAGGGGGGTTTAGATTGGGGGTTCACTTTTATAGAAGGTTCCCCGGGCCTTGGAGCGGAAATCAGGGGTTCGGGGCTGTCAAAGAAATGGCTCTTTTTTGGGTGTGAAACGTTTTGAGCCGGGCTGTTTAAAAAAGAATTAACAGGTGTCCCCCATTGGACCAAACCCATGGGGCTGGGCACCACCCCACCACGCCTTCACAAGAACCCCAAAACAAATTTAGCAGAGAAACCCCGGTTTTTTACACACAACCGACAGACCTGGAGGAAACGATGAAAAAAGTTTTGTGCGGACCCCCTTTAATTTTAAGAGTTTTAGGAGGGAAAAAAATAATGGGTTTTCAATTTCCCGGTTTGGGAAACAGAGCTCTGTTTTTTTAATGTGGGACCGCCTTCATGAACCAGACCCCCAAAGGGTTCAGGCAGGGGAATGAACCCTTCCAAGGCCTTTTAATCGACACCCAACAAACCCTTTTCCGACAGTTTTTCTTCACTGACCACCCCCCCCCCTTTTCCCTAAAGTCCCCAAATGGGCGTTTATCTGTCCCGTTTGTCAAACCCCTTTACCGCCCCCGCTCCCAAAAGTTAAAACGCTGCGGGGAAAAGGTTTACCCCCACCGTGTGGTTTAGCCCGGGTGTCCGCCTCCAAGCTTCCGGGGGACCCAGGGTTTTTCGAAGGAAGGATACCACGGAGCAGACTTTAACCCGGTAACCTAGGGAATACCGGGCGGCAAAATGTTGCTGAGTGAAGGGAGGGGAAGGACCCGTTTTTTTGGTTTTATTCACACTGTCTGAGAGACTTGGGTTTATTTCACAAGGTGGGGCCCGGTTTCAGTTTAAACCCCCCCGTCTGAATAAACTGGGAAATGGATCAATGGACAAAATTTTTCGTTTGGTTAAAAAATTTTTTTTTATTGGGGGGGGGGGGGGGGGGGGGGGGGGGGGGGGAGGGGGGGGGCCGGGGGGGGGGGGTGGGGGGGGGGGGGGGGTGGGAGGAAAAGACCGGCCCAAAAAGGCACAGAGAGAAAAGGGGAGAATCAGCTTTTTCCCGGGGACCCGCCCCCGTTTTGAAAGGGGGGACTAAAACATAAATTGAGACACACAAAAACAGAAAATAGGGGGGGGGGAAAGGGGGCAAATATTGGGCCAAAATTTTTAACTGAAAAAATAGACAATTTTAGATTTTAGGGGGGAGAGGAAGAACCAAAAACAAAAGACAAGAAAAAGACATTTTTTTTTTTATTTTGATAAAAAAAGCACTCTCTTTTTGTCTTTCTCTCTCGGGCTCTCTGTTCTACTCCTGTCCCCCTCTTCTTGTCTCTCTCTCTGCTCTCTGTCCTGTCTTTTTCTGTTTCTCTCTCTGTCCTCTCCCCAACTTTTCCTATTTTTGTTTAGTTTGTGGGCCCACACCCTTTTTTTTGGGCCGGTGCCCAACAAAAAAAAATACTTTGTTACGCATTGGGGACATTTATCACTCTTTTCTCGGGCTGTCGTCTGCTGTTTTGTCTGTTTTCTTTTCTTTTTGTCTGTTCTCCCCCCCTCTTTCCCCTTTCCTTTTTTGTTCCCCTTGTATCCATGTGGAGGAAGGCCCCCAGAGGTAACGCGTCCGCCCAGGAAGCGGAGAATCGGGCGCGTGGTTCGAATCAAAGCCCCGGGGCCCCCGATATTTTCCCCCCCCTCCACTAACCTTGAGTGGTTTGGGCTGGACCTAGGTTAAATTTGGAGGGGAAAGAATTTAAACCCCAGGTCCCGTGTGAGAAAGCACTTGGGGCAGGAAAAGAACTCACGGAACCAAAAAGGGTTTTTCCCGGCAAAATTTGATGAAAAA
>NC_134895.1:12960816-12980854 GCF_041734735.1 Babylonia areolata
GACGTGTGCTGTGTTTGGGTTACTGAGAAGCTGGATGACTGATCCACGGCAGACAATTAATGATTCAATTGGATTTGTTTCCCCTACTTGACATACATACGGTAACTATAGTTCCCATCATGTTTATCGCATCAATCATCACACCTACTTTGTCATGTCAGACTGTGACAATGCCGCATTACATCAGTGTTGCTCGGAATAAGAGTAAGTGAAACTCAGTATAGCATGTCACTTGTATTAAACAATGTTTTGAACTCTTTCACCATCAAAGACAACAACAACAGAAACGGCAACAACAACAACAACAACAACACACACACACACACACACACACACACACACACACACACACACACACACACACACACGGGGAAAGCTAACTGTGCGGCACGGACTTTGTACGTCCGTGGTGCCGCCGGCCCATCATCAATGAATCCGCCATTGTCCAAATCACGTGTCCGACTTAGCGCGCGAGGCTTCGCGGAGCGTTATAAAAAAAATAAATAAATAAAAAAGCAAAAAAGCGACGACTTGTTATCTTTTCTACGGACCACAGCATTGAACAACTTTACTCACCGAATGACTACTGCCAGACATCTGCCCAGAACAACTTGACCTTAAAGGCTTATTGCCGACTGGTTGTTAAACTCAACTCTACAGTTATCTTTGGACAGAATATACCTCCCCCCCCCCTTGCTACACACATGGTCTGGGAAGGATAATAGGTGTGGGGAGAGGTTATAGGATTTGACCAGTCTGTATCGGTTTGTTTCGGACAAGAAGTGTAAACCTGTCCCACTGACCATCCCATGGTATTGTTTTGGATGATTTACCGCATTAAAAGAACCCACAGCATTAAAAGGTTTGTCCCCGGCATGTAATTGTGTACAAAAGACCCACTTTAGTTGACAGAAAAACAAATATACGCATAGTTTATTGATCCAATCTGTTCAGGAACTTGTGCAATTCCAGAGCACTAACTGCTGCATGGGTTCTGCGACAGGTGAATTTTTTTCCCCCCTTCAGCATGCAGTCGATCTCTGTTTTAACCCAATAGGTTGGAGAGGACATGCAAATTTGCGGCGAGCATAAATGCACACGGCTTTGAGAGTGATGGTCAAGTTAATTGTATCAAAGTTTATCCAGGCGTTCTCGAAAGGATTAATTTAGCAGCTCGTTTTTGAAATCTGGAATCCCTGAGTCGTCAGTTGATTTGGGAGATCAGACCCAGCTACACACGGGGTCAGCCCGATACTCCCCCGTGTCGATACTCCCCCGCGTCAATACTCCACAAAGATCCAAAAACAGTCAAATACAGATGTATGTTTATATTTGTGACTTATAATGCTTTTTGCTTGATCAAACGTGTGTTGTGGAATGATGAATGTGTTGTGTGTTCTCTTCATACCAGCCGTCCGCCTTCAGAGTTGAGCAGCGACTTGTGTGTGGCCCGCTGTTGTGCGGTGGGCTCGCTGCCTTGTAGTCCGAGCCGTGTTACACGGACTTAGACTTTTTCATCACGACTCAGTGTATCTGCGGGGAAACGCTCGCTCTCTCTCTCTCTCTCTCTCTCTCTCTCTCTCTCTCTCTCTCTCTCTCTCTCTCTCTCTCATTTTCTGTTTCTCTGTCTCTCACCCTCTCTGCCACTCACTGTCTCTCTCTGTCTCTCAGTCTCTCAGTCTCTCTCACCTGCAGACTCTTCTCAACAGAAAGAAAGAAAAAGACAAAATATTTTCCTCCGAAGATTGTAGTAGAATTATTGGTTGTGAACACCCCCCTCCCCAACTCCCCGTCCATCTCTACCCCCTCATCTCAACCTTGCCCTATTCTCCCCCTATCTTACTCTCACCCTTTGCCTATGTCCCCCCTGTCCTATTTGCTCTTCCCCTATGTCCCCCCCTCCACCTCCCCCCCCCCCCCCCACCCCCCCAATTGACCAGCGGCGTGTTTCGTTGATTGCTTGTGCCGTGAAGCGAAACGTAGTGTGCGGTCTTGTATTGTCTTGATGATATGATTCAAAATCAGTTTCGTTTGACGTGACCGTTAATATGTATGTATAACATTTTGGTATGGCTGTGATGTGCTTGTATGTATGTGTACACCCCTTCATGAGGGGCTATGGCCTATAACGAATAAAGTATTCGCATTCGCTCTCTCTCTCTTTCTCTCTCTCTCTCTCTCTCTCTCTCTCTCTCTCACACACACACACACACACACACACACACACACACACACACACACACACATACGCACGCACGCACACATATGAGTGATTGAGACAAACAGGTCTTAAAGACAAGGGAGATAATCACACAATCAAAACCACCACAAAAAGTCATGATAATGTCACATTTATTCATTTTTCAAGAAACAAATTACACAGAAAATACGATTACACACAAACACAATGCAAGAGTAATACTAAAAAACAAAAAAACAACAACAACAAAAAACCCCAAAACACGAAACATCTTTCGAAAAGTTATACAGAGAACGCTAAACAAACTACATACAAGAGGTTGACAACAAATAGACGAAACGAAGAAACGGATTTTTGTTCGTTTGTTTTTGTTCTCTTTTTTCAAAACAAGATGCGAGGGGGGGCGGGAGGGGACAGGTGAGGGAGGGGGGAAGCGTCTAGGATGATCCCTCGCTGTTCTCGCTGTTCCCCCACATGCACTCGCTCTGGGAGCTTTCAGAGGAGGACCGCCAGCCCCGGGACCCCTCACTGTGGTCTGAGGACTCCCACAATCCGTCCGTGGGCAGGGTCACCGCCAGATCGCCGAACGACCCATTACTGGACGTCGACGAATGACGTTCCTGGTCCCCGGCATCCTGGCGATCAAGGTCGAGGGCACTGAGCTCGGAGGGAGTGAGGAAATCGTAGCCGTTTCCCCGATACGTGTCCTGGACCATGTCCTGGCAAGTGGAAGGAGGGTCATCAAACACCTCGGAAGAGTTGTCTCTCTCGTAGCCGTCCCTGGGAGAAGCCTCGTTGTCTGAGGAGGAAGACCTGTAGTTCCATCCTCCCCATCCACCGGACCCGCCGCTGCCCCAGGGGTTGGAGTCTGCAGTCCGGGTGTTGTCACGGCCACGGCTGCCGGGCCAGATGAACACATCGTCTGGCTCAGACCTCCCTGATCCCCACGAGGAGGGGGTGTGATCCGATTCGCTGCCTCCTGAGCTGCCCCAAGTGCTGCCCCAGGACATTGTGCTGACAGACGTTGTGGTGCTGAGGTGGGTGGGGTGAGGTGGGCGCGTCCTCTGCAGGAGCGGGTTAGTGCGGGGGGTCCTTCAGGAGTCCGTGGACACGCCTGACAAGCTGGGGAAGCCTGAAAACAGTGGTGATGAGGTGGTGAGTTCTAGGCATCAATACGGAATGTTAGCGAGCTGCAGTAGAATAGAATGGAATAGATTCGGAGAACTGAACGATGGAATAAAATTTGTTTTAGACCGTCTGCAGGCTGCAGATTTTATCATGTTCTTATAAAAGAAGGACAGTTTCCTTGCAAGGGCGTAAAACACACACACACACACACACACACACACACACACACACACACACACACACAACTGAGCACAAAGACATTCCTGTACGTGTCCCATTCTTTTCTTTGCACGCACAAACACACTCACACCACACTTATTAGCGCACACGCATGCTCACTGACACACTTGTACTTGCGTAACACACTGACCATGCAAAAAACAAACAAACAAACAAAAAACCCAACACACACACACACACGTAATGAAACCTAAAGGTTTATACGACACGATGCACACACATCCAAATAAATAAGTATATCTATCGTCATGCCGTTGGTGAAGCATTAAATTTACTCAATACATGTGAAAACAACAAATAACAACAAAAAAACAAACAAACACAAAAAAACAAAACAACAACTGTCGTTTCTTTATTATTATCGTTCAAAGCTTTTGTGAAACACGGACGCTGTCAACTATGACTCTGTAATCTCTCTCTCTCTCTCCCTCCCCCATTACATTACTCCTTAGGTGATGTTCACTTTCCAGTGTGTTATTATTGTTGCTACTAAGTTAGTATTAGTATTATCATTAATACTTTCATTGTTGTTGTTGTCAGTGGTAGTTGCGGTATAGTAGTTTGGTGGGGGTTTTTTGTGTGTTTTTGCTGCTGTTTTTCTTGTTTAGTTTTGTCTTGCACTTCAACCTTCTTTTCATTGTCAAATAATGTGTGTATTTTCGCCATTGCGTTTGTGTATTGCTTGTTACATATGAACGAGCACGATATAAGCTCATGCTTGTTGTTGCTCAAGTCTTCTTAATTGAACGCTGTATTGCACCTTGTTTCTTGATATTAAAAATGTTTAAACCAACTATGACCCGGTAGCAGTATTATAAGGGAAGTAATTCAGCCAGTCTGACTGAGCTCGTGTGAGGAGCAGACGACACGGACACAGCAACCACCAGCGGAAAGAGCAAGACGAACTGCATGAAGTCCTACAAAAACTGCCCAGCTGTGAAGCACTCGTGACTCAGAAGCGAGTGAAAATGGTTTTATGACGACTATTTCTACAACTTTTGGGAATAAGAGAGTATTGTCTCTTCGTGTTGTGAGAATGACTGTGCAAGGGAAGTAACTTATGTCAGCATTCGCCTAAAATTTAGTCCGAACAAAACACAAAAGCCGTTGAAAATTATGCAAACGTCAAAACTGGTACCGTATTCGATTTTGTCCATATTCTAATAGGTAACCGAATCCTATATTTGTGATTGTAAACCGGAAAGTAAGCAGACTGGTTTAATCACATTAAAACATTTCTATTCCATAAAAACAGAAGAGAAAAAAGCAGACGAACAGAATCCCCCCCCCCCCCCATCCCCCAACTCCCAGGTATTATTACAAAAATCCGCTAGCAGAAAAAGCCTCCCGCTTTCGCATCCTTTTGTATCATTGTTTTCAGTTGACAAAAGCAACACATCTCAACAAATGTTTCAGTTGACAAAAGCAACACATTTCAACAAATGTTTCAGTTAACAAAAGCAACACATCTCAACAAATTTTTTTTTTGTTTTTTTTGTGCTATTCATGTTGGCATTACATATTAATTTTGCTTGTGGGTTTTCACTTCTGTAATTAGAACACCATTACCAAGCTTTGTTTACAAATGACTTGAGCTGTACTCTTGTCGTTTTCCTTACTCTTCCACCGATTGAAAACTTACTTTATGCATCAGTAGTTTTTTTTTCTGTTCGTTCTTTCTATTTTGAAAACGCGTGACATGAAAAAAACACTTTAGAGCCTAGCCGGCCGCAAAGGGCTGTGTCAGAACTGACACCTTCCCCAGTTTAAAAAAAAGATGAAGAAAAAAAAGAGAGAAAAAAAGAAGAAAGAGAGAGAGAGAAGAAGAAGAAGAGCAACAACAACAACAGCGTCAAACTTTAAACTTGTCACGACCCTGGTAATTGTGGAAAGAGAAATTCAGCACTAGTTATTATGCTTGCAATTCAGCACCTTCGCTCGGGTATGTCTCTGTCATACACATTTCACCAGTTGAGGCAGTTTTCAGATTTAAGCAGGCGTCAAAGCGTGCAGACTGACTGATCCAACGCTACATCACAAAAAAATGGAAATGGGGGGAAAAGTGCAAATTTACTCCTGAGTAATTAAGTTGTTTATATCGTGTAAATCTCCTACTGAGTAACGAGGTAGTTTACATCTAAGCATATGTATTTATTCCCATGTACAAAACGAGCTATTTCTCTTAAGTACACACAGAAAATTGTGACAATTATCTTAGTAAGAACATCCATAAAGCGAACTATCTTTGTTTTATACATATGTGCACAAATAGAATCTGTTGATAATTATTCTGGTCACAAAAACGGAAAAACCAAGGTTGTTAATATCGTGTATCACCTTGTGAATAATCAGGTTGTTGTTTGTGTATTTATTAATCACTAGTTTATATATATATATAAAGTTTTCGAGAACTAGGTGATATATTTCTTTTGATAAATAGATACACAAATCGAAGTACCTTTTAATGATAACGTTCAGAGAATGAATATCTGAATATAAACACACTGTTAATTTTTTTCTTTTAAAGGAAGGAAGAAAAATTAATAAGCTTTTTCACAAAAATGAAATAGCTTAAAAAAAGATTTCACAAGGGAAAAAAGAAGAAAAAAAAGAGAAAGAGAAAGGAGGAAAGAAAGGAAAGACGTACCTTCAGAATGTTTCTTCACGAACAGAGCACCACGTGTGTTTCAGTCAGTGAAGTCAGACACCTCTGTTTCTTCTTTCTGTGCGCTCACGTTCCGAGGAAGCTAAGGCAGTGAAGTTGGAAGCGGCAGTAGAGTTGATGTATCGGCCTGTTGGCTGACGGCCTCAAGGTTCAGTTGTTCAGGGCTGGGTATGTCTTGGTTCGGCGAAGGTTCCGTTGTTGGAGTGGCTGAGTTCTGAGGGGTTGCAGATTGGGGGCTCACTTTTATAGAAGGTCCAGGGCCTTTGAGAGCGGAGTCAGGTGTATCGGGGACTGTCACAAAGACTGGCTCTTGTTTGTGTGTGAAACGTTTTAGAGCCGGGCTGTTTAAACGAATGAACAGGTGTCTCCTACTTCGGACCAATCCGATGACTGGTCACACCACTTCACCACGCATTCACAAGAGACAGGAAAACAATTTAGCAGAGACCCAGGTTTTGACACACAACCGACAGACCTGGAGGAAACTGATGAACAGTTCTTTTGTGCGGCGCCCCATTGACTCTTCACAGAGTTGAGAGAGGAGAAGAAATAATGGAGTTCAATACCAGGTGGAATCAGAGCTCTGTTTGCATTAATGTGAGGACCGCCTTCATGAAGCAGACCCAAGGCTTTCAGTGCAGTGTGAATGAACCAGTTCAAGACCTTCACCTATCGACACCCAACAACCCTTTACCGACAGTTTTTCACTTCACTGACCACCCAGCCCCTTTACGTAAAGCCCCGAGTGACGTCACTCAGTCTGTTTGTCAAACCTTCACAGCGACCTCGCTCCAAGCAGTTGACACGCTGCAGGACAATGGTCACCCTCACTCGTGTGGTCAGCCAGTGCTGTCCAGCCTCACGCTTCACCGGACACGCCAGTTTCCGCGAAGGAAGGAGTACCACGGAGCAGATCTTTAACCTGCGTAACCTAGTGAGTACCTGTCGGCAAAGTGTTGCTGAGTGTAGAGAGAGGTGAAGGACTGTACTGGTTCATTCACACTGGTCTGAGAGACTTGTGTCTGCTTCATCAAGGCGGTTCCCGGACTGCAGTGAAACCACAGCTCTGAATCAAACTGGCACTGGACTCAATGAGACAATTCTTCGTTTGTTCAAACATCACTTTTTATTGCGGGGGGGGGGGGGGGGGGGGGGTGTTTCTCTCTCTCTCTGTGTCTCTCTCTGTCTCTCTGTCTCTTTCTCTGTCTCTCTCTCTGTCTCTCTCTGTCTCTCTGCCTCTCTGTGTCTCTCTCTCTGTATCTCTCTGTCTCTCTCTCTCTGTCTCTCTCTGTGTCTCTCTCCTCCACACATTTCATATTTTTGTTCAGTTTGTGGCCTACACCTTTGTCATAATCCGGATGCCTAACAAATATACTTTGTTATCGTCATTGGCATCATTTATCACTCAGTGTCACTGTCTGTATGTATGTCTGTCTGTCTGTTTCTGTCTCTGTCTCTCTCTCCCTTTCTCTCTGTGTCTCTCTGTCTCTATCTGTCTGTCTCTCCCTCTCTCTTTCTCTTTCCTTTCTGTTCCACTTGTATCCATATGGAGTGACGGCCTAGAGGTAACGCGTCCGCCTAGGAAGCGAGAGAATCGGAGCGCGCTGGTTCGAACCACGGCTCGGCCGCCGATATTTTCTCCCCCTCCACTTGACCTTGAGTGGTGGTCTGGACGCTAGTCATTCGGATGAGACGATAAACCGAGGTCCCGTGTGCAGCATGCACTTAGCGCACGTAAAAGAACCCACGGCAACAAAAGGGTTGTTCCTGGCAAAATTCTGAAGAAAATTCGCTTCGATAGGAAAAACAAATCAAACTGCACGCAGGGGGAAAAAAATAAAATAAAAAGGGTGGCGCTGTAGTGTAGCGACACGCTCTCCCTGGGGAGAGCAGCCCGGCCTCTTCTGAAGAAACCCAACCTTGACGCAAACATTTTGAAAAAACTATCGACCAGTTTCTAATCTTCCATTCATGTCCAAACTCCTCGAAAAAGCTGTCCTCAAGCAGCTTAACAACCACCTTTGTTTCAACAATCTCATCCACCCATTTCAGTCTGCCTATCGCGCTGACCATAGCACCGAAACCACTCTCCTCCACATTCTGAACAATCTACTGATAGCGTCCGACTCGGGAAAAATTTCCCTTCTCACTCTCCTCGACTTGTCAGCCGCCTTTGATACGATAGACCATTCAATCCTTCTTTCCCGTCTTCATTTTACATTTGGTATCAACGGCACTGTTCTAAACTGGTTCAAATCTTATCTCACTGATCGATTCCAGTCTGTCACTGTTGATCATTTCCAATCTGAACCCGTTAAAATCGAACATGGAGTCCCACAGGGATCTGTTTTAGGCCCAGTGCTCTTCACACTGTACACTGCTCTTCTCGCTGAAATTATCAACCGCCATAATATCAGTCATCATTCTTATGCTGATGACACTCAACTCCAGAAGAGTGATACCCCTGAAAAATTGTTGTCGCTCTTGCAAGAAACATCCAACTGCTTCCTGGACATTCAAAACTGGATGACTCGAAATAAGTTACAATTGAACGCGGACAAAACTGAAGCAATGATCATAGGAACTAAACAAAAACTGTCTTCCATCACAATTGACACAATCAAACTTGGCAGTACACCCATCCCTCTTTCCACGTCAGTCAGGAACCTCGATGTTGTCCTTGACAATACACTGTCCATGCAAAAATTTATCAGTCAGACATGTCAGTCCTGCTACTGTCAACTGCGACGCATCAGTGCCGTCCGGAAATATCTATCCACTGACGCAACATCTAGACTTGTCGTTTCTCTCATTCTCTCTCGCCTTGACTACTGTAACTCTTTATTGTCTGGTCTGCCTGCTTCATCCATTCAGCCCCTTCAGCGCATACAAAACTCTGCTGCCCGACTCGTCCTCAGAAAGAAAAGATCTGAGCACATCACTCCTCTTTTGCAACATCTCCACTGGCTCCCTGTCTCACACCGAATAAAGTACAAGATCAGCGCTCTATGTTATAGATGCATTCACAAAACTGCCCCTTCCTATCTCTGCAGCTGCCTTCACCTCTACACTCCATCTCGCTCACTACGATCGGCCTCGGATCCACTCTGTTTACGCATACCCAGATTCAAACACTCGACTATTGGCCGCCGTTCTTTCTCTGTTTCTGGACCTTGCGATTGGAATGAACTTCCTTTTTCGCTTCGTCAAGTCTCCACACTCAGCTCTTTCAAGTCTGGCCTTAAAACCCACCTCTTCCCAAAATAGCCTCCCTTGCCTGCCCTTCCTTGTCTTTAGTTTCTGCAGTATTAGAGTTATGCATGCGTGTGAATGACTGGTGCGAAAGCGCTTTGATTTGTCTCTGCACAAGATCCAGCGCTATATAAATACCATTATTATTATTATTATTATTAATTTCACACAGAGAAATCTGTTGTGATAAAAAGGAATACAAATACAAATATGTATACAGGTCGGTGACCTTACATTAAAACAGTCCCGAGTTCTCTGTCTCTCTCTGTCTGTCTCTGTCTGTCTGTCTGTCTGTCTGTCTCTCTTTCTCCTCTCTCTCTCTCTCTCTCTCTCTCTCTCTCTCTCTCTCTCTCCGCTCTCTCTCTCTCTGTGCCAGATCGGATATGTCTTTGGCTGTGTTGCAGCAGCTGCCAAGTTAACTATCAGCCGTGCTAGGAGTGGCAAAATGGCATGCAACAAAGGCTCTCAATGGAGCTCTCAAAGACACGTCTTGGACGGCGTGTTCAAGACACACTCACAGTCTGAAGGTCAGTATCAGTATCAGTATCAGTAGCTCAAGGAGGCGTCACTGCGTTCGGTCAAATCCATATACGCTACACCACATCTGCCAAGCAGATGCCTGACCAGCAGCGCTAACCCAACGCGCTTACTCAGGCCTTGAGAAAAATATTAAAGCATTTTAAAAAAAAAAAAAAAATAAATATATAAATTAAAAAAAAGATTAAAAAAAATAATAATAAAAAAATAAAATAAAATAAAATAAAATGAGTAAAGTAAAATAATAAAAAAAGATAACAAAAATTAACTCTCTGTCTGTCTGTCTGTCTGTCTGTCTGTCTCTCTCTCTCTCTCTCTCTCTCTCTCTCTCTCTCTATATATATATATATATATATATATATATATATATATATATATATATATAAGAAGACGAATATGTCAGTCTTACGGGATCGTGTGGCAGAGGTACAGACACATACATACACACACGCAGCACGCACGCACACCGCACGCACACATACATAATTTATTCACTCTCAGGCACGCAAGCACGCGCGCGTGCACACACACACACACACACACACACACACACACACACACACACACACACATTAGAATGACGGACAGACACAGACAGAAAGAGACAGACAGACAGAGTAAGAGAGAAAGACAGAGAGCGGCTGACATGGACATGTCAACTGTGTGCACAGAGGTGTAAGGGAGATAAATGTGTCAGGCTACAATGGGAAGGAATACAAGACACGTTCTGGATCAGTTTGATCCCTTGTGCAAATTCTCGCTCAAACACACACACACACACACACACACACACACACACACACACACACACACACACACACACACATGTACTTCAATGTCATTATGTCGATGTCATTATTCAATGCCGCTCAGGGAGAGAGAGAGAGAGAGAGAGTGTGTACGTCTGTGTGTGTGTGTGTGTGTGTGTGTGTGTGTGTGTGTGTGTGTCTGGTGTTGTACGATAATAGAATGATGGAAATAAACCATTGTGGTATAAAGTAAAAACCAGCTGACTACTACTGCATGGTCATGTCACCAAAATCTGATATCTTTCTCGATGGAGTGAAAATGAAAACATTCAGTTGTGTCCTGATATATTTTTCTTCAGTCTGACTGGCAAGCGCGTAAAAAAAAGTGTTTTTTGACGTGATAGTTTATTGTTTTTGTTTGTTTGTTTGTTTGTTTTGAGTTGTTTTTGTTTGTTTTTTTATCTTTCATGTGGTTGGTTTTTTGTTGTTGTTGTTTTGGGGTTGTTTATGTGTTGTTGTGTTGTTGTTTTGTTTTGTTCTCTTTTTTTCTTTTGCCGTTTTTTTTTTTGCCGTTTTTTTTTGGGGGGGGGGTGTTGGGAGAGGGTTGGAGGTGGGGGGTGTTGTTTATTTGTTTATTTGTTTATTTTTTACGCAACACCCCCCCCCCCCCCTCACCCCCTTCCCAAAAAAGAAGAAAGATTACTGTACAGTATGGTCGGACGTGTGCTGTGTTTGGGTTACTGAGAAGCTGGATGACTGATCCACGGCAGACAATTAATGATTCAATTGGATTTGTTTCCCCTACTTGACATACATACGGTAACTATAGTTCCCATCATGTTTATCGCATCAATCATCACACCTACTTTGTCATGTCAGACTGTGACAATGCCGCATTACATCAGTGTTGCTCGGAATAAGAGTAAGTGAAACTCAGTATATCATGTCACTTGTATTAAACAGTGTTTTGAACTCTTTCACCATCAAAGACAACAACAACAGAAACGGCAACAACAACAACAACAACAACAACACACACACACACACACACACACACACACACACACACACACACACACACGGGGAAAGCTAACTGTGCGGCACGGACTTTGTACGTCCGTGGTGCCGCCGGCCCATCATCAATGAATCCGCCATTGTCCAAATCACGTGTCCGAGTTAGCGAGGCTTCGCGGAGCGTTAAAAAAAAAAAAAAAAAAGAAAAAAAGCGACGACTTGTTATCTTTTCTACGGACCACAGCATTGAACAACTTTACTCACCGAATGACTACTGCCGGACATCTGTCCAGAACAACTTGACCTTAAAGGCTTATTGCCGACTGGTCGTTAAACTCAACTCTACAGTTATCTTTTGACAGAATATACCTCTCCCTCCTTGCCACACACATGGTCTGGGAAGGATAATGGGTGTGGGGAGAGGTTATAGGATTTGACCAGTCTGTATCGGTTTGTTTCGGACAAGAAGTGTAAACCTGTCCCACTGACCATCCCATGGTATTGTTTTGGATGATTTACCGCATTAAAAGAACCCACAGCATTAAAAGGTTTGTCCCCGGCATGTAATTGTGTACAAAAGACCCACTTTAGTTGACAGAAAAACAAATATACGCATAGTTTATTGATCCAATCTGTTCAGGAACTTGTGCAATTCCAGAGCACTAACTGCTGCATGGGTTCTGCGACAGGTGAATTTTTTTCCCCCTTCAGCATGCAGTCGATCTCTGTTTTAACCCAATAGGTTGGAGAGGACATGCAAATTTGCGGCGAGCATAAATGCACACGGCTTTGAGAGTGATGGTCAAGTTAATTGTATCAAAGTTTATCCAGGCGTTCTCGAAAGAATTAATTTAGCAGCTCGTTTTTGAAATCTGGAATCCCTGAGTCGTCAGTTGATTTGGGAGATCAGACCCAGCTACACACGGGGTCAGCCCGATACTCCCCCGTGTCGGTACTCCCCCGCGTCAATACTCCACAAAGATCCAAAAACAGTCAAATACAGATGTATGTTTATATTTGTGACTTATAATGCTTTTTGCTTGATCAAACATGTGTTGTGGAATGATGAATGTGTTGTGTGTTCTCTTCATACCAGCCGTCCGCCTTCAGAGTTGAGCAGCGACTTGTGTGCTGAGCCCGCTGTTGTGCGGTGGGCTCGTTGCCTTGTAGTCCGAGCCGTGTTACACGGACTTAGACTTTTTCATCACGACTCAGTGTATCTGCGGGGAAACGCTCTCTCTCTCTCTCTCTCTCTCTCTCTCTCTCTCTCTCTCTCTCTCTCTCTCTCTCTCTCTCATTTTCTGTTTCTCTGTCTCTCACCCTCTCTGCCACTCTCTGTCTCTCTCTCTCTCTCAGTCTCTCAGTCTCTCTCACCTGCAGACTCTTCTCAACAGAAAGAAAGAAAAAGACAAAATATTTTCCTCCGAAGATTGTAGTAGAATTATTGGTTGTGAACACCCCCCTCCCCAACCCCCGTCCATCTCTACCCCCTCATCTCAACCTTGCCCTATTCTCCCCCTATCTTACTCTCACCCTTTGCCTATGTCCCCCCTGTCCTATTTGCTCTTCCCCTATGTCCCCCCTCCTCCACGCCCTCCCCCATCCCCCCCCCGCCACCCCCACAATTGACCAGCGGCGTGTTTCGTTGATTGCTTGTGCCGTGAAGCGAAACGTAGTGTGCGGTCTTGTATTGTCTTGATGATATGATTCAAAATCAGTTTCGTTTGACGTGACCGTTAATATGTATGTATAACATTTTGGTATGGCTGTGATGTGCTTGTATGTATGTGTACACCCCTTCATGAGGGGCTATGGCCTATAACGAATAAAGTATTCGCATTCGCATTCTCTCTCTCTCTCTTTCTCTCTCTCTCTCTCTCTCTCTCTCTCTCTCACACACACACACACACACACACACACACACACACACACACATACGCACGCACGCACACATATGAGTGATTGAGACAAACAGGTCTTAAAGACAAGGGAGATAATCACACAATCAAAACCACCACAAAAAGTCATGATAATGTCACATTTATTCATTTTTCAAGAAACAAATTACACAGAAAATACGATTACACACAAACACAATGCAAGAGTAATACTAAAAAACAAAAAAACAACAACAACAAAAAACCCCAAAACACGAAACATCTTTCGAAAAGTTATACAGAGAACGCTAAACAAACTACATACAAGAGGTTGACAACAAATAGACGAAACGAAGAAACGGATTTTTGTTCGTTTGTTTTTGTTCTCGTTTTTCAAAACAAGATGGGTAGGGGGGGGGGGGGGGGGGCGGGAGGGGACAGGTGAGGGAGGGGGGAAGCGTCTAGGATGATCCCTCGCTGTTCTCGCTGTTCCCCCACATGCACTCGCTCTGGGAGCTTTCAGAGGAGGACCGCCAGCCCCGGGACCCCTCACTGTGGTCTGAGGACTCCCACAATCCGTCCGTGGGCAGGGTCACCGCCAGATCGCCGAACGACCCATTACTGGACGTCGACGAATGACGTTCCTGGTCCCCGGCATCCTGGCGATCAAGGTCGAGGGCACTGAGCTCGGAGGGAGTGAGGAAATCGTAGCCGTTTCCCCGATACGTGTCCTGGACCATGTCCTGGCAAGTGGAAGGAGGGTCATCAAACACCTCGGAAGAGTTGTCTCTCTCGTAGCCGTCCCTGGGAGAAGCCTCGTTGTCTGAGGAGGAAGACCTGTAGTTCCATCCTCCCCCCCATCCACCGGACCAGCCGCTGCCCCAGGGGTTGGAGTCTGCAGTCCGGGTGTTGTCACGGTTACGGCTGCCGGGCCAGATGAACACATCGTCTGGCTCAGACCTCCCTGATCCCCACGAGGAGGGGGTGTGATCCGATTCGCTGCCTCCTGAGCTGCCCCAAGTGCTGCCCCAGGACATTGTGCTGACAGACGTTGTGGTGCTGAGGTGGGTGGGGTGAGGTGGGCGCGTCCTCTGCAGGAGCGGGTTAGTGCGGGGGGTCCTTCAGGAGTCCGTGGACACGCCTGACAAGCTGGGGAAGCCTGAAAACAGTGGTGATGAGGTGGTGAGTTCTAGGCATCAATATGGAATGTTAGCGAGCTGCAGTAGAATAGAATGGAATAGATTCGGAGAACTGAACGATGGAATAAAATTTGTTTTAGACCGTCTGCAGGCTGCAGATTTTATCATGTTCTTATAAAAGAAGGACAGTTTCCTTGCAAGGGCGTAAAACAAGCACACACACACACACACACACACACACACACACACACACACACACACACACAACTGAGCACAAAGACATTCCTGTACATGTCCCATTCTTTTCTTTGCACGCACAAACACACTCACACCACACTTATTAGCGCACACGCATGCTCACTGACACACTTGTACTTGCGTAACACACTGACCATGCAAAAAAACAAACAAACAAACAAAAAACCCAACACACACACACACGTAATGAAACCTAAAGGTTTATACGACACGATGCACACACATCCAAATAAATAAGTATATCTATCGTCATGCCGTTGGTGAAGCATTAAATTTACTCAATACATGTGAAAACAACAAATAACAACAAACAAACAAACAAAAAATCAACTGTCGTTTCTTTATCATTATCGTTCAAAGCTTTTGTGAAACACGGACGCTGTCAACTATGACTCTGTAATCTCTCTCTCTCTCTCTCTCCCTCCCCATTACATTACTCCTTAGGTGATGTTCACTTTCCAGTGTGTTATTATTGTTGCTACTATGTTAGTATTAGTATTATCATTAATATTTTCATTGTTGTTGTTGTCAGTGGTAGTTGCGGTAATAGTAGTTTGGTGGGGTTTTTTGTGTGTTTTTGCTGTTGTTGTTTTTCTTGTTTAGTTTTGTCTTGCACTTCAACCTTCTTTTCATTGTCAAATAATGTGTGTATTTTCGCCATTGCGTTTGTGTATTGCTTGTTACATATGAACGAGCACGATATAAGCTCATGCTTGTTGTTGCTCAAGTCTTCTTAATTGAACGCTGTATTGCACCTTGTTTCTTGATATTAAAAATGTTTAAACCAACTATGACCCGGTAGCAGTATTATAAGGGAAGTAATTCAGCCAGTCTGACTGAGCTCGTGTGAGGAGCAGACGACACGGACACAGCAACCACCAGCGGAAAGAGCAAGACGAACTGCATGAAGTCCTACAAAAACTGCCCAGCTGGGAAGCACTCGTGACTCAGAAGCGAGTGAAAATGGTTTTATGACGACTATTTCTACAACTTTTGGGAATAAGAGAGTATTGTCTCTTCGTGTTGTGAGAATGACTGTGCAAGGGAAGTAACTTATGTCAGCATTCGCCTAAAATTTAGTCCGAACAAAACACGTTGGAGCCGTTGAAAATTATGCAAACGTCAAAACTGGTACCGTATTCGATTTTGTCATATTCTAATAGGTAACCGAATCCTATATTTGTGATTGTAAACCGGAAAGTAAGCAGACTGGTTTAATCACATTTAAAACATTTCTATTCCATAAAAACAGAAGAGAAAAAACAGACGAACAGAATCACCCCCCCCCCTCCCCCATCCCCCAACTCCCAGGTATTATTACAAAAATCCGCTAGCAGAAAAAGCCTCCCGCTTTCGCATCCTTTTGTATCATTGTTTTCAGTTGACAAAAGCAACACATCTCAACAAATGTTTCAGTTGACAAAAGCAACACATTTCAACAAATGTTTCAGTTAACAAAAGCAACACATCTCAACAATTATTTTTTTTTTTTTTTTTTTTTGGTGCTATTCATGTTGGCATTACATATTTATCTTGCTTGTGGGTTTTCACTTCTGTAATTAGAACACCATTACCAACCTTTGTTTACAAATGACTTGAGCTGTACTCTTGTCGTTTTCCTTACTCTTCCACCGATTGAAAACTTACTTTATGCATCAGTATTTTTTTTTCTGTTCGTTCTTTCTATTTTGAAAACGCGTGACATGAAAAAAACACTTTAGAGCCTAGCCGGCCGCAAAGGGCTGTGTCAGAACTGACACCTTCCCCAGTTTAAAAAAAAGATGAAGAAAAAAAAAGAGAGAAAAAAAGAAGAAAGAGAGAGAGAGAAGAAGAAGAAGAGCAACAACAACAACAGCGTCAAACTTTAAACTTGTCACGACCCTGGTAATTGTGGAAAGAGAAATTCAGCACTAGTTATTATGCTTGCGATTCAGCACCTTCGCTCGGGTATGTCTCTGTCATACACATTTCACCAGTTGAGGCAGTTTTCAGATTTAAGCAGGCGTCAAAGCGTGCAGACTGACTGATCCAACGCTACATCACAAAAAATGGAAATGGGGGGGGAAAAGTGCAAATTTACTCCTGAGTAATTAAGTTGTTTATATCGTGTAAATCTCCTACTGAGTAACGAGGTAGTTTACATCTAAGCATATGTATTTATTCCCATGTACAAAACGAGCTATTTCTCTTAAGTACACACAGAAAATTGTGACAATTATCTTAGTAAGAACATCCATAAAGCGAACTATCTTTGTTTTATACATATGTGCACAAATAGAATCTGTTGATAATTATTCTGGTCACAAAAACGGAAAAACCAAGGTTGTTAATATCGTGTATCACCTTGTGAATAATCAGGTTGTTGTTTGTGTATTTATTAACCACTAGTTTATATATATATATAAAGTTTTCGGGAACTAGGTGATATATTTCTTTTGATAAATAGATACACAAAACGAAGTACCTCTTAATGATAACGTTCAGAGAATGAATATCTGAATATAAACACACTGTTAATTTTTTTCTTTTAAAGGAAGGAAGAAAAATTAATAAGCTTTTTCACAAAAATGAAATAGCTTAAAAAGATTTCACAATGGAAAAAAGAAGAAGAAAAAAAGAGGAAAGAGAAAGGAGGAAAGAAAGGAAAGACGTACCTTCAGAATGTTTCTTCACGAACAGAGCACCACGTGTGTTTCAGTCAGTGAAGTCAAACACCTCTGTTTCTTCTCTCTGCGCGCTCACGTTCCGAGGAAGCTAAGGCAGTGAAGTTGGAAGCGGCAGTAGAGTTGATGTATCGGCCTGTTGGCTGACGGCCTCAAGGTTCAGTTGTTCAGGGCTGGGTATGTCTTGGGTTCGGCGAAGGTTCCGTTGTTGGAGTGGCTGAGTTCTGAGGGGTTGCAGATTGGGGGCTCACTTTTATAGAAGGTCCAGGGCCTTTGAGAGCGGAGTCAGGTGTATCGGGGACTGTCACAAAGACTGGCTCTTGTTTGTGTGTGAAACGTTTTAGAGCCGGGCTGTTTAAACGAATGAACAGGTGTCTCCTACTTCGGACCAATCCGATGACTGGTCACACCACTTCACCACGCATTCACAAGAGACAGGAAAACAATTTAGCAGAGACCCAGGTTTTGACACACAACCGACAGACCTGGAGGAAACTGATGAACAGTTCTTTTGTGCGGCGCCCCATTGACTCTTCACAGAGTTGAGAGAGGAGAAGAAATAATGGAGTTCAATACCAGGTGGAATCAGAGCTCTGTTTGCATTAATGTGAGGACCGCCTTCATGAAGCAGACCCAAGGCTTTCAGTGCAGTGTGAATGAACCAGTTCAAGACCTTCACCTATCGACACCCAACAACCCTTTACCGACAGTTTTTCACTTCACTGACCACCCAGCCCCTTTACGTAAAGCCCCGAGTGACGTCACTCAGTCTGTTTGTCAAACCTTCACAGCGACCTCGCTCCAAGCAGTTGACACGCTGCAGGACAATGGTCACCCTCACTCGTGTGGTCAGCCAGTGCTGTCCAGCCTCAAGCTTCACCGGACACGCCAGTTTCCGCGAAGGAAGGAGTACCACGGAGCAGATCTTTAACCTGCGTAACCTAGTGAATACCTGTCGACAAAGTGTTGCTGAGTGTAGAGAGAGGTGAAGGACTATACTGGTTCATTCACACTGCTCTGAGAGACTTGTGTCTGCTTCATCAAGGCGGTTCCCGGACTGCAGTGAAACCACAGCTCTGAATCAAACTGGCACTGGACTCAATGAGACAATTCTTCGTTTGTTCAAACATCTCTTTTATTGAGGGGGGGGGGGGGGAGGGCGCGGGGGGGTGGAGGGGGGGGGGCGGGGAGGAGGAGAGACAGACAGACAGAGGCACAGAGAGAGAGAGAGAGAGAACTCAGAACTTTACTGCAAGGCCACCGGCCTGTTTAGAAAGGAGGTACTTAAACATACAATTGAGACACACAAAATACAGAAAATAGAGGGGGGAAGGGGCCAACATCATTGGCGCAACATTTCTTAACTGAAAAAGTAGACAATATAGATTTTAGGGTGAGAGAGACAGACAGAGAGACAAGACATTTTTTCTTATTTCGATAATAAATAAGCACTCTCTGTCTCTCTCTCTCTCTCTCTGTCTCTCTCTGTCTCTCTCTGTGTCTCTCTCTGTCTCTCTGTCTCTCTCTCCTCCACACATTTCATATTTTTGTTCAGTTTGTGGCCTACACCTTTGTCATGGTCTGGATGCCTAACAAAATATACTTTGTTATCGTCATTGGCATCATTTATCACACAGTGTCTCTGTCTGTCTGTATGTATGTCTGTCTGTCTGACTGTCTGTTTCTGTCTCTGTCTCTCTCTCCCTTTCTGTCTGTGTCTCTCTGTCTCTGTCTGTCTGTCTCTCCCTCTCTCTTTCTCATTCCTTTCTGTTCCACTTGTATCCATATGTATACAGGTCGGTGACCTTACATGAAAACAGTCCCGAGTTTTCTGTCTCTCTCTGTCTGTCTCTGTCTGTCTGTCTGTCTGTCTGTCTCTCTCTCTCTCTCTCTCTCTCTCTCTCTCTCTCTCTCTCTCTCTCTCTCTCTGTGTGTGCCAGATCGGATATGTCTTTGGCTGTGTTGCAGCAGCTGCCAAGTCAACTATCAGCCGTGCTAGGAGTGGCAAAATGGCATGCAACAAAGGCTCTCAGTGGAGCTCTCAAAGACACGTCTTGGACGGCGTGTTCAAAACACACTCACAGTCTGAAGGTCAGTATCAGTATCAGTATCAGTATCAGTAGCTCAAGGAGGCGTCACTGCGTTCGGCCGTCAAATCCATATACGCTACACCACATCTGCCAAACAGATGCCTGACCAGCAGCGTAACCCAACGCGCTAGTCAGGCCTCGAGAAAAAAAAAGAGCAAAAAATAAATAAAATAAAGTATAATAAATAAATAAAAGATAATAGATTAATACATAAAAATACTACTAC
>NC_134895.1:12985954-12988454 GCF_041734735.1 Babylonia areolata
CCAGTTTTTCTTTAAATTCCTCGGTTTTTTCTTGGTCCCAAACTAGTTTTTCAACTTGGTAAGTACTCTGAGTACGACATAATTCAGCTATATCTGCTTGACAGTGCATGACAAATTCTACAGGCATGTGTTTTGATTCAATCCTTGGTCTAACATTCAGGGAAACACAAGAATTTAACAAACAACGTGATACTATGACATAATCAACAATACTGCATCCTGTAGAAGAAATGTAAGTGTAGTTACCAAAATCAATGTCTTCTTTGATAGTACCATTTACAATGGAAAGATCAAAAGAACTGCAAAGATTCAATAGATATTTACCAAAGTCATTCTGAATGTTATCTTTTGATGAGCGATATACCTTGTATTCTCTATCATCGTCTAGTAACACATCTACCTCTATATCATCATTCTCTATTGCATTTTCACCCCCAGTGCGTGCATTAAAGTCCCCAAGTAACAGAAAAGACATATTTCCATAACACTCTATCAAATCCATAATACATTGTTCTACAATAGCAACACCATTTGATATCTCTGTATTGCAATAATAGTCAGAAGTACTCGGTGGTAAATACACACCAAGTAGCATTACTGGCAATTCTGTGCCAAACATATCTTTGGACAGTCTTACTGCTATGATGTTGTCATACTCCACATCTATTTTTTCAACATACTTGGAAAAATCTTTCTTCACAAGGAGTGTCAAACCTCCGGACAGTCTTGCAGTTATACCATCCGAGAGTCTAACACCCGGCACAACAAAAGCATCATAATCTGAGAACAAATGTTCTGGAAACCGAGTTGTAAACGTTTCTACAAGAAGACAAAAATCAAAATTATTGATATAAGATCGTAATTCATGGTTATACACATGGGAAAGCCCTTCAATATTATATGTGACAAAGTTAATATTCTTCGTGACATGAGCCTGGCCGAATCCCTATTGGTTATTTTGTTTTGTGGTTCTACCTGTTGCTTCCTGAATGGTAGTTTGTCGTTTAGTTGTGGTTGCTGTACACGAGGCACTTCTCAGCCGAGCTGCCGGCGCGTCACGTGCACTTCTGTCTCTGGAGCTCCGTGTCTCGTGCACTGATGTGGCCTTGTCTTGGCTGTTGCGTTCTGTTGCTGGCTGTGTGTGTGGTTCCGTCACCGAGTGGTCTGTCACGTCATCTACCTGTTCTGCTGTGTTTGTGTTGCTATAGTCAGTTTGTCTCGTTGCCTCACAAGTTTGTTGTGGTTTTGTGTTTTTCTCGTTGTTTGTTTCCGTGTCGTTCTGTGCGGTATAATGTGGCTGATTGTCAGTGACGGTAACGTCAGTAACAGTAACTGTCACGGAGGGCGTGTCACTGTCAGATATCTGTTGTCCGCATACGTAAACTTCGTTGTCCGCAGCAGATGTTTTCTCTGTGTTTTTAGTGAGGGTATTGTCTTTGCTTTCGTCAGTCTCTTTTTCAGTCTCTTTGTCAGTTCCTTTGGCAGTCTCTTTGTCTGTCTCGGTAGATGTTTGTGTAGTACTGTGTCCCTGTGTCATAGTATCATTCATACTACCTGTTTGAGTCACGTTAGTGTTATCAGACCGAACACTGATGACGTTGGCGTTTCGTGTTGATGGCAATGGTGGGAAGTGATGCATAGAAGCATAGTGGGGGTATGGCTGGACATGGTAGTTCCAATCCTGCATCTCACTCCCGTCATGATTCCAACTCTCGCCCCCGTACCTCCTGTAGAAGTCGGCTGATGGTCCGTCGTCGTACCGGTGGTCAGGGTACCAGTATCCGTGGTGTGGCTCAGATGTCGGCCCGTCACCCCGCTCTCTGAGGTTTCCTCGGTCACTGGTGCCGGTGCTGCTGCCGGTGTTGTAGTAGGCCCTGGTGTCGTGCTGGGCGCGCCCCCCGTGGTCCCCGTGTCCCCGCTGCCGCTGAGAAATGTGTGGCCGCTTCTGTTCCTCCACAACCAGCCTGTTCCCTCTGTAGTATGCGTGCATACCTTGGTGACGGTAATCTTTGATGGTTTCTCTCTGCCTGTCTGTCAGATCTGCAGCCACGCTTACGTCTTTTCTCCGCAGAGCAGCTTTACCCTGTGTCAAGAGTGCCATTTTGTCTGACCATCGTGTGAACTTGACAATCATCGGCGGAGGGCGGCTATTATTGTCGTTGTAGTGTCCGAGTCTGTGTGCACGTACGATGTCATCACGGCACCACACTTTACCTGGCACTGTCCCTTCCAACACACTGAGAACGGCCGTCACGCATTCGTGGTACGACTCGGGGCTGGATGTTCGAGGAACATTGAAAAACTTCAAGTTTTCACGTCTCGAAAACATTTCAAGTTTTTCTATCTTGTCCGACAGTTTTGCTGTGGCTTGTGACAAACTGCCTTCCAACCGGCTCACAGCTTGCTTTGCGAGGTATGTTTCATGAACAGCAGTTGTCACCGTTTCTTCAAGTGATGATGTCTTGGCACGCAGCTCGTGCATTTCGCTTTTTAGCTCACA
>NC_134895.1:12995954-13005954 GCF_041734735.1 Babylonia areolata
TACCACTTGGAAAAACTCTTAGGATGTCTGTACAAAAATGCTATAAGGAGCGAATCTGTTGATTTATTTTGGGATTGAACTTCAAGCCACAGTGATTCAACATCTGGATGATGTAGGTCATTACGAATTCTGTACGGAACGTTATTTTGAATATAAATGACGATACCACTTTCTTTAGATTTTTGAGGATTTTTCCGAACAATATTGTAACCAGGAATAGAAATAGATTTGTTATTAATGTGAATGTTCGTCCATGATTCAGAAAAGCCAAAGATATGGAATGGTTTATCATTATTATATATCATCTTCGATACGTCTGTCATTTTGTTGACCAAATGACATATGTTTAAGTGACCTACTCGCAGTCCTTCACAAACAGGCCAGTTCGAGACATTAGCAGGACTTGACATTAGTGCATAATAAAAATACTACCTAGATTTTCGAAATGCAGTTCTAGTAAGGGAAAGTGCTGAATAATTCAAGCTGAGAGAGAGAGAGAGAGAGAGAGAGAGAGAGAGAGCGAGCTTCTATGTCCGCGTTGATTTGACGCCAAGGCAAGTCTCTGGGAACGTCAACGATGCAAACTGAAACATCCATGGCGATGACAGCTTGCAGGGGAGGGGGAGGTGGGGAGGTGGGGTGAGTTAAGTTCCCACAACGTCATGTACGATCTGGGCTGATCGTCAGTCATCTAATTATTTATGATACAAGAGATTGTATCGAGGGGTGAGGTCTGAGAGCTGGGAATTGGTCTGTTTGTAAAGAAGGGTTGAAGAGTGGTACAGATTTAACGGGGAAAGGGTGTGTGGTATGTTGGTAAGCATTGTGGAATGATGGTTGTTCTGGTGACAAAGAATAGCAGTTTCCAAATACTTTGTTTGAATAATGACACAAGTTGTTGGAATAGTGGTCATATTGACTATCAGCAGCAGCTGGCTGGAAGTCGTACTGGTCTTGACGACAGACAGCAGGATTGGGTGGAGGGTCGAAGTGCTGTGTATGTGAGGCCATGGGGAACAGGTCCTGATTAGCGTCTGGTGGAAAGTCGTGGCGCCGTGGCTGCGTGATGGGAAACTGGGCCTGATGAATGGCTGGTGGGAAGTTGTGGCGCCGTGGCTGTATGATGGGGAACTGGTCCTGATGCATTCTAGTAGCACCGGGTGGAAAGCTGAAACGTTGTGGCTGTGTAGGCATGTAGTGCTGGTCCTGTAATGGATGAACAGGGAACTTGCGGGGTTGGGTCGGCTGACCGTTAGAAAAAACGGGCCTCAAACGATGATATGGACCACCCTGATGAATGTATTTCCCACGGAACCGGCGTTCTTGATTGACAGGATGCCTAGATGCATGTTGATGGTGGTGTGTATGACAACCAGTCAGCCATTTGGGTTTCTGAGAAGTGTTAGGAATTTTTTCAGTTTCTGAAAGACGCTTTTCAGTGAGCTGTAGATTGTGGGCCAACTGAGCAGTTCCTTTTTTACTCAGATGGATATGATCTGAATAGAGGGTACCATCTGAAGGTGATCTGAAGGATGGCATATGATTTATGACTGGTACTCCTAGGCGATGGCATACACTTGACAGGGTTCTGTTTGACGGGAAAATAGCGTTGTTGAAGTTGTGATTTCCCTTTGCCGGAACAATGGAGCTCATGTGAATGGATGCCCTGGGGAAAACACGGTGAATACTTGATATGAGTTTGTTCCATGTGTCTTCTTCGATGCGACTACTTGAACAGTCGTTAACACCGACATGGACAGTGACCAATTCAATACCTTTGTTTTCACCCAAAGAGTCAAGCCATTGTTTCAGATCAGTGCTTGTCATTCCAGGTACACAAATTTTAAAAAGATAGGTACCGGGCGTTGTGATCCTCCTAGGGTTTATATATCTGATGACAGAGTCACCAATTAGAACCCTGGTGGCTCTTTCTGGGATTGTAAGTTTAGATAAAGTGTTCAGAGCAGATCGCTGTGAGCCTTTAGATTTGACATTGGAAGAAGATTGAGACTGTGGATCACCATCGTCGTGGTGTTTGGTACGGTTTGAAGTGCGACGAGTTTTGAAGGTCTGGAAGTCGGTGTCACAGGGCACGTTGTCACTGTCGACATGCTCGAGATGAAGAAAACGATTCGAAGTGGTAACATTTGCAACATGTTCAGTGATTGAAGCTGATCCATTTGTCTGTGTGGATGATGTTACGAGTGTCTTAGATGTGAGACTGTCTAGTTTTGATTGTAGAGAGTGTATGTGAGTTTTCATAGCATCATTATCACTCAACACAGTGTCGAGTGTTTTTTCCAGCTGGGCAATTTTCCGAAGCACACTTCTGAGATGAATGTTATCAACGTCTTCTGAACAATGATCAACCAAAATATTCGAAGAAAAATTAGAAGGCTTTGAACTTGTTAGCTCTGGGAAGGATGTATCAGAAGACTGCTCACTGCTCTGGCTCTGGCTCTGTGGTGGACTTTTCTCAACGAGCTCAGAACTACTGGCGTCTTTTGTATCAGAAGAAGAAACAGATACATTGTCCTGTACAGTCTGTGTGTCTGAAGTTGAATTGATGACGGGGACGAATGGGCGTGGTGGTGACGACAAAAAAGATAAGTGAAGTGAAGCTGATGTGTCATGTGGATGAACCATCTCTCCATTGTTCACAGGCCCACCAGAAGCAGGTATATTGCTCACGCTGGCAGAATGTGGACATATCAGAGTGAGCGCGGAGGAGTGGTCGTTCTGGGCTCCTGTAGACCTTTCTGGTGATGAGTTAGACCTTTCTGGTGATGAGTCAATCTCTTCACTGCCGCCAATCATCAGCAGTGGTTGGTGTGACTGAGGAACTTCAGCACCAATATTCAGCTCATGGAGTTGAGCAGGGAGAGGGATGCCCTGGATAGCTGTCTCGGATGCCTCTCTACCTGTATGTTTGTCATAAAGATCCTCCACTAATGTCTTGAGGATTCTGAACTCTTCATTGACCCAGGGTGTGCAGCTTTTACCCTGGATCAAGACTTTGTTAGTAGAGTAGTAAATGGTAATTTTCAGTCTCTGGTCATTGTGAAAAAAAATGGTCACTTTAGTAAGTGCCAGACCGTCACTGTACGGAAGGGCTATTGGGCCAGCTGAAGACCTTTCTTTTTCAAGGTCACACGGAAGATCATTTTTGCCACCCTTATCCTGATCTTGCCAGGTAACACGAAATCCAGGCACACTTGGAACTTGAATATAATATCGGAGAAGAAGTGTTCTCCTCCAGAGTGCTAGACATCCCCGTTTTGTTGTGAAAGTCACTTGCCTAAAAGGATCAAGTGTATGTTTAATTGTATGAAGAGATGGAATTGAGACACTACGTTTGTTATGTTTTGTCATTTTAGTCATTTTAAAAAGTTAAAATGGTTTAAATAAAGACTCAGACACAAGATATAATAGACAGGCATGGTGCTTGCGTCAAAATCGAAGAAAACATGAAATGACGTTAACAGTTCGGTGTCTCACAATGGAACAATGTGGTACAATGTACTACACGCTTGGGCCGGGCGTTTCCAAATTCTGACGTCACGAAATCGGCTCTAAGTCTTCCGAAAAAATAAAATAAAAATTATAATAATGAAGAAACGCAATTGTAGTCATAAATCAAAACCTCAGGAGTGTAGATCTAAACCACAAAATAACATATTTGCATGAAATGTTCGCAACGATCAAATGAAGACATTTGTGGATGAGACGGAAGGATAAAAGTCCGCGCGTAATTGAACTGAAGTAAGTGTTCAAGGGTAAATTGACTCACCAACTGATGAAACGTTTGAAAGAACAAGATAAGAAATAAGCACTGGCACAACGAAGTTATAAAAGTTCACACCAACGAAGATGAGTGAAAAATTAGAATCAACAACTTTCACATAATAAAATTGCTCGAAAACTAGGTAATATCAAAATTAAGCACAGAGCTCACGCTCACAGTCTATTGTATCAGCCATATTGAACCGGAAGAAGAAGAAGAAGAAGAAGAAGACGAAGAAGAAGACGACGAAGAAGAAGAAGACGAAGAAGAAGAAGAAGAAGACAACACCAAGAAGAAGAAGAAGAAGAAGAAATGAAAACGACACACCGAAGAGGGTTTTCAGCTGACAGAACAGCACGTTGTCTGGTTTCTCTGAGGTCCAGTCTGATTGACGACGTGTGGCTAAAAGCCAAGGTACCCTCCTCCTTCCCCCCCCCCCCCCTCGCCCCACCCCTCTGTGTACTCTTTCTCTGTGCTCTCTCTCTCTCTCTCTCCTCTCTGTGTCTGTCTGTCTCTGTCTGTCTGTCTCTCTCTTTCTCTCGCTGTTTTTGTCTCTCTCCCCCCCCCACCCCACCCCTCGTCGCTCTGTTTCTCTTACCATCTCACTGTCTCTGTGTCTCTTTCAAGCTCTGTCTGTCTCTGCCTGTCTCTGTCTCTCTCTGTCTTTGTCCCACTCCCTCCTCTCCCCTCCCCCCACCCTCTCTCTCTCTCTTTCTTTCTTTCTTTTTCCTTATGCTCTCTGTCTCTTGCCTGTTTGTCTGTCTGTACTTTTGTCTGTCTGTCTGTCTGTCTGTCTATTATCTAACCCTCTCTCTACTTGCCCTTCTCCCTTTCTCACTCCTCATGCTCTCTGTGTCTCTCTCTTTCTCTGTCTGTCTGTCTCTCTCTCATAATTATCTCTCTTTCCCTTTGTTCTCGCTTTCTGTACTCTATCTCTGTCTGTATGTCTGTCTCTTTCTCTCTCTGTGTCTGTCTCTGTGCCTGTCTCAGTCTCATAATCACCAAGCACGCGTACAAAAACAAACAAACAAAAACAAAACAACAACAAAAAACCACCTTTGGAGAATGCCCTTTGTCCCTCACCGTCACGGTGAACAGTGGACCGCAATATCCGAAAAACAACAACAACAAAAGCGTTAAAAGCATACTACCTCTTTCAGCTTCAACATCACTGTAATTTATTTATTTATTTAATTTATTTATTATCTATTTTTGCTGCCCCATCATCTGCACCGTTTCAGTGGCATTGCTCCCACGCCGCTCATTTAGATTCCCCCATACACAGTCACACCCGGGTTCGTCCGTCACAGTTTCAGCGTCGGCAGTCCACAGGGAACCATCGATGTTAGGTCGTCAGGAGGCCACACACCAGAGGAGACCCTGCACTGCTGCAGAGTCACTTCGGTGGTGTTCACAGGTGCTTGTTCTGATTAAACGTACATAGGACACCACCTACTAACGACAATAATGGCTTAGTCGCGGAGCCAGACTGAGTGAGCGCCCTCCCAGAGTAGAGACCGCCACCACGTCCCTCAAACAACAGCCCCCCCCCCCTGCCCCCCTCCCCCATGAATCTGCCGACACTGAAGACATTAACAGGACTCACCCCAAGCAAGGGAAGTGGAGGGGTATCGAAACTGAGGTCACCATGAGAGCAGGGCTATGAAAGGCCACAGACTTTGATAATGTTTTGTTTATATTGATGATGATGAAGGAGGAGGACGATGACGATGACGATGTTGCTATGGAGGTCCATTTTGGTTTGGGCCTTCGTGACAAGGCTGTACTCTATGCTTCCTGTCATAATGATATCCCGGTGTTAACCAGGCCCGAGAGATACAGACACTTGCAGTGTTGGTCAGGTAATTAGAGCAACACACCCAAAGACACATCCTTGAAGTGGATGACACTCGACTGTGTGGTCCCAGTCTCCCCATTTAAGCCCACAGTACACTCAACTCTGGGTAGGAGCAGGCCACGGGCAGAAAAACCCACTTCCGCTGGGATTCGAACCCGCGTCCTCCCAGCCGTCAGTCAGCGACGCTAACCACTTCGCCACGGCGGCTGGGTATCATCACTGTAATTACTCCCTTTTTCTCCCCCCCTCCCTCCCTCTCTCTCCCCAACCTTTCCAGATTTCATCTTTTTAATACACACATGCGCACAGGCGCGCTTCGAACCACCCACAAACTCGTTTCGTTTATTCAGTTCATGTTTTCGTCCATACTTGATTATTTACTGGAGTGTGTGTGTGTGTGTGTGTGTGTGTGTGTGTGTGTGTGTGTGTGTGTGTATGTGTAAATAAGTGTGTTTGTAAGAGTATAAGTGAGTGTGTGTGTGTGCGCGCGTGTGTGTGTGTTTAAATTTATGTGTAAGCGTGTCTGTATGTGTGCGCGCGGGTGTGTGTGTGTGTGTGTGTGTGTGTGTGTGTGTGTGTGTGGCTTGTATGTTGCATTATACACGCGTTTGTGTATTCACACATTCATGTGAGTACACACACACACACGTGTGTGTGTGTGTGTGTTTCTCTCCGTGTTTCTCTGTGTGTGTGTGTGTGTCCTGAAAGACTTGCATTCTATTATTATTTATATAGCGCGTTTGCAGAGGTCCTCAGATGACAGGAATTTGTCCCCCTCCCCAAAAAAACTGGGACCCTTACATAGAGAAACGGGGACGACTGTGGCAGTCCTTAATACTCAATGTGTCCTTAAATAGCTGTAAATCTGACACGCTCTCTGTTTAAGCACACATACATACGCAAACACACGCACGCACGCACGCACACACACACACACACACACACAAAGTGAGCGTTTGTGAATTCTTCAGGTTCTTCTGCGATCGCGGGCTTCAACTCCCAGTTCATTCGTACCAGTGGGCTTTTACGTGCTTGGCGGTTTCTGCCACACTCTGTTTTCGGGGTGTGGGGGTGAGGATGGAGGCGCGCATGTGTGTATAATATATTCGTGTGTCAATGACTCACCGAACACTGACATGGATTACGGGGTCTTGAACGTGTATTTGATCTTGAGCATGCAGCATACACGGGCGCATTGACGGGCGCAATTACCGAGTGGTTAAAGCGGTGGACTTTCAATCTGAGGGTCCCAGGTTCGAATCTCGGTGACGGCGACTGGTGGGTGAAGGGTGGAGATTTTTCCGATCTCCCAGGTCAACATATGTGTAGACCTGCTAGTGCCTGAGCCCCCTTCGTGTGTATACGCACGCAGAAGATCAAATACGCACATTACAAATCCTGTAATACATGTCAGCGTTCGGTGGGTAATGGAAACAAGAACATACCCAGCATGCACACCCCCGAAAACGGAGTATGACTGCCAGCATCGCGGGGTAAATAAACAAAAACGGCCATACACGTAAAATGTTACATATCTGTCTGAGAGTGTATGTGTGTGTGCCTGAAATCCGAGTGAAAGACACAGGAAACGAATGATGAGCGTCCAATGACAGCCGTCAGTCGGCTCTACTCAGGTAGGCAGCCTGTTGTGCAAATGACCCTGTGTTTTGTAAAGGTCAGGCGCTATATAAGTATCCATATCATTCATCATTCGTTCATTCATTCATACACAAACGAAAGGGCTTCAGACACTAGCAGCTGACATAAGAAACTGGAAAAAATCCATACAGTTAACCCGCTAAGTCCCGAGACATGGATTATAAATCCAACGCTTTAACCACTGGAATGTGGCAGTGAATCTGTCATGTGCTCAGCTTATTCGAGACGACAATTTACTACACTTCTTATTCAGCTGTTTGTCACATTTTTTTTTTTTCGCGAGTGTAGCATTCGATGTAGCATCTTTTCAGAATTTGGGTATTTTCAACTGAACAAGATATCGAAGGAGTTTGTTAGCAAGTGAACAAAGTTGGTTATTTTCTTTCAGAAATAAACATTTGTTTATTTGCTTTATGCACAAAACGAAACGAAAAAACGAAATAGGAGGCAAACATATGTAGCCGTGGTCCCGAGTGGTTTATCATATATGGGGACGGTACAAAAATATTACTGATAATTTACTGAATTCACTTTCACCTTCACCTATCCCGTAGTCTTGTGGACCGTTGGGGCGCCACAGGTGATCTGGCAACCAGCATCCTCCAACCCTCTCGGTTTTCTGACCTCCTGACTGTATCGCTCAACCTCAAGCCCGTCCATTCTGGGATGTTGTCCTCCCATCTCTTCCTCTGTCTGCCTCTCCTTCTCCCCCCTTGCACTGTGCCCTGCAGAAATGTCTTGGCAAGCCCTGATGATCTCGTGACATGGCCATACCATTTGAGCTTGCGTCTCTTGACCAAGGTCAACAGGTCTTCGCAGGGCCCAATGACTTGCCTGATTCTGTTTCGAACTTCTTCGTTCGTGATATGATCTTTGTAGGAGATGCCCAGGAGTCTTCGAAAGCATCTCATCTCAGTGGACTGTATTCTGTTTTCTATTTCAGCTTCACATGCATACAAGAGTATTGATGTACTGAATTAAAGGATAGAAAAGATCTACGCACTGGCCCAGGGACATATCGCAGGCCAGTCACAAAAGGGTTTTTCTATTAACAAATGGTAAAGAGTGCTAACTCTCCATTCACAAGGAAGGTACACAACTTCAAGTCAGTGCTGCTTATGCTACCGATTCAGCCAGCACACAGGTAAATAAAAGGTACATTGGAACAAACCCAGACACTTCCTCGAGAAAAGAAACGCTGGGCCCTGTCCTTATACCGATCATCTGACATGTGCACACAGGAGCACAGACAGAAGAAATGTGCAAACACAAATAACCTTTTTATTCAAGACTGACATAGCCTCTTTAATCCTGAACAAGCCACACAGAACACATGGACAATGTAGAAGAAACACATGGTTGCCTCGGTGGTTTTTCAACTGGAAATGAAAACAATTGGCATGGAGATGAAATGATTAACCAAATAGTAAAGAGTGGTAACTCTCTCCATTCACAAGGTACACAACTTCAAGTCAGTGATGCTTACGCTGCCGATTCAGCTAGCACACAGTTAATAAAAGGTACATTGGAACATTGTTTTATTTACAATAGTTAAGTAAAGAAGGAGAGGAGAAGAAGAAGAAAGAAGACAGTGCCTGATCAGACATACACAAGAACATGTCAGTTTCAGTTTCAGTTTCACTTTCTCAAGGAGGCGTCACTGCGTTCGGACAAATCCATACACGCTACACCACATCTGTTGAGCAGATGCCTGACCAGCAGCATAACCCAACGCGCTTAGTCAGGCCTTGAGTGCATGCTTACATATTTGTGTACCTATGAAAGTGGATTTCATTTTACGTAATTTCGCCAGAGGACAACACTCTCGTTGCCATGGGTTCTTTTTTCAGTGCGCCAAGTGCGTGCTGCACACGGGACCTCGGTTTATCGTCTCATCCGAAAGACTAGACGCTCAGTTTGATTTTCCAGTCAAACTTAGGAGAAAGGGCGAGAGCGGGATTCGAACCCACACCCTCACGGACTCTCTGTATTGGCAGCTGAGCGTCTTAACCATTCTGCCATGTCAATAAGTACATATCAGATACAAGTGGATAGTAAGCACATCATATATTGCAATGGAAAGACTATCACTTGGTTTGGAGTAGGCAACAACATAACATAAATAATGCATATATGTGTGAAGACCAAACACTGACATCAAATGACATTTCTTATACATTTAAATAGTGTAGGTAAAATGATTAAAGCTAAGCTGATTTAGTGAAAGTACACTGACAGTATAGATGTAAGTAAAGCTCATACTGTGTCAAAGTGACTCAAATGAATCAGTTACCATGTAGCACTATACTGGAGTAAGCCGTATAGGAGAGAGCATAATCGCTAAATTACAATTAACCCTTTCACCGCCAGTAAATTTAGAGTACAAAATTCCCTTGTGGAAAAAAAACACACAGAAAAGACAGTGGCTAAGAATAGCTGGGGAATTCCCCCTGCGATGTATAGAAAATATGGCCTATCCTACCACCGAACATTAAGAGCAGCAGGTTCATGGATAACAGACCAATGAATGGTCACCTTTCAGTGACATGGGTCCTCTACCACGCCTGTGCATAAATGCGAGCGAGCTTGGCGGTGAAGGGGTTAACAGACCGATACATATCAGATGGTTTCAACCAATAACTGATATTAATCCAACACTATCTTGTAATCACCACATCAGAATACTACACACATCTTAG
>NC_134895.1:13009039-13016539 GCF_041734735.1 Babylonia areolata
ATTGTGTACAAAAGACCCACTTTGGTTGACAGAAAAACAAATATACGCATAGTTTATTGATCCAATCTGTTCAGGAACTTGTGCAATTCCAGAGCACTAACTGCTGCATGGGTTCTGCGACAGGTGAATTTTTTCCCCCCTTCAGCATGCAGTCGATCTCTGTTTTAACCCAATAGGTTGGAGAGGACATGCAAATTTGCGGCGAGCATAAATGCACACGGCTTTGAGAGTGATGGTCAAGTTAATTGTATCAAAGTTTATCCAGGCGTTCTCGAAAGGATTAATTTAGCAGCTCGTTTTTGAAATCTGCAATCCCTGAGTCGTCAGTTGATTTGGGAGATCAGACCCAGCTACACACGGGGTCAGCCCGATACTCCCCCGTGTCGATACTCCCCCGCGTCAATACTCCACAAAGATACAAAAACAGTCAAATACAGATGTATGTTTATATTTGTGACTTATAATGCTTTTTGCTTGATCAAACGTGTGTTGTGGAATGATGAATGTGTTGTGTGTTCTCTTCATACCAGCCGTCCGCCTTCAGAGTTGAGCAGCGACTTGTGTGCTGAGCCCGCTGTTAGACTTTTTCATCACGACTCAGTGTATCTGCGGGGAAACGCTCGCGCTCTCTCTCTCTCTCTCTCTCTCTCTCTCTCTCTCTCTCTCTCTCTCTCTCTCATTTTCTGTTTCTCTGTCTCTCACCCTCTCTGCCACTCACTGTCTCTCTCTGTCTCTCAGTCTCTCAGTCTCTCTCACCTGCAGACTCTTCTCAACAGAAAGAAAGAAAAAGACAAAATATTTTCCTCCGAAGATTGTAGTAGAATTATTGGTTGTGAACACCCCCCTCCCCAACTCCCCGTCCATCTCTACCCCCTCATCTCAACCTTGCCCTATTCTCCCCCTATCTTTCTCTCACCCTTTGCCTATGTCCCCCCTGTCCTATTTGCTCTTCCCCTATGTCCCCCTCCTCCACGCCCCCCCCCCCCCTCCCGCCCCCCCGCCACCCCCACAATTGACCAGCGGCGTGTTTCGTTGATTGCTTGTGCCGTGAAGCGAAACGTAGTGTGCGGTCTTGTATTGTCTTGATGATATGATTCAAAATCAGTTTCGTTTGAGGTGACCGTTAATATGTATGTATAACATTTTGGTATGGCTGTGATGTGCTTGTATGTATGTGTACACCCCTTCATGAGGGGCTATGGCCTATAACGAATAAAGTATTCGCATTCGCATCTCTCTCTCTCTCTCTCTCTCTCTCTCTCTCTCTCTCTCTCTCTCTCTCACACACACACACACACACACACACACACACGCACACACACATATGAGTGATTGAGACAAACAGGTCTTAAAGACAAGGGAGATAATCACACAATCAAAACCACCGCAAAAAGTCATGATAATGTCACATTTATTCATTTTTCAAGAAACAAATTACACAGAAAATACGATTACACACAAACACAATGCAAGAGTAATACTAAAAAAACAAAAAAACAACAACAACAAAAAAAACCCAAACACGAAACATCTTTCGAAAAGTTATACAGAGAACGCTAAACAAACTACATACAAGAGGTTGACAACAAATAGACGAAACGAAGAAACGGATTTTTGTTCGTTTGTTTTTGTTCTCGTTTTTCAAAACAAGATGGTAGGAGGGGGGGGGGACAGGTGAGGGAGGGGGGAAGCGTCTAGGATGATCCCTCGCTGTTCTCGCTGTTTCCCCACATGCACTCGCTCTGGGAGCTTTCAGAGGAGGACCGCCAGCCCCGGGACCCCTCACTGTGGTCTGAGGACTCCCACAATCCGTCCGTGGGCAGGGTCACCGCCAGATCGCCGAACGACCCATTACTGGACGTCGACGAATGACGTTCCTGGTCCCCGGCATCCTGGCGATCAAGGTCGAGGGCACTGAGCTCGGAGGGGGTGAGGAAATCGTAGCCGTTTCCCCGATACGTGTCCTGGACCATGTCCTGGCAAGTGGAAGGAGGGTCATCAAACACCTCGGAAGAGTTGTCTCTCTCGTAGCCGTCCCTGGGAGAAGCCTCGTTGTCTGAGGAGGAAGACCTGTAGTTCCATCCTCCCCCATCCACCGGACCCGCCGCTGCCCCAGGGGTTGGAGTCTGCAGTCCGGGTGTTGTCACGGTTACGGCTGCCGGGCCAGATGAACACATCGTCTGGCTCAGACCTCCCTGATCCCCACGAGGAGGGGGTGTGATCCGATTCGCTGCCTCCTGAGCTGCCCCAAGTGCTGCCCCAGGACATTGTGCTGACAGACGTTGTGGTGCTGAGGTGGGTGGGGTGAGGTGGGCGCGTCCTCTGCAGGAGCGGGTTAGTGCGGGGGGTCCTTCAGGAGTCCGTGGACACGCCTGACAAGCTGGGGAAGCCTGAAAACAGTGGTGATGAGGTGGTGAGTTCTAGGCATCAATACGGAATGTTAGCGAGCTGCCGTAGAATAGAATGGAATAGATTCGGAGAACTGAACGATGGAATAAAATTTGTTTTAGACCGTCTGCAGGCTGCAGATTTTATCATGTTCTTATAAAAGAAGGACAGTTTCCTTGCAAGGGCGTAAAACAAGCACACACACACACACACACACACACACACACACACTACTGAGCACAAAGACATTCCTGTACGTGTCCCATTCTTTTCTTTGCACGCACAAACACACTCACACCACACTTATTAGCGCACACGCATGCTCACTGACACACTTGTACTTGCGTAACACACTGACCATGCAAAAAAAACAACAAACAAACCAACACACACACACACACACACACACGCACACACGTAATGAAACCTAAAGGTTTATACGACACGATGCACACACATCCAAATAAATAAGTATATCTATCGTCATGCCGTTGGTGAAGCATTAAATTTACTCAATACATGTGAAAACAACAAATAACAACAAACAAACAAACAAAAAATCAACTGTCGTTTCTTTATCATTATCGTTCAAAGCTTTTGTGAAACACGGACGCTGTCAACTATGACTCTCTAATCTCTCTCTCTCTCTCTCTCTCTCTCTCTCCCTCCCCCATTACATTACTCCTTAGATGATGTTCTTTTTCCAGTGTGTTATTATTGTTGCTACTAAGTTAATATTAGTATTATCATTAATACTTTCATTATTGTTGTTGTCAGTGGTAGTTGCGGTAGTAGTTTGGTGGGGTTTTTTTGGTGGGTTTTTGTAGTTGTTTTTCTTGTTTAGTTTTGTCTTGCACTTCAACCTTCTTTTCATTGTCAAATAATGTGTGTATTTTCGCCATTGCGTTTGTGTATTGCTTGTTACATATGAACGAGCACGATATAAGCTGATGCTTGTTGTTGCTCAAGTCTTCTTAATTGAACGCTGTATTGCACCTTGTTTCTTGATATTAAAAATGTTTAAACCAACTATGACCCGGTAGCAGTATTATAAGGGAAGTAATTCAGCCAGTCTGACTGAGCTCGTGTGAGGAGCAGACGACACGGACACAGCAACCACCAGCGGAAAGAGCAAGACGAACTGCATGAAGTCCTACAAAAACCGCCCAGCTGTGAAGCACGCGTGACTCAGAAGCGAGTGAAAATGGTTTTATGACGACTATTTCTACAACTTTTGGGAATAAGAGAGTATTGTCCCTTCGTGTTGTGAGAATGACTGTGCAAGGGAAGGAATTTATGTCAGCTGTCGCCTGAAATTTAGTCCGAACAAAACACGTTGGAGCCGTTGAAAATTATGCAAACGTCAAAACTGGTACCGTATTCGATTTTTTTCATATTCTAATGGGTAACCGAATCCTATATTTGTGATAGTAAACCGGAAAGTAAGCAGACAGGTTTAATCACATTAAAACATTTCTATTCCATAAAAACAAGAGAAAAAACAGACGAACAGAATTCCCCCCCCCCCCCCCCATCCCCCACCTCCCAGGTATTATCACAAAAATTCGCTCGCAGAAAAAGCCTCCCGCTTTCGCATCCTTTTGTATCATTGTTTTCAGTTGACAAAAGCAACACATCTCAACAAATGTTTCAGTTGACAAAAGCAACACATTTCAACAAATGTTTCAGTTAACAAAAGCAACACATCTTAACAAATAACTTTCTTTTTTTTTCTTTTCTTTTTCTTTTTTTTTTTGGTGCTATTCATGTTGGCATTACATATTAATTTTGCTTGTGGGTTTTCACTTCTGTAATAAGAACACCATTACCAACCTTTGTTTACAAATGACTTGAGCTGTACTCTTGTCGTTTTCCTTACTCTTCCACCGATTGAAAACTTACTTTATGCATCAGTTGTTGTTTTTTTTCTGTTCGTTCTTTCTATTTTGAAAACGCGTGACATGAAAAAAAAACACTTTAGAGCCTAGCCGGCCGCAAAGGGCTGTATCAGAACTGACACCTTACCCAGTTTAAAAAAAAATGAAGAAAAAAAAAAGAAGAAGAAAGAGAGAGAGAGAAGAAGAACAACAACAACAACAGCGTCAAACTTTAAACTTGTCACGACCCTGGTAATTGTGGAAAGAGAAATTCAGCACTAGTTATTATGCTTGCAATTCAGCACCTTCGCTCGGGTATGTCTCTGTCATACACATTTTACCAGTTGAGGCAGTTTTCAGATTTAAGCAGGCGTCAAAGCGTGCAGACTGACTGATCCAACGCTACATCACAAAAAAATGGAAATGGGGGGGAAAAGTGCAAATTTACTCCTGAGTAATTCAGTTGTTTATATCATGTAAATCTCCTACTGAGTAACGAGGTAGTTTTACATCTAAGCATATGTATTTATTCCCATGTACAAAACGAGCTATTTCTCTTAAGTACACACAGAAAATTGTGACAATTATCTTAGTAAGAACATCCATAAAGCGAACTATCTTTGTTTTATACATATGTGCACAAATAGAATCTGTTGATAATTATTCTGGTCACAAAAACGGAAAAACCAAGGTTGTTAATATCGTGTATCACCTTGTGAATAATCAGGTTGTTGTTTGTGTATTTGTTAACCACTAGTTTATATATATATATATAGTTTTCGGGAACTAGGTGATATATTTCTTTTGATAAACAGATACATAAAACGAAGTACCTCTTAATGATAACGTTCAGAGAATGAATATCTGAATATAAACACACTGTTAATTTTTTTTTCTTTTAAAGGAAGGAAGAAAAATTAATAAGCTTTTTCACAAAAATGAAATAGCTTAAAAAAAGATTTCACAAGGAAAAAAAAGAAAAAAAAAAGAGGAAAGAGAAAGGAGGAAAGAAAGGAAAGACGTACCTTCAGAATGTTTCTTCACGAACAGAGCACCACGTGTGTTTCAGTCAGTGAAGTCAGACACCTCTGTTTCTTCTCTCTGCGCGCTCACGTTCCGAGGAAGCTGAGGCAGTGAAGTTGGAAGCGGCAGTAGAGCTGATGTATCGGCCTGTTGGCTGACGGCCTCAAGGTTCAGTTGTTCAGAGCTGGGTATGTCTTGGTTCAGCGAAGGTTCCGTTGTTGGAGTGGCTGAGTTCTGAGGGGTTGCAGATTGGGGGCTCACTTTTATAGAAGGTCCAGGGCCTTTGAGAGCGGAGTCAGGTGTATCGGGGACTGTCACAAAGACTGGCTCTTGTTTGTGTGTGAAACGTTTTAGAGCCGGGCTGTTTAAACGAATGAACAGGTGTCTCCTACTTCGGACCAATCCGATGACTGGTCACACCACTTCACCACGCATTCACAAGAGACAGGAAAACAATTTAGCAGAGACCCAGGTTTTGACACACAACAGACAGACCTGGAGGAAACTGATGAACAGTTCTTTTGTGCGGCGCCCCATTGACTCTTCACAGAGTTGAGAGAGGAGAAGAAATAATGGAGTTCAATACCAGGTGGAATCAGAGCTCTGTTTGCATTAATGTGAGGACCGTCTTCATGAAGCAGACCCAAGGCTTTCAGTGCAGTGTGAATGAACCAGTTCAAGACCTTCACCTATCGACACACAACAACCCTTTACCAACAGTTTTTCACTTCACTGACCACCCAGCCCCTTTACGTAAAGCCCCGAGTGACGTCACTCAGTCTGTTTGTCAAACCTTAGCGACCTCGCTCCAAGCAGTTGACACGCTGCAGGACAATGGTCACCCTCATTCGTGTGGTCAGCAAGTGCTGTCCAGCCTCAAGCTTCACCGGACACGCCAGTTTCCGCGAAGGAAGGAGTACCACGGAGCAGATCTTTAACCTGCGTAACCTAGTGAATACCTGTCGGCAAAGTGTTGCTAAGTGAAAAGAGAGGTGAAGGACTGTACTGGTTCATTCACACTGCTCTGAGAGACTTGTGTCTGCTTCATCAAGGTGGTTCCCGGACTGCAGTGAAACCACAGCTCTGAATCAAACTGGCACTGGACTCAATGAGACAATTCTTCGTTTGTTCAAACATCTCTTATTCTTCGGGGGGTGGGGGGGGGGGGGACGGGGAGGAGGAGAGACAGACAGACAGACAGAGGCACAGAAAGAGAGAGAGAGAGAGAGAGAGAGAGAGAGAGAACTCAGAACTTTACTGCAAGGCCACCGGCCTGTTTAGAAAGGAGGTACTTAAACATACAATTGAGACACACAAAATACAGAAAATAGAGGGGGGAAGGGGCCAGCATCATTGGCGCAACATTTCTTAACTGAAAAAGAAGACAATATAGATTTTAGGGTGAGACAGACAGACAGACAGACAGAGAGACAAAACAATTTTTCTTATTTCGATAATAAATAAGCACTGGTGTGCTTTTTTTTTCTTTTTTTCTTTTTTTTTTTTTTTTTTTTGCATTCAGTCCCCGCCTTGAAAAGGGTCTACACTACACAATACAAACTGAAAATTAAAGCATGGTGTTAGTAGAAATACATAAGAGAGGGGAAAAAAAATTAAACACACACACGCTCACACACACACACATACAAACACACACATGAACATACAGGCACAAGCATGGTGTTAGTAAAATGTACAGGATAAAATGAACAAAAAGAAACACACACACACACACACACACACACACACACACACACAGCATACACCACACCACAGACCAGAATGGGAGACGGAAGGTGAGGGAGGTTCTCAGTCAACCGTATACAAGTGACAAACAGTATCAATAAAACGAACAATTTGCAGAACACATTCTGGCATAAGGTGGGAAGGGTAATGTTGTTGTTTTTTCTAAGGTTGTTGGGCAATGGTGTTGTTTGTTTCTGGGAGTGAGTTCCAGAGTGGCGTTTGAGTAAACCAGACTGGATTTGAACAAGTCTATCCTTGGGATTTTGGGAGAGTTCCTTGATGAATTTACAGAAAATGTGTTTATGGATGTTGGTGGTGCATTACCTGTCATAATCGTGTGCATTGTTATTTCTTTGTTGTACTTCAATCTACGGATTAATGGGAGAAAATTTGCTTGTTTGTTGTCTGAATCCAAAAGGGAAGTATTTTTAAGGAGTACCAGTTTGAGCCCCCGTTTATGAAGATT
>NC_134895.1:13021539-13049039 GCF_041734735.1 Babylonia areolata
ACATGACCTGGCTCAGGAAGCTGGTTTGCGTAGTTGACAGTTCCTGCAGATCAGTTGTGTCAGTCTGTTCAGCACGGATGTTGTGACACAGACTGTTGACGTTGCACGTGTGCGGGTTCGGCCACTAACGGGGGAAGACACCGTGACTTGGCTGTTTGTTCTGTACTTCAGGTACAGCGTGAGTGTGATGTCCTTTTGTTCATTGAAAAAGGCACGTGGTGTTATTTTCTTGACGTTTTCTGAAAGAAACTGGGAATGCTACGTTGTGTCTTCTGTAGCGGGTTTCCTGGTTTTATCTGTGCGTCGTTTTGATCAAAGTATTTTTGCTGTGATTATGTTTTTGTCTGTGTTACCTAAGCACTGAAATCTATACACTAAGAGGTCTGACCATGCCAAAATTTCTACCAACGAGCAAGAATAAGTCTTCTGAATAAAGTCTGATGTGGCGGTCATTTCAATCGGTGGGGAATCACTGGAGGAGGTTGCCTTTTCAGGGCCTTGATCCTCACTCAGATCTATGTCCTCTGGTGAAGTGGTGCTGTGTACACATGGGGTGGGGGAGGTTTTACTGAGCCTTTGGCATCGCTACGCACACTCACACAAACACACACTAACCCATTGTGAACTCAGGACTGCCTGTCTGCGGAGGTTCAGACAGGCACACTACATGTTGAGCTCAGCTCTCTCAGGAAGTGTCTAGTGGAGGCTGATCCGCACTGTCTGTTGTCCTAGTTACCGTAAAACCGTAACACGCACGCACAGATGTATACGTGCATGTAGACAGATAGATAGATAGAGAGAAAACGATAACGATCTTTTATTCAGAGAGAGATACAGATACAGATACAGAAGCACAAACACAGAAATTAGAACCAATCACACAGAAAGGCAGACAGACAGACAGACAGAGACAAAGAGGCTGAGGAAGAGATCGAGCGAAACCCAGAGACAGGCAAGATGTGAAAAAAAAGGAAACACACACGCGCGCGCGCGCGCAGAGGTGTGTGTGTGTGTGTGTGTGTGTGTGTGTGTGTGTGTGTGTGTGTGTGTGTGTTTACAGAGAGACAGACAGACAAGACAGTTATGAAAATAGGGAGGGGGCTGTGTGTGTGTGTGTGTCAAGTCAAAATGATCTTTATTGAGGGTAAAAGGATAAGGTTATACAGCTTTGTTTACACCCTGCCCTCAGAAAAAAAGAGAAGAATTTTTTTTAATGGGGGCTGGGGGGTAGGGGCGGGGGAATGGGGGAAGTGGGGGTCGGGAAAGGATAATATAGAAATAAACAATTACAGTGTGTGTGTGTGTGTGTGCGCGAGCGCGTGCGTGCGTGCGTATGTGTGTGTGTGCATGCGTGCGTGCGTGCGTGTGTGTGTGCGTGCGTGTGTGACAGAGAGAGAGAGAGAGAGAGAGAGAGAGAGAGAGAGAGAAATTGGTACGCAAATTAAAACGGGAAGGTGTTGCTAAGTAACAGAGGTGAAGGTCTGTGTACTGGTTCATTCACACCGCCATGACTGGCATGGAACCGCTTCATCAAAGCTACCGTCAGACTGCTACCCACAGCTCTGATTCCAGTTGGTAACAGACTCCTGTCAATTGCTGTTTCTTACTTCTCACCATCAGCTGTGTGGAGGGTGATTGTGGTGCAGCACTGAAGAAGTTCGCCAGCTACCTCCAGGTCTGTCGGCTGTGTGTCAAAAGGCAGGGTCTCTGCGACCTGTTTTCCTGACCTTTGTGCGATGTGGTCAGTCTATGGACTGCTGTGACAGGGAGGGGAGGGGTGAAGGGGCCTACAGACCTTGTTTGTTAGAAAAAAAATAGAGTAATTTGCCCTTGATTAAGCCGGAAAGAGAATTCGTGGGAAGTCTGAAAGTGAAAGTTGCGAGTTCGTCGATTGTACTTGGGTAAACTCTTCACAATGGATGTGGGGAAAACGGGAGGAAAGAAATACTGTGTGCGCTGGAAAGGAAAAAAAGGTGACGTCGCAACAAATACCAGCCACGAACCGATTGCAGAGAGCGTGGCGAGCTCAGAATCACTTCGTGAACTGAAAAGGACCGCACCCCCATTGGCGATGATATTCCTTCACTGTTTACGAACAAGGTCTTCAAAACAATGTAATGATCTGACAGCTTTGCTTCCCCCTTTACACCAATCTAACACTGATGACACAGTGAAAGATGACTTATTAGGGGATGTTTTATTGTAATTTCATTTTTTAAGCAAAATTTCACCAATTATAATTATCCACCACACACACACACACACACACACACACACACACGTGTGTGTGTGTGTGTGTGTGTGTGTGTGTGTGTGTGTGTGTACGGGGGAGTATTGACACGGGGGAGTATGGACACGGGGGAGTATCGACACGCTCCCGCTACACACAGGCTGCTCGACCGAGGAGGGATCGATTGAGTTGGACTCCGCTTTCAGGACATACAGCTTTTCAGTTATTTCTTTGTCTTTGTTTCGCAGTTGTGCTCAGTTGAGTTGTACCCAGCACTGGAAGTTTCGGGTCACCTGTTAATTGGCCTTTACGTTGTTTTCGAAACTTGATCAGTTTGTCAGCCCGTTTTCACTTACGACTGAAACAGATTCATTCGTAAAAGTTATATATCCAAAAGGAAACAATAATTCTATATGGGGTCTGCCACTTGTAACTGATTTTGCTGTCCAGCACTCGTCCTCTTGGAGATGAAATTATGACCTAAAAATTCTTCTTCTTCAGGTGATGTGTTGTGTGGTCTTCTGGTAGTTCATGACATATAAATTTTGGTTTTCGCTTGGGAGGTCGGTTAGTGTGGCGTGTGGAACGTCGACAAACAGTCTGAGGAACAAATTGCTGTTCGTGTAGGACATTTTTATCTCGTGGTGAGATTCTTTGCCACAATATCCACAGGATCTTCTTTCAAATGCTGGAGTCTTGGATTTTGTGTGTTTGTGTGTGTGTGTGTGTGTGTGTGTGCTTAGTTGTTGTTCCCAGTTGCTGATTGATGACATTGATGGTCGCGTTTCTTTTAATTTTGTGTTGACTCACGTTCATTTCTTCTGCTTGTCTGCTGATCTGCACTGCTTGATTGAGTGTTGTCAGATTTTGCTTGGAGTTCATTTGAGAAACCATCATCAAGTACCCCAGCAACAATATTATAATCTGTCTCTGATAAGTTTTCCTTTCAGCGGGATTTCACCATACCAAGTACATTGACAGCTATGCGTTGTGGTTTTAAGTGGTTGTCGAAAAAACTCAATACCAAAATAATGAATACAGTATTTGAGTGTTTTGTGATATTGTATGATTGTGGACTTAAGAATTGAAAGACTTATTTCATTCACAACTCTGGACCACGTTAGAGGAAAAAATGTTTCTAAAATATTTGCAAATTTATGGACACAATTATTTCGACAAGCAAGTAAAAGCATATTGTTTTCCTCCTGGCATCAATATTATTGTTCCACACACACACATATAAACCTTTCATTCAGTTTTCATGACAAACAAATATGATTCTGATTCACACACACACCTGACGTCCTCAGCATGGCTTAATCTTATCTGCCCTAGTGGTTAAGATAATTGTCATGAACTCTGTTTTGTAGGCCGGTTTATCTGAATGATTTATTTTTAATATGTGACAGTTTTGTGTTTAACACGGTTGGACATTTGTGTAGTTGGGCAGCCCTGATATGACCCTGTGACAACCCTCCCCATGTCAAATCTCTCGCCCATGCTCCACATTCATTCCGAGTATATGTGTTGAAATAAATGAACATGAAGATTGAATATGTTGAAATCACCTTGAAGTGAAAAGGCAACAGACCAATGAGAAGAAGGAATGTAGATTGTGTGTGTGCGTGTGCACGCGCACACATCATGTGCAGAGTTGTTTAGTCTTTGTATGAATGCAAGCTTGTCTTTATCATTTTCGTTATTTTTACCGTCATTAATTAATTAGCTTATTTATTTATTTTTTGCATGTTCCAGTTTCTTGTACCCTTTGACATTGTAAATACCTAAAAACTCACAGAAAATGTCAAAGAAGAAAAAAACGGAAAGCTCCCAGAAGTGCATGTCTCCTCTGCTCGAAGTCTGTGGAAGCCAATGAAGAAGATAGAGAGACCAGAAGTGAAGTGCACACATCTTGGCATGGAAATTGTTATTGTTGGGCAAAAACCTAGTTTGTCCAGCTCCCTGCAATGCTGTAACAAGCAGGTCTTAGCAAGTCAATGGGATCCAACCAGCTAGCATAAAACATACTAAACTATAGTACACTTGTAGTACTATACCCGATAGTACACTATAAGCTGACCTGCTGCCGTAATGAAGTGGTTAGCATCTCAGACAGACACAACTGGGAGAAGGTAAAAGAGGCCAGTTGAAAAGCAAATTTATCTAAATCAATGCCTCATTCAAATGCTTCATTTAAGAACTGAAAAAGAAATTGTGTTTGAGAGAGAGAGAGAGAGAGAAAGAAAGCGAGCGAGAGAGAGAGAGGCAGAGAGAGACAGAATTCTGTGATTCTGCATGCACCTAACAGAAAAGACGGGATTTTTTCTTTACACACAACCAAGGAGGGTACATGAGCAACCCAAAGATTTATCAACAAAAAAACTTGCACTGACCTGCAAGTTTAAGATAAATTTTTTTCAACAACTGCTTAGTTCTAAAATGATATACTTAAACCAGTATTCACGATACAAGAAGATCTTTTATCTGAATAGCACTGGTGGAGTGATGGCCAAGTGGCAATGCGCCAAACTAGGGGGCAGGTTCAAGCCCCGCCTAAAGCTGAATTTTTTTCACTCTCCACTTCACCAGACCTCCAGTGGCAATCTGGGTGTTAATCGTTTGGATCAGACGAAAAAAAAACCAGGTCCAATGAGCAGCAAGTAGGTACAACACACATATAAACACCCACAACAGCAATACAATTACCCTTGGCAAAATTTTGTTGTAAAATCTAAAGTAAAACAAATACATTAGTGGATAGAAAAAAAAAAAAATGGTGGTGGTGCACTACTGACACTTGTTTTTCCAAGGAAGAGCAACTAAATTTCACAAAGAGAAATCCATGTTGGAAAAAACAACAACAAAAGTAATACCATATCATACTGCACAATACAGTAGCAGTGCGTGTGATTTGTGCAGCAGAATCACCGCAGTCTGATAGTCTGGAACATGCGACAGTAAAGCAACAGTCAGCAGAACAGCAGACACCCAGTCGGAGCACATCAGCCAAACGTTTAATGCCAAAAGAAACTGGATCAAAATATGGCAAACAGGAGCTGTAAAAAGCGCCCTGGCAGGTAGGGCAAACAACATCCACGCACATTAACGAAACAGGCCGTTCAGAACAGGTAGTATTTTGTACATGTATTCACACCAAGTTTTAACTGATCTGGTGCTCGAGAGCAGATCAAATGAAAGGGTGATCAGGTGAAAACTAAAAAAAAAAAAAAAAAAAAACCACCCCAAAAACCCCCAAAACAAACCAACAACAACCAACCAAATTTTCACTGATTAAGGCAACTCAGTTTCAATCACCATCTCTGCTTTTATCGACAGCAAGCATCCATGTCAACACAGACGGTAACAGCTGGTGGTCTATGTGCATCAAGTATAACTCATCACAGACACAGAATCACACACACACACACACAATAGTATATCAGTTACCACAGTGCTTTTGAACAACAAAAAAAAACAACAACAAAAAACCAAAATAAACATCTATACTTCCAGCAAGATGGCTTCTACAAAAGCAAAATCTTCATACTGTCAACTGAAGAGTATGGAATGATTTACATGACAACGAAAATGTTTACAACTTGGTCAGAAATATGCTATGGTGTCACATGTGAAGTTCACTCTACATATAAATACACACATACATATATACATATATACATACATACATACATATATATATATATATATATATATTATATATATATATATAAATGTATGTATGGTTTATGAAACAATATAGTTTCATTTCAATTATACGCATCAGTTTTGTGAAGTGACAAGTGGCCAACGCAGTTGTCTTATTTACATGCACCTACATCACTGTTGCATGAAACAGGCATGGATTCAATTCATTCATTTTCACATCCCTTAACCACAAATTTCCCTTTATTCTAAACCTCATATGTCAAGAATTTGATCACTACTGATCACATGTGACCACTGTAGATGCAATTTTCAATAATACATAGCTCCAGAAAAAAAAAAAATAATAAAAAAATAAAAAAAAGTCTAAGATCCTACATCCTATGGCCACTGGGGCAGAGAATTCGTACCCACTGTGTCTCAAGGTCAGCAAACAAGACCGGCTCTGATCCTACCCTTCCGCCATTAATTTTCCCCTACTGAGATCAGGTCCTATTCACACCTGGGTTGAGTGAGGAAAACTGGAGTAAAGAGCCTTTCCAAAGGACAACACAATGCCAAAATGAAACCCAATCACTGGTGAACTCTGGATCATAAGTTCAATGCCTAACAGATTCGGCCAAAGCTCTGCCTCAAGCAGGGAACATTGTGTGATTCTATACTCTCTCCTCAAATGCCCTCCACACACCCCTGTCCCTCCCCATTTTTTTTTTTTTTAATCAGCATGTTAGATATGTTTTTAATCTCAAAATGAACAAAATCCCACTTTCAAAAACTTTGTGGTGGCATACAAAGGAATCTACACTCTCTCCCTAAATTCACCATTGTTTACGATACAAAATCTGTGTTAATGGTTCTTGATGCACATTGTAATTATAGGGAGTGGCCAGCCATCTCAGTGCAACTGTTTTTTCTTGGTCTTAACCAAAAATGGAATGTGAACATGGAATGTCAGAGATACAAATATACTGGCAGTATTCTTTCTGCCCTTTTTTTTCTCTCTTTCTCTCTCTCTTTTTTTAAATGATTATTTCAGCACAATGCCCTGGATCTTGGAAAATTGAATGAAATCGAGATCTGAAGTGCAGCATGAAATAAAACAATGAACAGACAGTAAGCTCTGCTTCAAAAAAGACAAAGGCACTGGACGTCAAACCAGTGACAGCATCAACCTGCAATGAATAAGTAACACAACAGAAAAAAAACCCAAAAATTCAGAAACCACCTCTGTCTCTACATGCCTCAGTCTTTTTTGGAGCAAAGTTACTGCATCTGATGATGGCTTGACATTGGCAGAGACAAATGTCCTGATACAACAACATGATCCACTGTCTCTAGTGTTATCTTTGGCGGCAACACATACTAGCCATTAAACAACACAGAGTGCGCTGAGAAGATGCACCACTACATCATGAAACCTACACGGCACGCAACCAAAACCGAGATCACAGGAATCTATATACCTGGTGTATAACAGAGCTTGGCCATGTTTCCAGCCCATCATGACCACACACAGTTTTATGTACAGGTACAAAAGCACACATTTCTTGTGGTGTTATGGAGATGAAAGCATGAAATTTTATGCAAGATACTGACCTAAAAAATTTCTGAGGAGGAGTGAGGAAGGAGACAGAGAGAGAGACAGGGAAGGGTGGGGCAGAGGGCACATGTCGATATCAATATGTTAATGTTTAAACAACAGAAGAAGAAAAAATCCTGGACTTAAAAGATTCTGAACTCCAGTAATATGTCTTTCAACTACCTCCAGCTATTAATCCTCCACCCCTATTTTTATGTCACTCCTCTGTCTGTTCTCCCTGTCCTTCACTTTCTGCAATCACCTCACTCCCTCACAGTGGACCCCTCCCATGTCTGCAAAAATCAGCCCCTAATTTTGCCCACTTAGTTGTTCCTGTCAATTTATATATATATATATATATTTTTTTTTTTTTTCTTTTCTTCTTCTTTTTTTTTTTTAATGTCTGGGATCTTCTTTGTCTTAGTTCTTTTGTGCAGTAGGATCAGGTTGACAACCTGTTTAATGACGAGATCATGAGTGGTTGCGCTGAAAGTGGAATGACTTGTCATATTCTGAACACGTATCTGCAACATCTGCTGCTGAACTGTCAACTTTGTGTATAAATATGTCCTTTCATTCTGTCTACTTCAGAAATTATGTGAGTATAAATACACATTTTAAAAAAAAAACATCTTAAGTATCTTTATTTCTTCTTTTCCTACAAAAATATTGTTCTTTTTATTTTTTTTTTTCCTTTTGAAATACACATGTATGACAGCAGAAATACATGTACAAATGGAAAATGACTTGTTCAATTTGTTTCAACAATTCAAAAGATGAAAGGGAAAACATCTGAAATAAAGGATGGTTGAACTGTAAAAATCTATGGCAGAGTCAACACAAACAAACTGAGATCCCACATTGTACATGTCTGGAATGAATTATGTCTCCCTCTACTCTGGCATTCACATTTCATTTTCTTCTTCTCACTCATTTGAAAAAGAAACCTGTTTAAGAATTTATGTTCAGCTATGAACTCTTTCTTATCCTAAACCTTCCTTTACGTTTTTTTCTTTGTTGTTTGTTCCCCCTCTCTTTTTTCTCCATTACAACAAATCATACTGCTTTCAAACAAAACTGTATACTGGACTGCACAACAATACATCGATACAGCCTTGTGACTGTTTTTCCCCCCCCTGCTTAACACACGAAGTGAGACAATTCACACAATTTCAGACAATAGCTCTGTACAAGGTAAAACTGGACAACCCCCAGCACTGACTCAGAATCTCTGCAAACTTGCTTGTATGTCTTATGTAGATACACACTATGAAGTGCACCTTGTCATGCATCATCCTAAAAACCATGGCAAGAATGCTGTCACCACAGAATAGTCCGAGTCTTTGAAAAATCACACAGAGGCACGACACATGAACATGAGCTATCTTGAAAGTCTACCAGTATGAACAACACAAACACATGAACAAAGATCCAAACATTCTGCATCAATATACATCGCTAACTTTCACAACATCAGGTAAAAAGGAACGTTATCAGAAATCTGACACTGTTGTCCACCAGTTACGGCTGACATTTGTGAATACATGTACATGTATATATATATATATATTTGTTTGAAGATACAGACTGAAACGTTGACAATACAAAGATGTAAAGGAACCCCTGGAAAACAGATTTGAAGATGACACAGGAAAAATCTCCAAGCCGCAGAAGAAATGGCTTCCATCTCAGTTGTGTACAAAAAGTGAGTTTCTGTTCTTTGAAGGGGGCCATGAGATAGTAGTGCCAGTGACACGGACAGGATGCCCACATAGAGAATAGGAGACTGACAGGAATCACCATTCACAACAACAATAGTGAGATTCAGCTGGTAATTGATCACACTCTGAAGACAGACACAGCTGTCAGTGAAGGTCCATGGAAAAAGCCTGCAGGGCTTACAGGCCTGTCCGACTGATTATAGTTCATGCTGGCAGAGTTCTGTACGCAGTTCATCCTCCTAGCATACTTCTTTTTATCTGCGTCTGATCCAACGACTGATGTTCTAAGCATCCACCTCTGCTCCCTCGTCCTGTGTCAGGCCAACCTTCTTCCTCTGCACCTCCTCAATGCGTCGCTCCTGTCACAAACATCACAGCGTCAGCACACAACATGACACAACCCTCCGCTGTCACTACATTCAAACCCGTTCATCTGTTCACCTGACAATTCAACCTTTCACAGAAAGCAAACATCACTTTTTGAAAATTGTTCTGTTTTTGTCTTTTTTTCCTGGAATCATCCATAACACAGTTGTGTAATGTGACAGTGATTGTTATTATCATGGCTATATTGTACTTGCCTCTGTGAGATGAATTCATAAGGTAAGAAGTTCATGATCTATGCACATTAAACAAGCTCAACACATTCAGAATTAGCTCTGAAGGTTTCACTTTCCAACTCTGGGTTTAAATGTGCAGGAAAATGCAAGGATCAAATTCACCAATGTTCAAACTTCTTTTTTTTCCTGATATCACATGTATGCTGTTTTATTACTTCATAACAAAAGTCCTAATGTTTGTCTGACACAACATACAGAAACTGGTGGAAAAAGAGCCAGAGATTCAGAGAACAGAATTTTTTTTATGTTTTGACTGATTGATTTCTGCTGCAAGTCATTGATTATCTATTTGTTGTAAGTAATGAATTCATGTTTTCTTTAAAGGACTCACCATTCTGTTCCACTCATTACAAAAAAAAAAAAAAAGTTCAAGACTTAAAAGACTTTTTATTGGCTTCAAATAGAAAATGTTTTGGTACGCACAGGGGTATTATGTAACATTCAATCAACAGAATATAAGATAGGCCTGAAAAATACAACCAAAAAAACAAAAAACAAACAAAAAAAAAAACAACAACCAAAAAACGAAAAAAAATCACAGTTAACACAAAAGCATACACAGTTCCAGTTTCTCAAAAACCTTCACTACTACTGTTTGGTTTGGAAACATTTCCAAGGCAGAAGTTGCAGTCCTTAACAGAATCGTAAAAACTGCCACCAAGATTACCGGGGCTGATCTACCTTCTCTAGAAGACATATATCATAAGCAGCTACTCAAAACAGCAAAATCAATCATCCAGGACGAATCACATCCAGCTTTTGGGATTTTCGAGATGCTCCCCTCTGGTCAACGGTACAGAAGTAAAATAAGGACAAAAACCAATCGCTTCGCCAATAGCTTTTCCCCCAAAACAGTCAATACCCTGTCTCTCGAACAAATCCAGTATGATAAATAGAATTGTGCACTCAACAACCATCTACCTGAAGATCTAGTCATCAACCCCATCCACATGTAATATGCAGCTTCTGTTCAAACGTGTGTGTGTGTGTGTGTGTGTGTGTGTGTGTGTGTGTGAGAGAGAGAGAGAGAGAGAGAGAGAGTTTGTGTGTGTGTGTGTGTGTGTGTGTGTATGTATTGTGTTCATGTGTGAGTATGCACAAGTTTTTATATTGATATGCACTTGAATGTATCCTAATTTCTACTGTATCTGTGTTTGTGTATGATTTTCGATGCAAAACCTCAGTTTATTGTTTCATCCGAATGGCTAGAAACTGTTTGATTTTCCAGTCATGGGAGAAAGGGCAAGAGACGGATTCAAACTCAATCCCTCACGGTCACTGCCTTCGCAAATGAGCATCTTATCCATCCTGCCATCTTTCTCCTTAACACAGTGCCTGTTAAATTTGATGGTGGTAAGCCTACACCAGAATGGAAGTAGATCTGCTTTAAGTAAAAATGTTTGTTGAAGAACACTACGTACCAGTGATGAGTCCTTTGTACAAAAGATTCTGCAAATAAAAATTCAGCAGCCTCCTTTTAAATCCTTTCAATATGTTTTCGCAAACTATCAATATGAATATCAAGACTTCCAGTACAAGAACTTGTGCTGTCCCAATGTTGATTTGGCCAGTGCTCTTACGGGCCAGTGTCACTGTAGCAATTTATGTTGATGAGTCTTGTTATTTGTTTGTGTAAAAAGCTGGATGTTTCTGCTCTGTCACACTGTCATTTCAACTAGTTTTATCGGAAAATATATAGCCTATGTGTAGCAAAGTATTTTATGTGCAAAAGACGTGTGAAATCAAATTGTTTACCTATACCATCACCAGAGATGTTGCTTTAACCTTCGCCATACACACTGGGTAAAAATGTACTCAGATATTCATTTTAAAAAATTGTAACTCAAAAACTATTTGAGTTGCATCAACAAATTTTACGACTTCAAACACTGTTTTCTTTACACACTCACAAAAAAAAGTGCACTTTTATAAATCAAAAGTAGTTTTAATCAAGTATAGATATCAGATTTATGCATGGCGTATATACTGGGTCAAAACTACCCCATGGTTTTAAAGAAGAAACTTGCACAGCGTACACACTGCGGAAATTTTTACCCAGTCTGGTGAAAGCTGATGCACAGCAAGGTCTGCCTTTCTGGCAGGAGGTGATGAAAGATATGTTGAGGTTTGTGTTTCCCCAGCTGGTAGGGTGTGCAAAAATTTATATAATGAATGGTGAAAGTTAACCAACGATCTCCAGAGCTATTGCAAACAGAGTATGACCTTACACTGAGTGTAAAATACAACAGCTCCCCCACCACCACCCCTGTTTTTTTTTTTTTGTTTGTTTTTAAATCAACCAAGATACTTAAATAAAAAAAAAATGAATAAAGAGAGGGAGAGACAGACCAATTCAGAATTGTACACAATCAACTACTGAACAAAAGATTTTCACAGCGCAGCATATTAAAATCAGTAGAAAATCAATCCCCCACCCCCACCCCACCCCCAAAACCCGCCTTGTGGCAGGCCTGCACAAAACGGCCAAGCCATACAGACAGACTCACATGTTCCAGAAGACGCTCCTGCAGAGCCCTCAGCTGTTCCTCCCGGTTGCGCAGAGCGTTCTCCATTTTGAGCACCAGCTTCTCTTCGCACACCTTGCCCATGTTCTCACTGGCCTGGCACACCTCCTGGATGTGGTTGGCCTGAAATCACATTGCCATCAGTCAGCCTCATTTATACCCAGCTGTCAAAGGTTCCAGTGACCTGTTAGAGGTGGCCGGCCTGATAATCCCTGTGCCACCTGTAAGCCTAGTATACACCTGGATTTGAAAGGTTCCAATGACCTGTTAGATGTGGCTGGGTTGATAATCCCTGTGCCACCTGTAAGTCTGGTATACACCTGGGTGTGAAAGGTTCCAATGTCCTGTTAGATGTGGCTGGGTTGATAATCCCTGTGCCACCTGTAAGTCTCGTATACACCTGGGTGTGAAAGGTTCCAATGTCCTGTTAGACGTGGCCGGCCTGAAATCCCTGTGCAATCTGTAAGCCTCATATACACCTGGGTGTGAAAGGTTGAAATTACCAGATAGATATGACTGGCCTGATATCACTTGTCCCCAAGCCTCACGCACAACTGGGTATGAAAGGTTCAAATTACCTGAAAGACATTGCTGGCCTGAAATCATGCATCCATTGCAACCTGTGAGCTTCTTATATACCTCGATCTGAACAGATTCAAGTTTTACACACATGGCCGGCCAGATCACACCACCACATGTCACCCAGCTTCATACACACCTTGGAAGTGAAAAGTTAAATCTGCCTACTGGGCATGGCCAGCCTAAAATCACACTGCCAAACACCTGGGTTTGAAAGGTTCAAATTGCCTGCTAGATATGAGACTGGCCTGAAATCATTTGTCTAACACCACCTATAAGCCTCACCACACCTGGGTATGAAAGGTTCAAACTACCTCTTAGACATGGCTGGCCTGAAATCCCTGTGCCACCTGTAAGCCTCATGCACACCTGGGTGTGAAAGGTTCAAACTTTCTGCTTGATATGACTGGCATGATATCACTTGTCCAACGCTACCTGTAAGCCTCATGCACACCTGGGTATGAAAGGTTCAAAGTACTTAACAGACATGACCAGCCTGAAATCACACATCTTCTGCCATCTGTAAGCTTCATACACTACTGTGTGTGAAAAGGTTCAAATGGCCTATCAGAAATGACTGGCCTGAAACATCAAGCAGCTAACGCAACCTTATCTGCTTTGTATACACCTGGATGTGAAAGGTTCAAATCAGGAAGTGTTTAAAACAAACTTATTCAAAGAAACACCAATGCAGTCATACAACAGATAATTAAAGCAAAACGACTTGACGAAGAATGGATGTGTGTATTCATAAGAGTGTATGCATGTATGCAAGTGTGCATTTGTATGTTATTTTACTATTGATGTACAGATACAAGACATGAGTACAAAGTGGAGGCTGATCTGGATGAAGCAAGGATTCCAGCTGCGACAGTGTGTGTGTGTGTGTGTGTGTGTGTGTGTGTGTTGATGGGTGGGTGTGTATGTGCGTGCGTGCCTGTGTGTGTGTGTGCATGCACATGCACGTTCCACTAAGCACAAAAATATTTTCTAAAATCCCACGCAGCTGAAAAACACAACTGCCCCGCGAACAAACACCCCCCATCCCCACAACATCATTCAAGCGACGACCGCGCGCAGACACCCCCACCTCCCTGCCCCTCCTCCCTACTACTCACATGCTCGCGCAGTCTGTCCTGCAGAGCTTTAATCTGGGCCTCGCGGTTCTCCTTGTTGAGCTCCATGGAACGGCGCAGCTTCTCCTGGGTCTGCTTGGAGAACTGCAGGCTCTCCTGGGCCGCCTTGGCCATCACCTCCTGGGCCTTCTCCCGCTCTCGGGCCAGCTGCTCCAGGCGCTGCGCCTCCAGGGACTAGCGTCAGCACACACACACATGCATACACACATGCACACACACACAGAGCATACACAACACACGCACAGAGGCACACATGTACACACAAACAGAGACAGGAGGCATGTTGAGATTAGGTATCTGCAGGACACTTTTGTTATCCTTCTCACAGTAGTCAAAGGTAAACGGAGGCAGAAGGCACATGGAGATTAAGTATGCTTAAGAAACTTCTTGTCCTTCTCACAACAGTGTACAAAAGTTATGGAAGAAGGCAGATAAGACTGAGGGCCAACAATTTTCCTCTCGTTCACCACAAACTGCCACCGAAGAGAAGGACCTCTTTCATCTTCAGTGTCTTAAAAACAGAAAGGTTCCAATGTACTTTACGGTGGGAAACAGTCTGCGCTTCATATTCAAAGAAAGCACTGTATCCATCTACTGAACTTCCAAAACAATATCAATCTATTGCATCTGGAAAAGGAAAAGAAGCAACAAAATAAACATCAAACTGGGAATTACAAGCTTTAAAACATGTGTTTTTCTCTCATAAAACTGCTGAAACTTCTTGAAACAAATATCTAATAAATTTGTCTTTGAGGGTAAGACCAGCCTTTTGTTTCATACAAGTTATTTTCAATTCATTGCTAAGTTCACTATTTTCTATTCTGTTTTGTAAAATTCAAAGACCTCAATTCCATTCAAAGCAGGCAGGCCAAAAAAACCCCAAAACAACAACAAAAACCAACAAAAAAACAACCTTTATGGCAGCAAGATATGAAAAAAATGAGCTTCTCAAGAAACTGTAGGTTTGTGTCTTTCAAATTTATTGCTTTTCAATCTGTCTGATCTTCCCACCTCCTCCCTGAAAATTTGAGACTATTACTGTTAAAAAAAAAAACAAAAAAAACAAACAGTACCAAACATTTGCGTAACAAGATATGTCCAAGCTGAACTAACATCTATCACTGTGACACACTAACATCAAATAGAATATTTGTAATGCCCAAGCTGTCACCAAAATCATTTACGTCTCTTTCATTCTTATTCTCTTTTTATCTCTAGAGTTCTACTGTGTAAAAATGACAGAAGAAAAAGGTTAGAGTTCTACTTACACGTCTACTGACCTGTCTTCTTTCTTCAGCTTTCTGGAGCTTGAGCTTGATGTCTTCCTCAGACAGCGTGACCCGGTTACTTTTGGGTGGGGACACCTGGTCGCATCGTCCCTTCACTGGCTGCTGGCTTCAAGATGACCTCGAAGGCCAGACTGCCAGACCGCTGAACTGGTTTGTCAGCTGAAACACCCACGTCAGGAGCATCACCATCAGCTCCCTGCTTGTCATTCTTATTGCAGACGATGTCATGGTCTGACACCATGTGCAGTTTCAACATTACTTTCCACCCCAATCGATGTCATGTGTATCATGTGTGGCTCCACCATCACAAGGAACGGCAGCACACTTATCCAGAGTTTTTCTTCATTTACCATTTCTAATTGCAAATGAAACAACGGAGCTCTCACTCCCATTCAATTCCATGATGAAAAGTGTATTCTAATCTACTTTTTATCCTGTTTATCATGCCAGCTTAAAGTGTAGCACTGTCACTCCACTTGAACATCATCATAAGCAGAACCAGTATTTATCCTTAATCACTTTTGTTTTGTTCATCACAACAGTTGATATGATGTAAGAAAAATGTATTCCAAGTGAATACCCTCATGAACAGTATCATTGCTTCCTTTCTAGATACATCATGGAAATGGAAAAGTGAATCAAAATCTCAGAAAGATATAAGGACCATGCCATCAATTAATAGTCTTTTTTCATCAAAATAAAATTGAAAGAACTCTCATCTTCATTCCCATATCCTACCAAAAAACATCATGGCTGCTTTTCAACACACTAATTATGCCAAAATGTTTACATTCCCCCAAAATATTTACATTTCACCATATTTTTTGTGCAGACTTAAAAAAAAATACCACTGTTACTTGCAATGAAACCACAAAAACTGCACAGAGTTCTCAATATTATTTTTCACCCCATGTATCATGCCAACCAAACCACCAAGAGCAGTCCCATAGTAACATTTTCCCCCCCATCCCATTTATTGTTCAGACTGCAATGACACAAAGGACATCAAGCTCCACACTGCTGGGACCAGCACTAGTTTCATTCCAGATGTCACACAAATCTAATTATGCATGCAGATCAAACAAATCCATCAAAGCATTCCAAAATCCACATCAGAACCACCCTCAACAGTGCTGTCCTTGAAGAGACCTGACTGTGTATTTGACGGGTAAGACTGATTATAAATTGATGGATAAAGTCCCCTAGTAGCAAGAAATAGGTAGTTGAACCAAAGAAATGACACAACAACCATCCAGAAACAAAAGCACAAGAAACCGTGTTGGTTATAACACTACAACTCTCACTCTATTCATGGTGCAAACAGAAACAAGAAGGTAATCTGCCAACTCTGAAACCATTTTCACAATCATATAACATTATAAGTCACCACGAAGTACAGTTATTTAAAAAAACAAACAAAAAAAACAACCACCTATCAACAATAAATTTACTCATCACATCCACTTTGGGTACAAATGATATCTTTCAAACAACTTTGTATACAAACTGAAAAGGAAGATTCATTGATATTTGCACACAATGATTCTTTTGACTCTTATTTTTCAGATCTCAAAGTGCAATAAATCTGGACATGCTGGCACAAAATGAAACATGATTTACAATTACTGCTACCTGCAGAGACAATGTCACATGTGCAAACACACACACACACACACACACACACACACACACATGCACACTCACAGATGGGAACACTAGACCATTTACACCATCAGTGCAGATGACTATATTAATCCTATATCAGCACAAACTCTCAAACTTGCCCAAAACAACACTGAGAAAATCTATTTTCAACACTACATCTACACACAGATGACAGCAAACACTGAGGTCCACCAAGAGGAGAACGAAAAAAAAATTCTATGTTAAGTAGTTATTCCAACAACAGCTATAATTAGTTTGGGTAAAAACTATAAATATATATATATCAGAAAAGAGGAAAAAGATCAAGAAAAAATGACAATGCTAAGAGCATATTTTCAAACTTGTATGAACTATCACAATACCATATTTCAAGCAGCATAAAAGTACTAAAACTAAAAAATTAAAATAAAAAGTTTTTTCCATAACGCTAAAAATTTCTAAAAAAAATGAAGGAGGAAGAAAACAAAAATGCTTACTGTGACCAATATCCAAAACTAAAATGGGTCATTCTATTTCCAGACATCTAGCTTGAGAAGCCATGCATGTGCTCATGTAGACAGACCCACACATCTTTCACTGAATCCTGACTGGCAAACTCTGAACACATCCAAGTACATCTACCTATCTATCTTATCTATTCATCTATCTCTATATATAGATACAGACATATATATATATATATAGTGCATGCATATATATAATTATATATATATAACCATTACACAAACAACTAGTCAGTACTAGTAACTACTCTTTCAACCTGGTGCAGGCTCAGACAGTGACAGACATGCAACCACTGAAAGTTCTTTTAAGTTAAAAAAAAAAAAAAAGCCTTTGTAAAAATAAAATAAAAAAAAAATAAAAAAGGGAGGAAAGAACCATCAGTCACAGACCTAAAAACAACATCAAAAACCAAACTCACACAACAAAATAACAACAAACAAGACATCTGAACCACCGAAACAGATTATAAGATGATTTTTGGGGTGGGGGTAGGGGATGGGGGGGGTATAAAAGCACAGCCAACAGTAGGGTCATCTGAAGCCCGGTTCGCCCACCATTTACCTTTTCCTTTCCAAACCACCATGGCATCATATCTGCCCTGGTTGGGGTGAACCTTTCGAGGCTTCTGCGATTTGTTTTCACGCATGCACAAAAACGTGAGCCAGTTGCACACTGTCCGCGCAGCAGTAACAGAAACCAAAGCAAGTCTTGAATCGCAAGTCACACACACAAACACACCTCTTATTTAGATATCATGAACCACACATTATCTTTCAATATCTGGTGAACTATTTCTTTGCTACAAACAAGAGGCAACCCATCTATGATTAAGTAGTTGTTTTTTTTCTCCTTTTGTTAATGTCTGTTTGCTTGTATTTTGAGGTAGTTGGCTGATTTGGAGTGATTTTTAAAGAATCTTTCCAATACCCTCCCATAATTATGTTAAATAATATTCAGCCGGGCCAAAATAAAAATGACATCAGCACATCTATTTTACACTGCCTACTGCAACTTTGAAATGCCTGGTACAAAACAAAAACAAAAAATCTTTTCTTTTTTTTTTTAATTTCCTGTTATCAACTCACCAAGAAAGGAAACAATGGGAGGGAGAATGTTAATTTAAGGTGAGAGGGGGAGTGGGGGGGGGAGGGGAGAGGGAAATGGGGGAGCAGAGAGAGACAGAGACAGAGACCGAGACAGAGAGAGAGAGAGAGCATCAAAGACCAACAGCGGTCAAGCAGAAGATGTAAACAGTTCAAACATGACTCAACAGTGCCTCGCGGGCGCCAGGCCAAGGCTGAACACACTGGCTGGCATCAATGACTCATGACATTATTGATCTTCATCGATCACCTACAGGTCCCCTCCTCCTTCTCCTCCTCCCACCTCTCCTTCCTACTATGCTCTGCAGTGAAGTTCAGTGGGTCCCACTGACTGACTGACTCACTCAGCAGCTAGAGCCATAACTGATAGTAAAAAAACACACAAAATACTGGCTACAGCTTAAAAAATGATTGATGGCACATAAGGCAAGTGGGTGCATTCATTTCTGACTGAACTCCAAAGTAATCCCCTGGCAAAGGTCAGAGACAGCACTAATGGACGTTTCAAATTAATATGAACGACAACATTTCCATTGTATCTTATCTTATATTGGTGCAAAACCTAAAAGATCCTTCACGACTTGGCTTCTTCTACTCACAGCCAGCCAAGTCAGGTTCTTCCCAGAACCCAGGCTGTGAGGGTGAGTCATAGGCAACCTCACCAGGAGTATGGAGGGTCTGTCTGTTTCTCAGGCCTGTCATTCTCAGCCTCCTTATCAACTTCACTGCCCTAAGCCTGCCTTCACCTTCTCCCCATCCCCACCCCACTCACCTTGTAGCTGAATCAATACCCCTCCTGTTTGCTCATTCTGTTTTGTTGTGGTTTAAGCAGTCAGTGAGAAATGGCAGTGTCTGTGAATATGGTGTTTATGCTTGATCTCACAAATATACTGTTTGAACAAGTACCTATATATATATATACATACACACACACACACACGCACACACACACACACACACACATATATATATATATATATATATATATATATATATATATATATATATATATGCTGATTTTGAGATTGTCTGGATACACATACATTCTTTCAAGAGTTAGCCAAGGTAGTTTCAAAACTGTTCCTGCAGTCAATGGCACTTGGTATTTGTATTTCTTTTCATCATAACAGATTTCTCTGAGTGAAATTCAAGCTGCTCTCCCCAGGGACAGCGCGTCGCTACACTACAGTGCCACCCATTTTTTTGTATTTTTTCCTGCGTGCAGTTTTATTTGTTTTTCCTGTCGAAGTGGATTTTTCTATAGAATTTTGCCAGGAACAACCCTTTTGTTGCTGTGGGTTCTTTTACGTGCGCTAAGTGCATGCTGCACACGGGACCTCGGTTTATCGTCTCATCCTTCTTCTTCTTCTGCGTTCGTGGGCTGCATTTCCCACGTTCACTCGTATGCACACGAGTGGGCTTTTATGTGTATGACCGTTTTTACCCTGCCATGTAGGCAGCCATACTCTGCTTTTGGGGGTGTGCATGCTGGGTATGTTCTTGTTTCCATAACCCACCGAACGCTGACATGGATTGCAGGATCTTTAACGTGCGTATTTGATCTTCTGCTTGCATATACACACGAAAGGGGTCATCCGAATAATTAGCGTCCAGACCACCACTCAAGGTCTAGTGGAGGGGGAGAAAATATCTGCGGCTGAGCTGTGATTCAAACCAACGCGCTCAGATTCTCTCACTTCCTAGGTGGACGCGTTACCTCTAGGCCATCACTCCATGTAGGGAGATCAAAAGATTTACGACGTCAGTAAAGAAAAAAATGCACACATTAGGGTTTTTTTTTCCCTAACAAACTGTTTCATTCTGTTTCATAGACTGACCTCAAGTCTTGGAATTATTTAGTGAAAACATGCCACTTCTGATCTTAACAAAGTATCCATAAAGAATCTGAACATTTTCATCCTTATCACCTCTTTGTCTCTTGTAGTCAAACAGTGCAGGATAAAAAAGAAAAGAAAAAAGAAAGTCAAACTCTCCTTGCTTCTTTTATATCTATTTGTGTTTCTGCTGAGCATCTTTTACGCTTTCACAGTTTTGGAGGCATTACCCCAAGCTGTCTCCCTGAAAGAACCACACATTTTGCTCAGGGAACAACAACAACATTACGCTGCAGTCATGAGGCCATACACCACAGGAGGCCATGCATGGTCCTGCCACTGCGTCACTTCAGTGACTTAAGTGAGGCCTGTTGGGATTCAACACATGCAGGACAGCACCTGCTACGCCCCCTACTGGCTCCACCTGACTTCCTCATCCAGGTTACTTTATGCAGCGTTCTGCTTGGTAAAATCTTCCCAGCACATTTCTTGCATGAGTTCCCATGTTTTTTTTGTTTTGTTTTTTCTCAGGCTGACTAGGGACCTAGGATGTTCAAAGACTGATCTAACTGAAGGTTTCAAATGTAGTGCTGTATGTCTCTGGCTTTGAACTGAATACAGTGTGCTAAAACTGCATTCTTTTGATACACTTTTTTTCTTTTTCCAAAATGAGATCCTTTGTCAGCCATTACCGCAGGTCTTTCTCTTGATCAGTTGGTTTTGGTTTACTGCCATCAATGACACACACACACACTCACTTCTATATCTATCTATCTATAGTATCGGTATATACATATATACATACACACACACACACATACACACACACACACATATACATATATATATATATATATATATATATAGGTAGATAGATAGATATCCACACACACACAAGTTATTATGTGAACTGTTTTTACCTTACAGTTTCTTACTACTAGGTCTTGACCGTCATCCCTTACACTTACAGTTATTAGCCCATGCTAAGCAAGTAAACAACCCAAGTAAACAATCCTGCTTTTATTATTCAGTGCTCTACAGCACTGTCAGCAATTAATATTTTCAAATTTAAGCATAAAATTAATATATATAATTTATATATATATAATACACACAGAGAGAGAGGGAGAGGGGGAGAGAGAGGCAAACAATATATATATATATTTTTAAAGCCTCAACACACTCTTCAGGTGCACCATTTGTAACTCTTGCACCTTCTGACCTCAATGCACCAGTGCTTACATCCTGAACCTACTGCAAACCCACAAGGCAAAGTCCATCTCAGAAGTTTACCCAGTAAACCATAATCTTTTCATCTGATACAAGAATATTTTACTTGGGATTTTGCTCAAATACTGGAGAGTTAGGGTTGGACAACTCATATATATGTGTATATTTTTTTATTACACTGAAATTGTCAGTTTCCCTGGGTTTGATTTTTTAAAAAATCAGTCTTACCTGTCACCTCACATAATGAACATTGAAAAAGAGAATAAAGAGAGAGAGAGAGAGACAGAGAGAGAGAGAGAGAGAGAGAGAGAGAGAGAGAGAGAGAGAGAGCAACAGAGACAGAGACACAGACTACAGAGAGAGACAGACAGAGACAGGCAGAAAGACATAAAGAGACAGAGATGGGAGATACAGGAACAAAGACAGAGAAAGAAAGATGGTGGTGGGGGAGACGGAGAGCAACATTTCTGAATATAAAATTGTTTTCAGATAGATACCAAAACATTACTAAAGTGGCTTATTTGTACAAATGATAAATAGAACAGTGCAGTGGCACATTGTACATGCATTAATCATTCGACTGAGAGAACATGATTTGTGTGTGTGTGTGTGTGTGTGTGTGTGTGTGTGTGTGTGTGTGTGAGAGAGAGAGAGAGAGAGAGAGAGAGAGAGAGAGAGAGAGAGAGAGACAGACAGACAGACAGACAGACAGACAGACAGACAATACAATGAATGAATTAATTAATGAATGAATGTATGAATGTTCTTTCAAATTATTTTTTTCACACCCAGCCGTCAAAAAAGACAAGAGACAGACAGAAAGAGAGAGACAGATCATGAAGAGTTCAATTAACCACCAGCATCATCCAAATCAATACCACTCTCAAAATGAAGAATATAATTTCACATCGCCATCATTTTCAACAAGTGAGCAGCTGAAACAAGTTACAACAAACAGACAATGCAAGGGTAGCTTACCTGATGACATTGTCTCTGCTGTATCCCCTGCTCACTCACAACCTCTGCCTAGTTGCCGATCAGACAAGTCCTCTGAAACCACACCACCACCCAAAACAATCAGGAGCATGCACTCCAACCCACCTGCATGTCAAATTTTCTCAACCCCAATTCTTCCAGAAAAAAAACCCTCACCACCCACACACACTCAGCCAATTGCCAGAATGACGACACCCCCTATTTTTTCGCTTTCACAATGCCCAGACGCCCACTTCTGCGCCGCTAAGAAGCGCCCAAGACTGTCTTGACTAAATTATGAAGAACACTTCTCTCAAGAATACATTTCTACACGTATGTGGCGCTGCAGACAAGAAAGCGCCCACCCCCATCAAAGAGAGGATTTTCGTGATGAGGAGCTCATCTGCAGTGGTGAAAACCCACTCACCTTTTCATCGAGAGCTGTGGACAGGATCTGCTGGTAGCCAGGAACCAAACCTTTATGGGAAAGATCTCAGCACCTATCAGTCAGTTGGCTGCGCCAACGCAGTTTGCTCTGACTCACGACTGCCGCAGTATTATCATAATTCATTAAGTAATTCAACTCTGCCAAACCCTTGAAAAATGTAACAAGAACAGCAGTTATCCACTGTTTCTCACATACCTGATTCAAACTGAATGTTTCAAAAGAGATTTTTTTGTTTGTTTGTTTTGTTTTCAAAATGACCTCTATGTCACTCAGAAGTATGCAGTTTATTATTCCAAGGGTGATGTATTGATCAGGCTGGAGGTAAAAAGAAGAGTGAGAGAAGGATGGTAAGCAGTCAGCCAGCCAGCCAGGAGACGGATCAATACCCTGCTTGCTGGGGCCCCTCCCCCTTCTTCTCCCAGCCCTCCCCACACACCCCCCTCCTCTGTCTCGCACTCCTAGCTTCCACACACACTGGCCCCCTGATCAATGTGCAGCAGCAACCATTATCAGACACTCCTTTGCCAGTTCCACCCAGCTTTTAACTGCTTTTTCAGCTGCACCCTGTCTGTGCTCCACTTTTCTTTTTTCAGTCTGTAATCATGAATGGCAGCATAGCACAGCACAGAACAGCACAGAGAGAGAGAGAGAGAGAGAGAGAGAGAGAGAGAGAGAGAGAGAGTGAGAGAGAGTGAGAGAGACAGAGAGAAAGCATGTGTTGTCTGTGCACACACACACATAGGATATATATATATATTTTTGTTTGTTTGTTTTGTTTTGGTTGTTTTGTTTGTTTTTTGCTGTTGATAATCAGAGGATAAAACCATTAGAAGATACATCTCACTCTGTCTCTCTGATATGTCTCTCTCTCTCTCTCTCTCTCCATATATATATATATATATATATATATATGTGTGTGTGTGTGTGTGTGTGTGTGTGTGTGTGTGTGTGTGTGTGTGTGCGTGTGTGTGTGTGTGTGCGTGTGTGTGCACACACAGACATACAATTGTACAAGTTTTTTGAGGGAGACATTTTGTACATCGTCACTTTGTAACAGGGGCAATAAAATATGGTTTAACCATTTCACTTCTTTAAAAAAAAAAAAAAATGCTTTGGCATCATAGACATTTCCAACTGATGGCACTGCAAAGCAGCATGATATTAGCATTTTCAGGCAGATGTATGACTGGTTACTGGCACTGGGAAATGGAAGCAGGGGGGAAGCCAGGGCCAGCCTCATGAATCATTCATGGACCAGCTTATATGACATGCTCTCTCTCTCTCTCTCTCTCTCTCTCTCTCTCTCTCTCTCACCCCTCCACCAGACACAAGCGATGCCAGCAAGGAATAGTGATACATGCTCCAACCTACTGGCATCCTGCCATTCCTGCGAAGTCACCAGCAGCATATCTATTATCTACATACTATTACTAAGAGGTGAGAGTTTTCCAATCATCTGCCAAAGCATGGACGCATTCTGACTCAGTCTCTGAAAACAAAAGACAGGCACTGGAATGCCAAGATATTGGGTACAGTTGTGGGCCGGGTGGTGGTGGTGGAGGAGAGAGGCGACAAGACATAATTAAACGTAATGTGTTCTCTCGAGGCCGGAACAGAGATCGAAAGCCTGCATGAGGGATGGGGGAAAAAAATCTTGATTGGAAAAAACAGTTGAGCAGCAGGAGCAGCAGCCAGATGATGGTGCATTATTGATCATAACTTACATAACAACATAAGCCACGATATTTGATATTCAGCTGACAGTTCTACTGTTGGGAAGAGAGAGAGGGTGAGGGAGAAAGACTGAGAAAGAGAGAGAGAGAGAGGGAGACAGAGAGAGAGGGGGGAGGCGGGAGACAGACAGACAGAGAGAGAGAGAGAGAGAGAGAGAGAGAGAGAGAGAGCACAGAAAAGAGAGATTGATACAGAGAAAGAAAGAGATTCAGTAAGAGTCAGAGAGGGTGGGGAAGAGGGCATACTTCACCTAAACCAATGGACCAAAATAATACTACAGTTTTATTCTAGAGCTAGTTTCTTATCATGCTGTACCATTTCAAAACTCCAGAATACCAAATATCCTCATCTGAAGACAGATCCCTGCTTGCAGACAAAATTGACAGCTTATACTATAGTATCCAGTTGTGGTGATGAAACCCGAGCTAGTATCCCACGCATTTCTTCCAGTACACTGTAATGCTAACAGGTTCTTCTTACTATTATTTATCATTATTCTCATTGCTGCTTATAGTCCAGCCAACAGTGTTTACAATCTCACTACCTACTTGCCAGAGCAAAACAGCACCTGTAGTACATCACAGACTGTATAAAAAGGGAAAATAAAAAAGTGTCAAGGCTTGCTCGAAAAAAGAATGGGGAATGGACTGTACTGGGAAGACTGAAAAAGGAGACAGCAGTGAAGGAAGAAAAGCAGCAGAAATAAAGAGAGCAATAGGAAAGAGAACATTTCTAGCACAGAATTTCCAGAGGGTAAGGAGGCTATTAATATACTGAAATACCCCCGGCATCCCACAGGGTGGGGTGGTGGGGGGAAGGGGGTGGGTAGGGGGTGCTAACAGGTGGTTATCACAAGCACAAGTACTTCAATGAAGCCTAAACGTCTTCATTAATGTATATTGAAATGGAATCTGTATTGTACAATCATTCACAAGTACTTGATTTGTACTGGTTTATCAATACAATAGTAACAGTAATGGAATAGTATGTGTACTAATCGCTATCTTAATCTAAGCTGCAATGGAACCTGTACTGTCATTAGAACTGGTATTGGAAGGGAAATTGTATAACCAATAATACCAGTACTGGACAATCATTAGTACCTGAAAGGGAATGAAAATTGTACTGTTATAAAACCCAGTGCTGGACTGAAATCTGACTATCATTAGTACCAGTACTGGAATGAAAACTGTACTTAAGTACCATCATTAGCAAAATGCCACCTTATCTAAAATATATATTGACACTGAAAAGAACAACAATACATTCTGAGCAACTAGAATTCTGAAGGTAGACTTCTTCCTTTTCTTCACACAGCATTGGTTTTTAAAACTTCTGAGTGAAGTTCTCACAAATGTGCCTACTTCCAATCCTGCAGTTAATTCAAAAACTATAACAACTGCACTGAATCAGTGAATGTCCTTTCACTATCGCACAAAACTTCTTTTTTGTTAAAACTAATCCGCCAACAATCCATGGTCTTGACTTATTGCTTTTCAAGTAATATTCTTGACAATGCTGAGTCTGAATGAATACAACTGAAGCAATGACAATGTCTTTGAGCTGTCAAGTATTAAATTTGTAAGACTTACCAGCACCACCAAAGCCTAAGACATAAATGGGCCTGTAAATGGATTTTCCCCTCCAGAAACATATCATGAAGTCCAATTCCATAATTTTGGTGTTTTAAAACAAAAGAAAGCCACTTTTGAGACTGCTCACCCATTTTTTGTGCCCAGAAAGTGAATCATAAATATTTAGACTGTCAGCTGGTCCCCACCCATTCATAAACTTCAGAATGAATAATCAATGAACAAGTCCCACTGTTCCATAACACCAGCCAAACAATTAAAGACAAAATGGTGCAAGGCCTGACATGTTTCCATACAAACAGTGCACTACAAGATACTGGTGCTATGGATACCAACTCATGACAGTACAGAACTTGGTGTATCATACAGAACAGGTCTCAAACAATCCTGTGGAGGACAAACAAGATACCACTTCACACACACACACACACACAAACACATATATAATACATATATATATAGATAGATTGATAGATAGATAGATAGACAGATAGATAATATCTGTACATTGCGTGGTATTGTCATAACAGATTTCTTTGTCTGAAATTCGGGCCGCTCTCCCCATGGAGGCTGTCTCACTACAATGCAGTGCCACCTTTTTCTTCTTCTTTTTTCTGCTTGTCTGCCAATAAGTGCATTTGTTTTCCTATCAAAGTGCATTTTTAAACAGAATTTTGCCAGGGACATCCCTTTTGTTGGAATGGGTTCTTTTACATGCACAAAGTGCATGCTACACACAGAACCTCAGTTAATTTTCACATCCCAATGACCAGCCTCCAGACCACCACTTAAGGTTTCAGTAGTGGAGGAGGAGAAAATACTGATGAGTGTGGAATTCAAACCTGTGCGCTCAGATTCTCTTGCTTCCTTGGTGGACATGTTACCACTAGGCTAGAACTCCACATATATCTATAAATATATATATATATATGTATGTGTGTGTGTGTGTGTGTGTGTGTGTGTGTGTGTGTGTGTGTGTGTGTGTGCTTGTGCATGTGCATATGTGTGTGAGTGTGTGTGTGTGGAGTTGTGGCCTAGTGCCTAGTGGAAAAGTGAACATGATAGTGGAGGA
>NC_134895.1:13054039-13059039 GCF_041734735.1 Babylonia areolata
CTGGCATGACTGACAACTTACTCTCTGTGCGCCGCAGTGCGGAACGAGATCAAGATTAACCTGCATTGATTTTTCGTTTGTCATTTCAGGGTTATGTGCTGTTGGAGTAAAAGATTTAATGCTGAGCTGTTGTTGTTGTTTGTTTTTTGTTGTTGTTGATGTTGTCAAGGCACGTGTTTTTTTGTTGTTTTTTGTTGTTGTTTTTCTCAAGGCTTGTCTAAGCGCGTTGGGTTACGCTGCTGGTCAGGCATCTGCTTGGCAGATGTGGTGTAGCGTATATGGATTTGACCGAACGCGGTGACGCCTCCTTGAGCTACTGATACTGATACTGATACTTATGATGTGGTGAACTCAGGCTGTTCCTGTCTTTGTTCTCAGTGCTGCATTAATTTCTTCTTCAAGATCCCTTATAAAGTAGTATTCGGGTCGATCAAGCCAGCGATCGCTGTGTGTTGCTATTCGGCATGTAAAAATCTGCGCGTTGTCATTCAGTTCAGGGTACAAAACTACATACAACCACATTGCTTTAACAAGAAGTAAAGTTATCTCCCTTGGGCTGCGTTCTCAATCATGTCCATTTGTAATTGCATGATCATATTTTTTATGTCTTTTTCTCTCCTGTATATATCAAACCAATCCCAGTATTACTGGCAAATGAGTGCTAAAATAACATGCAATTTATTGTGTATTTTATTTTGTTACACCATGTCATTGTTATTGCTATGCTCCAACTAACCCCCCAGCTCCCAGGCAGTTCAGGCTCAACTGACTAGTCAGATACAGAGCCGTATTGTAAATCTAAGTTGTGATCTGTGCATTTGTCCATTCTTATTGCATTGTACCAGACTGATGATTACATTTGGCCTTTTATTTCACTTTATTTCTCCCCCATTTGTATAATCCCTCCTTTTGTTTCGGCTTCAGTTCTTTTTAAATTATCTTCGCTCTTCCTCTGTGGCTTTCATCCTGTTATTGTCATGTTTCCTCGTTTCTCTATGACTCAAAAGAGTTAATGGGAATAGTGACAACTTGAACTCTGAAACTCTGCATGTGGCCGTCATCCTGTTATTGTCATGTTTCCTTGTTTCTCTATGACTCAAAAGAGTTAATGGGAATAGTGACAACTTGAACTCTGAAACTCTGCATGTGGCCGTCATCCTGTTATTGTCATGTTTCCGGCTTGTTTCTCTATGACTCAAAAGAGTTCATGGGAATAAACAAACCCTGAACTCTGAACTCTGCAATTTCTCAGTCTGGCGTATTTCCCCTTCACAATTTTTCACTTCACTTGTCCCTTAGTTTGGATCATCGGGCTCAAAAGTAAGGAGAGGAAGAACTTCAGAGGGGAGGCCGGCCGCGCGCCAGCAGACCGCCATCTTGCTGGAGGCTATACTGCCTGCCGCGAGCGCCGCTGATCCCTTTCTCTATTAGTCTCTGTAATTAAGCTGGCAGGCCCGATGGCTTGCTTGATTCTGTTCCTCGCTTCCTCGTTGGTTATGTTCTCTCTCTCTCTTTCTGGTGTTATCAAAACCACATGGAACTTAAACCACACAAAACAAAAAGTATGGCATTGACATCCAGACAGAAACACCAACGTAAACCTCTCATTTTAAAGCTCGAGGTAAACAAGAACTCAATTGAACAAGTTTGTGAGCATCGCGTTCTTGTGGTAATTATTGATGAAGAACTGAACTGGCAAGCTCATCTCAACCATGTATGGAAACAATTAGCCCGCAGTTTGTTCTTACTCAACTGATAAACTTAGATATTAGCCTACGTCGATGCTCCAACCAGAAAATTATTCTTCAGGGCACACTGTCTCTCTCATGTCAATTATGCATCTACGGTCTGGAGCAATGTCAGTCACAACCAGCTAAAAAAAGTTAACTCATTGCATAGACGAGCAGCTAAACTTATTTTACCAGACCACTCCCTATCAACAGATGAAAAGTTAACTTGACAAAACTGGAAATATTACCACTATACAAGCAATTCGACTACAATAAAATGGTCCTCATGTTCAAAGTACACAAAAGCATGTCACCACCATACCTCAGTGACCTTGTTCAACGGTCATCAGAGCGTTACGATTCAGATAGTTATATTCTGCCTCGTGTGCGCATCGATTTGTACAAATCTAGCTTTGCATTTTTTGGACCATCTGTTTGGAACTTTCTTCCTTCGTTCATTAAGACGTGCGATTCATTACGTTCCTTCAAATCAAGCATACGAGAACTTCTGCTCCACAAACAATAGGCCCACAAAGCTTTCTTTTCTTTTTTTTACCTGCTAAAAAAAACAAAAAATCATGCTTTTTTGTGAAGTTTGTATCTATACCCTTACATGCAGTGAATTTATTTTATTTCTACCTTTGTGCTTTAATGTTTTTACTTGTTCGCCTGTAAATTGGACGTTATTACCTGTAATATCTGCATCAGCAAATTAATCTCTTTTGTATATGTACAATGTTAAAGTTGTGTTTCCCTGTTCTCTTTATATCCGCCGTATATCTTTCTCATTTCGGTCATGTCTCTGCATGTGCATAAGTATACACACACACACACACACTCGGCTTATATCACAGATTGACATAAGTTTACATTTGGGCCAACAGCAAAGTGAGAGCTGTATTATCAATGGTTTCTCAAGTCAATGGGAAATCATTTACAGATTAGTCTTTTGTGAAGGACTATGACTCTCAAACTAGGAGGCAAAATTGCACTGGCTCTTAGTGCTGCAGCCTTGTGGGCTAGTTGGAACATTGAAGGTACTAATTTGGATCTATGTTGTGATGGATCTTTATCAGTCCTGTCGGCGACGCCACTTTTGTAGCCGCTACAACGGGCCGTGTTCCCGAGTGTTATTATTAAAGAGGGTGACGGTACAAAAGAATTGTTGATGATTTACTGAATTAAAGGATAGAAAATATCCACGTGCAGGCCAGGGACATATAGACGGCCAGTCACATAAGGTTTTTGTTTGTTTGTTTGTTTTACTTACAAAATTACTGAAATAAAGAAGGAGAAGAGAAGACATCAAGAAGACAATGTAAGTGATATCTCCGGTGATACGTAGCGAGACGTTGGCCACTTGGGGCAACACACACTCTGTGTGCGACACAGCAAGAAAGAGGGAGAGCAGGCTCTGGCCAGTGATTGGCCAGGTGGAAAAGTGACCAGTCATCACTTGCTGTGGCTATTGATGCAGATTACGCGAACTCAGTACAACGACGCTAGCGTGGCCGTGAAACAACTGAAAGGTCCCCAATCAAGATAAATCTGATTAGAATTGTGTTTGTTACAAGGTGTTCAGTGATAAATTTCTAAGTGATTCCCGGTGAACCGATTAACATCGGATTGGTCGCAGAAAAAAACAACAGCTCAACACCTACTTTCTAATGAGTATAAAATGAAGTGTTGATTATTTCAGATGAATTTATAATCTTAATTTAAGTCACCTGAAAAGGGTCAGTTTTAGCGAGCTTGTCGCTGAAAATTACATACTGCATTAAATCAGCTTAATGCAGGCAAACACAAATGGTATAGATTTAAAGATGGAATTGCAACAATTCTGCCAGTATATAATACTTGTAGCTTTCTGATCCAACAAAAGAGATATTTAATTAAATACGCTGTGTCAGAAACAGTTTTCAACTCACCCAATGCCGTCGAGTGACACAAGTTGTGGTGTGATTGTCGTTAAGTGTCGACAATGAAAATCGGCTTTGTAGCTTCTAAATACCTTATCTATTCGCACCCAAACACTATAATGGTGTGGTTTTCGTTTCCAACAGCAGTCACATAAAGAATTGTAAACTGTAGAATTATGTGTGACGAGAAGGACAAAATGGCGTAAGCTTAGGGTCAGCTGAAATCTTTAGACTGACGAACCATTAAACTGAACTGAAGTATGCTTTTAACCTTCACCGTACTTTGTGGGTCTGACAGACCCATTTTTGCCTTAAAAAATGCCTTTAAAATATATTTGGTGTCCGATTAATTTGAAATTTCATGACTTTTGTTGTCACAACATATGCATCATTTTAGTAAATTAATGTACACTTTAACTGATTAGTTAATCAGTTACGTAATTGTGAAAATTTTTACCTGCATTCCTACGTTGTGGGTCTTACAGACCCATACTCCCCAAAGAAGAGAAAACACTAAGTACCCTTATTCGTAATTCGTGGGTCTCTCAGACCCATACTCGCAAAAGAAGGGAACAAACCAATAATCCCTTTGTACTACGTGGAACGAAGTGATTGTGCGTACATGACTGATGACACATAGGCTACCTCACTGCTTCTGTAGTTGGCTGGCACATCGCATCCGGCTCTCATGGAGAACACAACAGTACAGCAGGCTACCGGTGTCATTGCCTCAGGCAAGTTATATTTTGATGATTATCAAGTTTATTAATTGCCATCAAGTTAGCTTGCCATCTGTTCGATACTTTAGGTCGATTCCAACATCGCCATCTCTGAAGGCATCAGTAAGCATTGCAGAGAACATGAGGCTGAACAGCGTTGGAGCCAGGACGCAGCCTTGCTTGACACCATTTGTGACAGCAAAAGGAGCAGATGTTTCGCCATTGTCCTGGACTCGAGCCTGCATGCCTTCATGGAATTGGCTGACCAAGGAAATAAATTTCCAGGGCATCCGTACTTTTTTTGTTGTTTTTGTTTTGCTGCCCCATCATCTGCGCCGTTTCAGTGGCATTACTCCCACGCCGCTCATTTAGATTCCCCCATACACGGCCACACCCGGGTTCGTCCGTCGCAGTCCCAGCGTCGGCAGTCCACAGGGAACCATCGATGTTAGGTCGCCTGGAGGCCACACACCAGAGGAGACCCTGCACTGCTGCTGAGTCACTTCAGTGGTGTTCAGTGGTGCCTGTTCTGTTTTAACGTACTTAGGACACCACCTACTAAGCCCCCTACTAACGACAATAATGGCTTAGTCGCGGAGCCAGACTGAGCGAGCGTCTCTCCCAGAGTGGAG
>NC_134895.1:13064039-13089039 GCF_041734735.1 Babylonia areolata
TCAGTGTTCAGTGTTCTGTCCCTCTAACCTACTTTTATTTTATTATTTTTTTTTTCTATCTCTTTCTGTCCTTCTTCACCTTCAGTGTTCCCAGGCCATGTTCAGACGGTCAGCCCAGAGTAGGTTACGAAGTCAGTGGTGCGCTGGAGCTCTGTCGCCGTTCCCAGCAACTCAAGTTGCTGGAGAGCTGCGTGACTGGGCCAGATCTGGCGCCTCAGCTCTTTGTGTATCTTTCTGTCTACTTCAGTCATGCTTTCCTCTGACACCCCAACCCTTCCTCTCTCTCTCTCTCTCTCTCTCTCTCTCTCTCTCTCTCTCTCTCTCTCTCTCTCTCTCTCTCTCTCTCAAACACACACACACACACACACACGCACACACAGAGTCATAAACACATGACCCATTCCCCACGGCCCCACCCCCACCCCACCGTTATTCATCCTTCCTCCAGAATGTACGGTCATCAAGTAGTAGGAGCCTGTGTATGTTTTTGTTTTCATATCTCTGAGACTGCATATTTTCTTTTGTTGCATATCTTCACACACCACCCACAACAACCCCCCCCCCTCCCCTTTATTATCACAGACTGTCCCCCATCCCCTCCCCTTAATAAACTTTCCTCACACATCCCTCCCCTCCCCCCATTTATAAGCACAGACTGTCAAACTCTCCTCACCCCACCCACCCCCCGCCCCCTTTATAAGCGGAGACTCTCAACCTATCTTCACTCATTACCCACAACCCCTGTCCTCACCCACTCCGCCCACCACTTTATAATATAATCACACACTTTCAACCTCCCTTCTCACATCGCCCGCATCCACTCTCACCCCTCCCCTGTATAATCACAGACTGTCCACCTCTCTTCACACACCACCCACAACACCCCCCTCCCTCCCCTTTATAATCACAGACTGTCCACCTCTCTTCACACACACCCACAACCCCCTCCCCTCCCTCCTTTTTATAATCACAGACTGTCCACCTCTCTTCACACACCACCCACAACACCCCCCTCCCTCCCCTTTATAATCACAGACTGTCCACCTCTCTTCACACACACCCACAACCCCCTCCCCTCCCTCCTTTTTATAATCACAGACTGTCCACCTCTCTTCACACACCACCCACACCCCCTCCTCCCACCCCTTTATAATCACAGACTGTCCACCTCTCTTCACACACCACCCACACCCCCTCCTCCCACCCCTTTATAATCACAGACTGTCCACCTCTCTTCACACACCACCCAAAACACCCTCCCCTCCCTCCTTTTTATAATCACAGACTGTCCACCTCTCTTCACACACCACCCACGCCCCCCACCCCTCCCTCCCCTTTATAATCACAGACTGTCCACCTCTCTTCACACACCACCCACGCCACCACCCCCTCCCTCCCCTTTATAATCACAGATTGTCAAACTCTCCTCACACAACCCTCCCCTCCTCCCTTTATAAGCACAGACTGTCAACCTCTCTTCACACACACCCACAACCCCTCACCTTTATAATCACAGATTGTCAAACTCTCCTCACACACCCCTCCTCTCCTCCCTTTATAAGCACAGACTGTCAACCTCTCTTCACACACCACCCACAACTGCTCCCCCCCCCCACCCCCCATCCCCTTTTTATTACAGACTGTCAACCTCTCTTCACCACACCCCACAACCCCACCCCCCCTACCACCCTTTATAATCACAGACTGTCAACCTCTCTTCATACCCCCCCCCCCCCCTTTATAATCACAGACTGTCAACCTCTCTTCATACACCCCCCCCCCCTTTATAATCACAGACTGTCATCCTCTTTTCATACCCCCCCCCCCGCCCCCTTTATAATCACAGACTGTCAACCTCTCTTCACACACCACCCACAATCCCCCCCCCCTCCCCTTTATAATCACAGACTGTCAACCTCTCTTCATACCCCCCCCCCCCCCCCCCTTTATTATCAGAGACTGTCAACCTCTCTACACACATCATCCACAACTGCTCACCCTCCCCCCTCCCCTTTATAATCAGTCAACCTCTCTCTTCATACTCCGCGCCAGATGGAATCATTGGGGAACTATTGAAGTATGGATGTAAAACTGAATTGATTTTAGATTTCTTTGTAACGTTTTTCAACGCTCTTTTCGATAAAGGAATTTATCCCCCAAACTGGACTGAGTCTATTGTTCTCCCTCTGTATAAGAAAGGAGATGAAAATAATCCAAGTAATTACCGAGGTATCTCTATTTGCGACGCAGCTAGTAAGATATATAGCACACTTATTAATCACAGACTGCAAGACTGGGTTGAAAATAATAACATTACTGGAGAGTATCAAGCTGGATTCAAACGAAATTATTCTACTGTAGATCACATGTTTACTTTGATGGCATTTATACAAAAACAATTTTCATCTAACCGTAAACTATATGTTGCTTTCATTGATTTTGAAAAAGCTTTTGATTCCATAAATAGAAGTATATTATGGCCTATTCTGTTAAAATATGGAGTAAGAGGGAAGTTACTTCAGTGTATAATGAGTATGTATGATTGTGTGAAGATTAGAGTTAGGTGTGGGGGGAGGATGACTGACTATATACAGTGCACAAGCGGTGTAAAACAAGGTGATGGTTGTAGTCCTATTTTGTTTTCTCTTTTTATTGATGAATTGACCCATGAAGTTGTGAATAATGGTAGACATGGCGCACAATTCTCTACTGATCTTTTACAGTTATTCATTCTGCTTTTGGCAGATGATGTTGTTTTAATGTCTGAAACAGTAATTGGTCTTCAAACACAACTTAATAGTCTACATAGAGCAGTACAGCTCTGCAGTTAAATGTGAATATGTCCAAAAGTAACATCATTGTATTTAGAAAGGGTGGGTATTTGGGAGCGAGAGAACATTGGGTCTATGAAGGAGTAGCTATGCCTGTTGTGAATATATATAAATATTTAGGTCTTTATTTTTCAACAAGACTGAGTTTTACTGTCGCCTGTAAAGATCTTGCAAGCAGAGGAAACCGTGCGGCATTGTGCATTATGCAAAAGTTATCTAGTTTAGGTAATCAATCTTTTGAAGTGTTTATTAGATTATTCGACTCTCAAGTTCAACCTATTACTCAATATGGCGCAGAAATATGGGGTCTCGATAATGCTGCAATGTATTGTGAGAAAGTCCATTTGTTTATGTTAAAGAAATTTCTGAAAGTATCAATAAAAACTCCAAATGATTTGATATATGATGAAACAAATAGGTATCCAATACATCTGAACTCAGCTGTGAGGTGCATCAGGTACTGGCTGAAATTAACACGATTAGATGAATCAAGATTACCCAGAAAAGTTTATAATATGTTGTGTGATTTGGATGTAAGGGGCAAGATTAACTGGGTAACAAAAGTGAGAAATAGGTATGGGATTTGTTTGGCTTAATCAAGGGGTGGGGGATATCTCAGGATTTATTCGTAGTCTCCGCACCAGACTAATTGATTGTAGATGGCAAGAATGGAATGCTCATGTGCAAGAAAGTGATAGATTTCATGTGTATTATCAGATCAACTCTTTACATTGTGTCCCAACGTATTTATCCATGAATTTGGCAAAACATTTAAAATATGTCATGGCAAGATTTAGGTTTGGGCTTTCAGATATTGCAATTCATCATTTTCGATACACACAGCATAGTGATCATGATCTTATTTGTCCATTGTGCACAAATGCAGAAGAAAACGAATTACATTTCATGTTTTGTTGTCCAAAGTTATGTGAACTAAGGTATAATTTCATACCTCAGAAATATTATTCTCAGCCTTCTATGTTTAAACTAGTTTTGCTTATGACGTCACGTCGTGAAGAAGAAGTCAGACAGTTTGCAATTTATCTACACAAAGCATTCAAAATCCGGTCATTTAGTTGCTCCTGATTATCAGTTTAGGTATTGTTTTGTTTTATTGTATCATAATACTGTATGTCATAATGTTTTCGAAATAGGTTTACACACCACCCCTTCATAAGGGGCTAAGGCCTTTTTTGAATAAACCATCCGAATCCGAATCTTCATACCCCGCACCCCCCCCACCCCCTCCCACCACCACCAACTTTATGATCACAGAGTGTCATCCTCTCTTCACATGCCACCGACACCATGACCTCCCACCTTCCACTCCAGCCGACAGTTGCAACGAATATTTGTGTCTTTCAGTCCAGACTGCCAAGAATGGTCCTAGCTGCCTGTCAACATGTCACGACTGTTGACGTGGTCCTTCTTACTGAATGGATGGCTACAAGCCGGGACTGTCTTCGTTTCTTCTCTGCATAACATCTTTAAAATTAGGTGGTAAAATGGGGCGTCCTTTACCCCGTGACTGATGTGTGTCATGCTTGTAGCAGACGATGCTTGTTACACACTGTGTTCGACAACACATGAAGGCGGTAGAGAAGGGAAAGAAGAAGAAGAAGAAGAAGAAGAACGGCATAGACAGCAACCACTGATGAAGTTATTCAGCCATCCACCCTCAAAACTGACCAGTCTGACAACTCCCGACTAGCTCAGTTTCTGCATCAGCGACAGACTACCTATCATTTGATACAATATAAAGACGATAAATTCAAGATTCAAGATTCAGTTAACATAATATTGAAGCTATACACAAGTGCGCAAAACAAACAAAACACAACAAATAGCTAACCAATTTACCAGCATACAAACTACGGGAACATATACAGATAATCAATGCCAAGTGGTTATCAAATGCCCGGAATTTGTCGTGTTGTGGCTTGAGCTTTCGACTAGAAATAAAAAAACAGGACGCATTCAATTAATGGTCAATGCACAAGTTGTCGTTGTTGTCTCGTTCGTCATTTATCAGATGGATTCCCCCGTCTCCTCGACTGTGACAAAGGCGACAGTACGTTGCAGGTCCTCCAGTCCTCCGTAAAGCTTCCGGGCCGCTGGGATTGGGTCGGGCCAGGTTTTTCTCGGAGCGCTTGGTGGAGCGGGCAGAACTGCAGCAGATGTTCTGTTGTCTGGCTGTCTGTTCTGCAGGGGCACTGCTCTGTGTCGCCGATACGGAGTTTCGTGTATAGGTGGTGTTTCAGGCGATTGTGGCCTGTCCTGAGCCTGAAAATGGCTACCTGCTCTCGACGAGTCAGCAGGTAGTACGGGTCTGTTCTGTTGTGGCATGGATGCTGCTGCTTCCACTTGTTCTGCAGCTTGGCCTTAATGATGGTTCTGGATTAAGAGCAGTTGGTAGACCTGTCCATCTGCTCTTTCGTAGTGCCTTCCTTTACCAGGGAAACAGCAGTCTCGTTGCCAAGCACGTTGCAGTGGGAGGGAATCCACTGCAGGGTGACTGTGTGACTTGTGCAGAGGGAGGCGAGAGAGGACAGATCGTTGAGTTCTGGATCGTCGGTCAGGAAGACAACGTTGTGCACAAGTGAGGCGCCGTGGCAGAACCGAAAAGGCGCTGGAGTTTTGATCCAGTGGCCGCCAGAAATGGAAAATATTGGTGATGCCTTCGTCAGTTCAGCGCCTCCACGACCAATCCAGGTTTCGGGACCAAAGCCAGTGACAGTGATAACGGATTCCATAGTGGATATTATAATATAGATAGACTGAACATGGAGGGCTGTCTGTAACAGTTTGGATCGATTAACCCATTTCATGGTCATAGTCGGACACGAACGACTATCATAGCAAACAAAGGACAATATGCATAATTGCATCCGTATCCTAATACGGTTGTGGTGTGGTGAATTTTAAAGCTGGTTCATTGATCAAATAAATTTTTTGCTCGTCCCTCTTTTCCTGTGATCTCAACTTATAAAGAAAAGTAATGTGCTTAAAATTTGGGCAGCCGTGTATCCAATATTTTTTCCAGCAATTTCGAGCAATATGTTCCTGTATTTCCCAGCTTATAAACGGTTTTGCGATGGATCCTTTTTTCTTTTTCTTTTCTTTCTTTCTTTTTTTATAATAAAAATCGCCTGGATAGTGCTTAGAAATCGACTTTGCAATATGCAGCGCATGGAAAACATTCAAAACTCTGTCATTGTGTGGTTGGTTTGAGTTGATCCTTTATGTTAAAAAATTTGCCATTTCACTCCACACGCAAGCCAGCTCTCTGTGTCTCTCTGTCCTGTCTCTGTCCTCTCTCTCTGTTCAAAGTAAAACTCTATGCATGCATTGATGTTGTTGTTGTTTTAAATAATTCAGAATTTACCTACGTAATGTTATGATTTTTTTTTTAGCGTTGCGTGTTTGTTGTGTTTTTCCCTTTATGAGGACAGGACGAATAAGACGCCTGGTGTGCTAAAAAAAATATTCGTTCACTCACACTTCGTTCTCTCTTCATCGTTTGCTTCCTCCTTCTTTTGCCTCAGAGAGTGTGTGTGTGTGTGGGGGGGTGGGGGGGGGGGGGAGAGGGGGGGGGGAGGGGGAAGGGGGGGGTGCGTGTGTGTGTGTGTCCGGGTGTGTGTGTGTGTGTGTGCGAGCGCGCGCGCGCGCGTGTGTGTGGAACTGGTATGTTGAGTGCCACAGTCTTGTCATTATCTTGCATTCTGGACCAAAGTTCGCGAAGAGCTGCGAGTCCGTCGCAGTCATCTGGGGACATGCACGCACGCCCCTCTTGGTCGGACTCCAGAGTTACAGAGAAGGGCAAATAAACAGTGTATGGTCCCTGTTAACTCAAATATCACGGGTTTCTTTCCATTCAAAGACTAGTCATTGAGTGATTATTTATATCATTGTGCAGTTGTTTGTTTGAACGCATAAAACGTTTATTACGTTAATTTATGTGTAGACCTTCTAGTGCTTTGATCTACCTAACACATATATCGTCAAGTTTTCTGTGTCAGCATTCGGTGGGATATGGAAACATGCCTATATCCATCCTCGAGGTAACTGGGTGTGGCTACCTAAACGGCGGGGGTAAAACGATAAAACATGTACCCTCTGCAAAACTTTATCTCGAGAAAATGGGTAAATGAGTAGGTTTGCATTCATGGAATATAGAAGAAAAAAGTGCCCTTGCAGAGACACCATTTACAAAACCGTTTCTTCCATTCCACCCGTAGTTCACATCCTTAACGCACGCATACGCATTACTGTTTCCACCGGCGGATACAGTAAACTCGTCAAGCCGTTCACAGTTCTGGCTGTATGTCAGATTTCATAAACGCCAGATTATGTTTCATAAACACCATAAAGTCCTAAACTAATTTTATCCACCTATTTATAATCAAGGACACGCTTGCTGCAGACTGCTACGCTCTGACGATCAGGGGTTGAGTAAGCTCACGAAAATGGCAATGTTAAAGTTTACCATGGACACACAGACACACACAGACAACCGAACACCGGGTTAAAACATTCACTTTGTTTACACAAGTGAGTCAAAAAAGGGTGGCGCTGTAGTGTAGTGACATGCTCTACCTGGGGAGAGCAGCCCGAATTTCACACAGAGAAATCTGTTGTGATAAAAAGAAATACAAATACAAAATACAAATACTCTGTGATTTTCTAACTCACTTGTGTAAACGAAGTGTGTCTATGTTTTAACCCGGTGTTCGGTTGTCTGTGTGTCTGTGTGTGTGTCTGTGTGTCTGTGGTAAACTTTAACATTGCCATTTTCTCTGCAAATACTTTATCAGTTGACACCAAATTTGGCATAAAAATAGGAAAAATTCAGTTCTTCCCAGTCATCTTGTTTAAAACAATATTACACCTCTGGGATGGGCACAAAAAAATAAAAAAAGAAGCCAAATTATATGCAAACTGAGTTTACTGTTATATTTATTTATTTATTTTTTTTAATTCTCTAACACCAGCAACAAGAGCAGTCATTTTTATCATTTTTTGTTCAATCAGGAACTTCTTTTGCTAAGCATGGAAGTTATATTTATTTTGCATGTCTTTGGTGCAGATAGTAAAAAAGGGAAATTAATCTGTAATTAATGCTAGGGGGCTTAATTTGCTTTAAACTGATCTTTCTCATCTTAAACATTACATTTTGAAACTATACTCAATGCATAAGAAGCTTGTGTGTTTTACTCTCAGTGTACAGGGCTTTCACTATGTTCATTCGCCAAAATTTAAGCGCGTTGGGTTACGCTGCTGGTCAGGCATCTGCTTGGCAGATGTGGTGTAGCGTATATGGTTTGTCCGAGCGCAGTGACGCCTCCTTGAGCAACTGAAACTGAAACTCATTCGCCCAAGTGGTCTTTTTCGGAAAATACTAAAATCAATACGACGAGTGGATTTTATAGATCTATTGGCTGAGCCCTGAAGGTCATGCGCAAAAATCAATTGCGTACTCATACATATTCAAAGCGCGTGCTCATATTCTTTTGCAAACGCGACCGATGCCATTTTGTTTCTAGTTGTTGACCTGCCCGTTCAATCCTATATTCAATCGACAATACACGATAATATGTGATGGAAAGTTGGAGAAGGAGACTGTTAAATATTTATTCAGAGAAGGATTTGTGAACGCCTCATCACTTACTGGATTATGCCCCAAACTGCCATAAAAATATCCACAGAATCAGTCGGAATTCACAGTTGAAAATAATAAACCATGAGAGTTAATACCCTTGAACTGATGAAACGTGAAAATTTCCAGTCTGGAATTTTCTCAAAATGAAGTCCTTTTCACTTCATACGACGTTTAGAAGTACTTGCGCTCGGCTCTACATGTTATAAGTTTAACAAAATACTCAATTTTCATATCAACTTTAAAACTATAAAACTAGGAAAGATAATAAAAGAGAAATTGAATCGACTGTGTCAACTGGGTGCAACTCGTACATCTAGATCCAGAGAAAACGGCTAAAGGTTGCAGTGTGATTGCGGCGATAGCCACGTCTCCTTTCCCGCGGACTTAAAAAAAAAGAATTTTTAATTTTCCTTAAAGATTTTTTGAATGCTCAAGATACACCAGAATAATATGATTTAAACAGCATTCTCACTGCGAATATTGCAATCGATTTATCGCCCTTTAAAAAAGCATGTTTAAATATTATATTTTTGAACTTCAGCTAAGGAGCCCTGATAGTGTAATGGGTAAGACAGTTTCTCCTCACCCGAACACGCGGGGTTCGAATCTGCCGTTAAGACTTTTTTTTTCTTTCTTTTTTTCTTTTTTTTCTTTTTTGCTTTATAATAACAAATACAGAACACATTTTAACGATTAGATTTTTTTAAAAGTGTATCACAAGTGAGTCTTGAAGGCCTTGCCTCTCTTGGTTTTTTTTTTTTTTTTTTTCCAATCTGCCCACTTATTTCGCTTTCTCCCTCGTCTTTTCCTCTGCACTGTTCCTTGGAGGATGGTCTTCGAGCGCCCGTCGGAACTTGCTACGTGGCCATACCATTTTATTTTCCTTTCTTCTCTGTGGTCAGGAGGTCTTCATACCGATCAACGTCCTGTCTGGCTGGTTTTTCTCACTTCTTTCTTTGGTAATGTGGTCTTTGTTGTAGATGCCGAGGAGTGTCATGAAACATCTCATTTCCTCTGCTTGGATCCTTCTCTGAACCTTCTCTGAACCTCTACTGTGAGAGACCAGGTCTCGCATGCATACATAGTGGAGTGATGGCCTAGAGGTAACGCGTCCGCTTAGGTAGCGACGAAATCTGAGCGCGCTGGTTCGAATCACGGCTCAGCCGCCGATTTTTCTCCCCCTCCACAAGACCTTGAGTGGTGGTCTGGAGGCTATATAGTCATTCAGATGAGACGATAAACCGAGGTACCGTGTGCAGCATGCACTTAGCGCACGTAAAAGAACCCACGGCAACAAAATGGGTTGTTCCTGGCAAAATTATGTAGAAAAATCCGCTTCGATAGGAAAAGCAAATAAGATTGCACACAGGAAAAAATACAAAAAAATGGGTGGCGCTGTAGTGCATCGACGCGCTCTCCCTGGGGAGAGTAGCCCGAATTTCACACAGAGAAATCTGTTGTGATAAAAAGAAATACAAATACAAATACAAGAAAATAAAGAAAACCAACCAGTGCATGTAGGAGCCCCAGCTTTGTTCTGAGACTGATGTTCTCGTCTCTCCATTATTATGGTTTCAGTCTTGCTGGTGTTGTTGCTGTCTGTGTAACAAAAGTCGGTATTTCAGTCTTGGACCTTCTTCACTGATCAAGCTGTTAGCAATTTACTTACTCAAAGCTTTCAGAATTAGAAGTACAATGTGTAGCTGAATTATCTTTACGCTTGTTCATGCATAAGAAATGTTGATTATTGCGATTTTTTTTATCTGTAACTCTGTAATTCTTGTTTATTCTCATTCTTGATGAGATAGGCCATGGTCTGTAATGAATAAAACCTCAGTATCTGCATCTGTATCTGCGCGCGCGCACGTGTGTGTGTGTGTGTGTGTGTGTGTGTGTGTGTGTGTGTGTGTGTGTTTGCGTGCGTGCTTTTGTGTGTGTTTGTGTGCGCGCTCGCGTGCGTGTGGTGCCAGCGTGTATCTCATAAACACACCCGAGTGCCACGGTTTCGCTGCTTGATGGTGTCAAACTTGTTGTTGTCGTTGTTTTGACTACTCAAGCTAGTTTACACAAACAGCTGGGTCGTAAGTTTTTTTCTGTGGCCGACTCTCTGTTTTCAGTGGTTGTCCAGGTGAAAAAGTGGCGTGGATGGTACGGGCCACCTGTCACCCCCACACGCGGACAGGGAAGAGGGGCACAGTGTTGTTGGCAGCCAGACAATCGAAGGGCTGTTTTAAAGCAGATTTACCCTCCTTCTGCACGAGTCTGCGTGCGTCTTATCATGGCAACTGTTTCCTTTCTGTGTCAACCCCCCCCCCCCAAAAAAAAAAAAAAAAACAACCCCCCCCCAAAAAAAAAATATAAAAAAAATAAAAAAATAAATAAAATAAAACACACAAAAAACAAAACACAAACAACAACAAAACAAACTAAAAAAAAAAAAAGAGAAGAAAAACCGAAAAAAAAGAAAAAAAGGGAAAAAAAGAAAGGAAAGACTAAAACTATAATAATGGAGAGACGAGAACATCAGTCTCAGAACAAAGCTGGGGCTCCTACGTGCACTGGTTGGTTTTCTTATTTTCTTGTATTTGTATTTCTTTTTATCACAACAGATTTCTCTTTGTGAAATTCAGGCTGCTCTCCCCAGGAACAGCGCGTCGCTACACTACAGCGCCTCCCATGTTTTGTGTGTGTGTTTGTTTGTTTTTTCCTGCGTGCAGGTTTTTTTTATTTGTTTTTCCTATCGAAGTGGATTTTTCTACAGAATTTTGCCAGGAACAACCCTTTTGTTGCCGTGGGTTCTTTTACGTGCGCTAAGTGCATGCTGCATACGGGACCTCGGTTTATCGTCCCATCCGAATGACTATCGTCCAGACCACCACTCAAGGTCTAGTGGAGGGGGAGAAAATATCGGCGGCTAAGCCGTGATTCGAACCAGCGCGATCAGATTCTCTCGCTTCCTATGCGGACGCGTTACCTCTAGGCCATCACTCCACTCATACTATAAAAAATTCTTGAAAAAACCCACAAAAACAAAAACAAACAAAAAACAACGAAAAATAAAAATTGAATGACCGATCCATAATTCAAACACAAATCACCGTTTTAAAACTCCTCCATTCTTTCTTACCCTTTTGGAGAAAACCCCAAACATGGATTGACACAAATAAAGCAGTTGCTGTTGTTGTTGTTGTTTAAATAGAACGACGAGAAACAAGTGGAGTGATGGCCTAGACGTAACGCGTCCGCCAAGGAAGCGAGAGAATCTGAGCGCGCTGGTTCGAATCACGGTAAAGACGCCAATTATTCCCCCCCACTAGACCTTGAGTGGTGGTCTGGACGCTAGTCATTCTGATGAGACGATAAACCGAGATCCCGTGTGCAGCATGCACTTAGCGCACGTAAAAGAACCCACGGCAACAAAACGGTTGTCTGGCAAAATTCAGTGGAAAATCCACTTCGATAGGAAAAAAACAAATAAAACTGCATGCGGGGGGTGGGGGGGTTGGGGGGTGGGGGGTGGGGGGAAACAAACCCAAAGCGTTTGGATGGCACTCTCAGTGTAGCGACACGCTCTCCCTGGTGAGAGCAGCCTGAATTTCACACAGTGAAATCTGTTGTGAACCCCCACCCCCCACCCCCCAAAAAACAAAACAAAACAAAACAAAAAACAAAAACAAACAAACAAACAAACAACAACAAAAAAACCCAAAGAGGGGTGAGGGTAAACTGGTGGACGGGCTGGAAAAGCTTGGGGAGGAAGGGTGTGTGGGTGGGGGAGGGAGGGTGGCAGGGGGGGACAGAGGGTGTGTGTGTGTGTGTGTGTGTGTGTGTGTGTGTGTGTGTGTGTGTGTGTGTGTGTGATGAATGAGGAATGAAACGAAGAAAAGTTCTTTATCCGTACTTTCTTACTTACCGCGATTATTCAGCGTCAAGGTTTCAGACGACATAATCTCCTTCCTTTCCTCTAGCTCACTTTGCCACCCCCCCCCCCCCCCCCACTCCCCACCCCCTCTCCCACATCCCCCCCTCTCTCTCTCTCTCTGACAAAAAAGTACGAACACACTCACACACATAAATACACGCGCACACACACTACAAAAACCTATAAGATTACAAAGCGAACTCTAAAATTATGTCAAAATAAAAGTACATACATGCATATATACATATTACAACACACACACACACCCCACCACACACACACACACACACACACCACACACACACACACACACACACACCCACACACACACACCACACACACACACACACACCCCACCACACACACACACACACACACACACACCACCACACACACACACACACACACACACACCACCACACACACACACACACACACACCCCACCACACACACACACACACACTGTGGGGAAGTTTTTGAAACTTTGTTTTGCAAATTAATTCATGAGTTGTAAAGTACACACACACACACACACACACACACACACACACGCACAGAGGTTGGGATCGGAAGAGATGGTCGGTGGGGGGGGGGGGGGGGCGGAAGGTCGGGAATGAGGGAGGGTGAAGTCTTTCCGCACGACGACTTCATTTACAACGAACTGTCCATCATCAACTGGGAACTAATCCTGGGGACATGACTTTACAACGACAGGAAGCGTCCCGACTGATCCCAGACAGTGATTGAGTGAGCGCGCGCTGGGTGGGTGGGAGCAGAGGATGGCAGCATTTAAAAAGGGAAGCAGAAGACTGCGGTGGGTCAGACCTTCGCCAAGCGCGGTAGCTGAGGGTAGCTAGCTAGCTAGCTGGCTATTGGTCCGTCTTCACATGAGACAGAATCCTCTGAAGTAGCTTGTGTTGTTGTGATCGGAGTCTTCAGACTGTCGTTGGTAGGTTTAAAACAGTTATACCTACTGTCTTCTGTGTTGAAGGGGGACTGTGGCGATTGCTGTTGTTGATGATGTTGTTGCTGCTGCTGCTGCTGTTGTTGTTGTTGTTGTGTGTACCGAGTGTATATTCATCCAAGACTTTTGAGATATACTCGCTTTTCTGTTTGTTTGTGTTACCGTTTGCACAGTATTAGACCGTGTAACTCAACCAGTTAATAAACAGATACATTGATTAACACATGAATGAACGGATGAAATATAGAAATGGAAAAAAATAAAATTAATGAAAACAACACAATATAAAAAATTAATACCATGCTCAGAGCATAAATCGCTTCGAAAAAAACAAAACAAAAAAACATCACTTGGAATTTGAGGCGACATATATGTGTGTGTGTGTGTGTGTGTGTGTGTGCGTTTAATGTCCATTAATGTTCGTTTATTTATTTATAATAAATATTATTATTTATGATTATTATTATTCTTTGGGTTATTATAATTTCTATCATAATGATGTTGATTTTTATTATTAATTAAACATTTTAGAAATCATCGTTTCTGTATAATTATTCGAATGAAAAGAGGTGGAAAAAGTTATAAAAATAAAATCATCTAGGTTTTTTTGTGTTTTTTTTTAAAGAGAGAGGGCATGGTGAAGGTTGAAGAAGACTGGCGTTTGAACAGTTGGAAACTGATACCACGTTTTGGACCGGACACTGTTAGTATGCACTTAACAGCAGTAGGTCTGGAGAGAAACAAGTGCAGGCGACTAAACTAACTCTTCCACGTCAAGAAAACAATCATAGAATGATGAATAAACAATGAAACCAGGATCAACAAATAGTAAAGAGTGGCAACTCTCTCCATTACGCAAGGTACACAACTTCAAGTCAGTGATGTTTACGCTATCGACTCAGCCAGCAAACAGGTAAATAAAAGGTATATTGGAACAAACCCAGACATTTCTTCGAATAGGAAGCGCCGGGCCTGTCCTTATACCAATCATTTGACATGTGCACACAGCAGCAAAGACAGAAGAAATGTGCAAACACAAATTAGCTTTTATTCAAGACCGGCATAGCCTCTTTAATCCTGAATAAGCCACACAGAACACATGGACAATACAGAACAAACACATGATTGCCTCGATGGTTTATCAACTGGAAATTAACAAATAATGATGTTTGGTTTTTTTCCTGTCTCCAAGGTCAGTGCCGTGTTGGGTGAATATACACGCCATCGTCATGACCAGCCAATCAGAAGACGACGCCATCGTCATGACCAGCCAATCAGAAGACGACGCCATCGCCATCGTCGGTGTGGGCTGCATCACGCCAGGTGCCGAGAACCTGGATGAATTCTGGCGCCTGCTGGTGAACGGAGAGAACCACGTGACTGACATTCCCCTCGAGCGATGGAACGTGAACGCTTACTACAGTCCGGACTCCATGTCTCCCGGGAAGTCTTACGTCAGAAGGGCGGGGCTTGTCCGTGCGTAAGTACCGCTGATTGGTTGATCGTTTGATTGATTGATTGATTGATGCAGTGAGAGTTGCATCGTTGTTGATTGGCAGGGTGATATGCGCTTGTTGCCGTGCGGGGAGTAAAAAAAAAACAGAAAAAAAAGAGCTTGTCAGGTAATGTGTCTGGGGTGCTTATACTGACTGACCGGCTGTTGAGCATTATCGTAGAAATCGAAACAAAACCTCTACGTATTAAATCATCGTATGTTCAGACTAAAACAAACAAACAAACAAAACTGAACAACAACATCAACAGCAACAAAAGGCTTTGCAGTAACATGGTTTTTATTGGCAGTTGTCAAAATCAGAAAAAAAATGTTCATGCATATGATTATTTTATCTACAACATGAGATACTTTCCTTCTGTTTTTTTTTCTGACAAAGTTATTCCAAATATTTGGAAGGTGGGGTGGTGATGGGTTTTAACGGTGTATTAAGTCCTGCTTAGTCCCCCCACAGTCACTTTACAGTTGTGACCATTTATTTGCACACCCCAATGAGTGGAGTGATGGCCTAGAGGTAACGCGTCCGCCTAGGAAGCGAGAGAGAATCTGAGCGCACTGGTTCGAATCACGGCTCAGCCGCCGATATTTTCTCCCCCTCCTCTAGACCTTGAGTGGTGGTCTGGACGCTAGTCATTCGGATGAGACGATAAACCTGAGGTCCCGTGTGCAGCATGCACTTAGCGCACGTAAAAGAACCCACGGCAACAAAAGGGTTGTTCCTGGCAAAATTCTGTAGAAAAATCCACTTCGATAGGAAAAACAAATAAAACTGCACGCAGGAAGAAATACAAAAAAATGGGTGGCGCTGTTGTGTAGCGACGCGCTCTCCCTGGGGAGAGCAGCCCGAATTTCACACAGAGAAATCTGATGTGATAAAAAGAAATACAAATACAAATACCCAAGTCCTTAGTTTATTACAGCCTTTTCGGGCGTGAGATGATGAACGCCAGTAATTTATGTCGACAGCCTGCTCGTTTCATTTCACTAAATGATGGTGTGATTGACACATCTGTGATGCACGTCACACTGAAAAGCCTCAGGGCACGTGTACTAAACAGTGACGACGATTTTAAGATGATCTATCAAAAACAACTGAAGTGAATACAAGGGACAAATTAACAGAAGCAAAAAAAGAAAAGAAAAAAAAATCAAGATTTGGTCAAAGCATATATGCACACCCCTCAGTAGAATTGCTATTCTCAAATCTCTCATACTTTCAAAGCTTATATATTATGGATTCTTCTTCCAAACCCTCCAGACAAAGATGTAAAGGAATTACAGAGACTATGCTACGAATTCGTATGGGATAAGAAACCAGATAAGATTAAAAGAAAATACTCGATACATAATGTAGCAAATGGAGGAATAGGTATACCAAACATAGAAAAGTTTATACATGCTCTTAAGATAACATGGATAAGGAAAGTATACACAGGAACACCAAAGTGGAAGAGAATCTTACTTATAAAATGCCAAGAAATTAATTGACTACATCTGTATGTTTCAAGAAAATTTCTAAATATCGAAAGTAACCAATTTTGGAAAGATGTTTTTCAGGCATACACGAATTTTACGAAACATATAGAATTAAAAGAGCCACACGAGGTACTTGCAGAGCCCCTTTTTATAAGGACAAATTTAGAGTTGGTAACAACACAATCCATTACAAATATTGGACAAACAAGAATATATTTCTGGTTAGAGATGTTGTTGATGAGAATGGGTGCTTCTTTAATTACAATGCTTTACAGAAAAAATATAACATTAATGTAAATCATTTAGTGTATATGGGATTGATACGTTTGATAAAAAGTTACTTAATCACACACAATATTTGTCTTAGTGATAAAACCTGTAATGAACAATCGAAAGCACTACACTTAATATCCTTTACTATGAAAGGCTCGCAAATATATTATGATATACTTCTTGAACCACTCTTTATTTACAATAATAAATTCCTTTGTTAAGTGGGAGAAAAAAAATAGATATCATCGTTAATTGGGTAACCACCATGAAGCAAACTAAAAAAAAAGAGTAAAAGATAAAACTGACATGGTGTCAAATTAGAATTTGTCAGAAGATTTTAGTTACAAACAAAATTCTGAAGAAAATGGGCATTGCAAACAGTGACAAGTGCAATTTCTGAAAAAAAATGAAATAGATTCAGTACAACATTATCTATGGTATTGCAAGTTCTCTCAATTGTTTTGGAAGGAATTAGAGAACGTTTTTATAGAAAGATGTGATACTCGCTCAAACGTTGTTAAACATAGAACTAGTTCTCTTTGGAAATGATGAAATTACAAAAAACATATGAAACTTCCAACGATACTATTCTTTTTGCAAAATATTTTGTTCATAAATGCAGAATAAATAAAACTAAACCATGTATAGAGCACTTTCTGAATGATTTAAGAAATAGTTATAAAGTAGAAAGATATATGCATTCAATGGAAATGTTAAGCGTTGTATTTACGAGAAAATGGTGTCAATATATAAAACTTCTCGAAAACAATAACCCATAACAAAATATGATGAAAGATCAAAATGCACAACAATAATGAAGGCTCAATGATATATTTTTATACTTGAAGAACAGATGTACGTGAATGTGTAAGTATGCGAGTATGTAAATAGCATATGTATGTGTATTCATGTGCACTTATGTGTCTGCAGTAATAATGTTCAACATGACTGTGTAATGGGTGTTTAATATAGTCACGTATGGAAAACTAGAGGAAATGTTTTCATACAAAAGATACTCCATATAATTTTTTTTTTTTCAGAAACAGTGTATGGATTGTGTTCTTTTCACATTATGTTAGCTTAGCAAAGTGTCCATTATTCTGCGCCGATGCTAGGTATAATGTCTATTATATGTTATAAAACTGCACTGCTACACACGACGAAAATGTGTCCACCTTGACCAAACTGATTTTTTTTTTTTTTTTTAATCGAAATAAATTATTACCAACACCCAGAAAATATCGATCAGCATAGCGTAAATCCTTATAAAACTTTGAAAGGGGTGTAAGTTGGGGAAAAAAAACCCAAACAACAACAACAACAACAAAAAGAAGAAAAACAAAATAAAATTTTTTTTTTTTTAAAAGAAAGAAAAGAAAGAAAACAGTGGCGACGTGGCAATATCAGTGAAGCGCTGGGTACTCCTAGTGTTCATCAGCTGATCAGAGTTCGAGCTCCCGTTTCGGTATGGCGTGGCGTCCTCGGGAATGACATTTTACTCCTTTTTTTAATTTTTATTTTTTTACTCACTTGTGTAAACAAAGTGAGTCTATGTTTTAACCCAGTGTTCGGCTCTGTGTGTGTGTGTGTGTGTGTGTGTGTCCGTGGTAAACTTTAACATTGCCATTTTCTCTGCAAATACTTTGTCAGTTGACACCAAATTTGGCATAAAAATAGGAAAAATCCAGTCATCTTGTTTAAAACAATATTGCACCTCTGGGATGGGCACAAATTTTTTTTTTTTAAAAGAAGCCAAATTATATGCAAACTGAATTTACTGTTAATTTTTTTTTTTTTTTTTTTTTTTTGTTATTCTCTAAAGTTGGCACTTTGATCTGATATTCTGACACAACAACAAGAGCAGTCATTTTTATCATTTTTTGTTCAAACAGGAACTTCTTTTGCTAAGCATGGAAGTTATATTTATTTTGCATGTCTTTGGTGCAGATAGTAAAAAAAAAAAGGGAAATTAATCTGTAATTAATGCTATGGGGCTTAATTTGCATTAAACTGATCTTTCTCATCTTAAACATTACATTTTGAAACTATACTCAATGCATAAGAAGCTTGTGTGTTTTACTCTCAGTGTACAGGGCTTTCACTAAGTTCATTCGCCCAAGTGGTCTTTTTCGGAAAATACTAAAATCATTACGACCGTTAGGACTTTTTTTTATCTTTTTTCTTTTTCTTTTAACCCGAAGCTATATAATAACAAATACAGAACACATTTTAACGATTGGATTTAAAAAAAAAAAAAAGTGTATCACAAGTGAGTCTTGAAGGCCTTGCCTCTGTTGTTGTTTGTTTGTTTGTTTGTTTTGCTCACTCCGCTCATGCGTGAACCAAGTGTTCTTTTCCTTGAATGGGAATGTTTCTCTTTTGGCATTTTGGAAAAGATACCGGAGAGATTTGGGGCCAGTAATAACAGATGATAACTGATATGCGACTAAAAGGGTGATATATATATATATATATATATATATATATATATATATATATATCTGTTGAGCATAATTTTAGTATGGGGCTGACTTGACTCGGAAAAGGAGTTCGAACAAATTTGGATTAGTGTGTTTATTGCGGTTTTTTTTTTAATTTATATTTTCTTTATCTGAGACATGCCTCTCTGTCTGTCTCTGTTTGTCTCTGTCTCTATCTTTGTCTGTCTCTGTCTGTCTTTGTCTGTCTCTGTTTGTATGTCTCTGTCTTTTTGTCTATCTCTCATTGTTTCTCAGTCTTTCGGTATATTCCCCCCCCCGCCCCCTCCCCCTTTTTTTCAGTTTCTCCTTTTGTCCTAGCCTCTCTCTGCATCTCTGTATATATATATATATATATATATCTCTTCTTCTTCTTCTCTTTTTCTCTCGCTCACTGTCTCCCTTGCCCGGTCTATAGCCGGCATTTCTTCAACGGATGTTTTAGGATATGGAACATGACAAAAACAACAAAAAAAGAAGAAAAAAAAGAAAAGAAAAGAAAAGAAAAAAAAAGAAAGAAAAAAGAAAAAGGAAAAGGAAAAAAAAGAAAAAAAGAAAGAAAAAAGAAAAGAAGAAAAAAGGGAAAAAAAAGAAAAAAAGAAAGAAAAAACAAAAAAGGAAAAAGGAAAAAAATAAAGAAAAAAGAAAAAAAGAAAAAAGAAAAAAGAAAAAGGAAAAAGAAAAAAAGAAAAGAAAAGAAAAAGAAAAAAAGAAAAAAAGAAAGAAAAAGGAAAAGGGAAAAAAAAAGAAAAAAAGAAAGAAAAAAAAAAAAAAAAAGAAGAAAAAAAAAAAGAAAAAAGAAAAAAGAAAAAGGAAAAAGAAAAAAGAAAGAAAAAGAAGAAAGAAGAAAATGAAGAAAGAAGAAAGAAAAAGGAAAAAGAAAAAGGAAAAAAGAAAAGAAAAAAGAAAAGAAAAAAGAGAAAAAAGTAAACAAAGAAAAAAACGAAAAAAAAAAGAAAAGAAAAACAAACAAAAACAAAAACAAACAAACAAAAAAAACCAACACAAAAAACCAGAAGAGGATGCAACGGCTCAATGAATCATTGATAAGCTCTTCGGTATCCTAGTAATCCTCAACAATGTCGCTGTCTGTCTGTCTGTCTTTTTCTCTCTATGCCTTTGTCTCTGTCTCTCTATATCCGTCTTTTTCTGTCTCGGTCTCGGTCTCGATCTCTCTCTCTGTCTCTTTCTGTCCGTCTGTCTCTCCCCCCTCTCTCTTCCTGTCTCTCTCCCTCTCTCTCTCTCCCTCTCTCTATCTACACCCCAACCCTCTCTCTCTCCCCCCCCTCTCTCTACACCCCCTCTCTCTCCCCTCTCTCTCTACACCCCCTCTCTCTCCCCTCTCTCTCTACACCCCCCTCTCTCTCCCTCTTTCTCTCTATACCCCCACCCTCTCCCACCTCTCTCTCTACACCCCCCTCTCTCTCTCCCCCTCTCTTTCTCTATACCCCCACCCTCTCCCTCCTCTCTCTCTCTCTCTCTCTCTTTCTCACCGACACAAACGCAGGGAATGAGAGAGCAACAATGTGCACGCTTGTTTCCAGGCCGGACGAATGGGATAACCGACTGTTCGGGATCAACGACTTCGAGGCCAACCAGACGGATCCCCAACAGCGCCTCGTGCTGGACTGCACCCACATGGCTCTGGAGAACGCGGGCATCACCAAGCAGCGGCTCCAGGGCTCCAACACCGGCGTCTACGTCGGTGAGTTGAGTCCAGAAGGGGGCCCATCACGGGTTTCTGGATGTGAAAATAACAATTATTATGTTGATGGCGTCTAACTTCTAAATTGGCGGGTGTAATTATGTTGATGGCGGGCTTAATTATGTCGATGTGGTCTAACTTCTAAAGTGGCGGGAGTAATTATGTTGATGGCGTCTAACTTCTAAAGTGGCGGGAGTAATTATGTTGATGGCGTCTAGCTTCTAAAGTGGCGGGAGTAATTATGTTGATGGCGTCTAGCTTCAAAAGTGGCGAGCGTAATTATGTTGATGGCATCTAGCTTCAAAAGTGGCGGGCGTAATTTTGTTGATGGCGTCTAGCTTCTAAAGTGGCGAGCGTAATTATGTTGATGGCGTCTAACTTCTGAAGTGGCGGGCGTAATTATGTTGATGGCGTCTAACTTCTAAAGTGGCGAGCGTAATTATTATGTTGATGGCGTCTAACTTCTGAAGTGGCGAGCGTAATTATGTTGATGGCGTCTAGCTTCTAAAGTGGCGGGAGTAATTATGTTGATGGCGTCTAGCTTCTAAAGTGGCGGGAGTAATTATGTTGATGGCGTCTAACTTCTAAAGTGGCGAGCGTAATTATGTTGATGGCGTCTAACTTCTGAAGTGGCGAGCGTAATTATGTTGATGGCGTCTAACTTCTAAAGTGGCGAGCGTAGTTATGTTGATGGCGTCTAGCTTCTAAAGTGGCGGGAGTAATTATGTTGATGGCGTCTAGCTTCAAAAGTGGCGAGCGTAATTATGTTGATGGCGTCTAACTTCTAAAGTGGCGGGAGTAATTATGTTGATGGCGTCTACCTTCTGAAGTGGCGGGCTTAATTATGTCGATGGGGTCTAACTTCTTAAGTGGCGAGCGTAATTATTATGTTGATGGCGTCTAACTTCTGAAGTGGCGAGCGTAATTATGTTGATGGCGTCTAGCTTCTAAAGTGGCGGGAGTAATTATGTTGATGGCGTCTAGCGTCTAAAGTGGCGAGCGTAGTTATGTTGATGGCGTCTAACTTCTGAAGTGGCGGGCGTAATTATGTTGATGGCGTCTAACTTCCAAAGTGGCGAGCGTAATTATTATGTTGATGGCGTCTAACTTCTGAAGTGGCGAGCGTAATTATGTTGATGGCGTCTAGCTTCTAAAGTGGCGAGCGTAGTTATGTTGATGGCGTCTAGCTTCTAAAGTGGCGGGAGTAATTATGTTGATGGCGTCTAGCTTCTAAAGTGGCGGGAGTAATTATGTTGATGGCGTCTAGCTTCTAAAGTGGCGAGCGTAATTATGTTGATGGCGTCTAGCTTCAAAAGTGGCGGGCGTAATTATGTTGATGGCGTCTAGCTTCTAAAGTGGCGGGAGTAATTATGTTGATGGCGTCTAGCTTCTAAAGTGGCGAGCGTAATTATGTTGATGGCGTCTAGCTTCAAAAGTGGCGAGCGTAATTATGTTGATGGCGTCTAACTTCTAAAGTGGCGAGCGTAATTATGTTGATGGCGTCTAACTTCTAAAGTGGCGGGAGTAATTATGTTGATGGCGGGCTTAATTATGTCGATGGGGTCTAACTTCTTAAGTGGCGGGAGTAATTATGTTGATGGCGTCTAACTTCTAAAGTGGCGAGCGTAATCATGTTAAAAACAAAAAACAAAACAAAAAAACAACAACCAAACAAACGAACAAAAAAACACACAAAAAACAACCAATAAAAACAAAACACAAAACAAAACAAACACAAAAAAAAGCAAAAAAAAAAAGCCAACAAACAAACCAACAAAACAAAAACAAACAAAAAAACCCACCCAACTCACGCCACCACGATCCGTCCCGTGACGCGTTGACATGTTACGCAGGTTCCATGAACTCCGACTACCGTGGCCTCTTCACGGCGGCCTCTACCATCGTGGGCAGCTATACGGCCACAGGCATCAGCAACTCCATCATCTCCGCCCGCCTCTCCTACGTCTATGACCTGCGCGGGCCCTCCATGACTGTCGACACCGCCTTGCTCCTCCGCCCTCGTCAGCGTCCACCTCGGAGCCCAGGCCATCCGTTCAGGTGAGCCGCCCGGTCTCTCTGGCGTCCTCATCATCATCGTAGTCGTCGTCGTCGTCGTGATCGTCATCATCGGCAGCAGCAGCAGCAGCAGCAGTATCGTCGTCATTCTCTCTTTATCAAAGTCAGCATATAAGCGACCAAGAGTCGTGTCGTCGTCATCATCATCATCATCATCATCATCATCGTCAGTAGCAGCAGCAGCAGCAGTAGTATCGTCATCATCCTGTGTCTCGTCTTGATTTGATCTTTATCGATGTCAGCATATAAGCAACCAAAGTGATGTCGTCAGCATCACCATCCTCTTCATCATTATGATCATTATCAGTGGTAGCAGCAGCAGCAGTATCATCATCATTCTCTGACATTCTTTCGGTCAGCATGTAAGCGACAAAACGTTGTGTCGTCGTCATCATCATCATCATAATCATCATCATCATCATCATTACCATCAGCAGCAGGAGCAGCTATCGTTATCATTCTCTGGTCTTTATCGAAGTCAGAATGTGAGCGACCAAACGTCATGTCATCAACATCATCATCATCATCATTATCAGTAGCAGCAGCAGCAGCAACAACAACAGCAGCAGCAGCAGCAGCAGCAACAACAGCAGCAGCAGCAGCAGCAGTATCATCATCATCCTCTGTCACGTTTTGATGTGATCTTTATCGAAGTCAGTATCAGCAATAAATGCTATATCATTATCATCGTCCTCCTCGTCATCATCGTCATCATCGATATCATCATCATTATCTTCAACCTTAGCAGCAGTAGCAGAAGCAGTATCCTCATCATCCTCTGTCATGTCTTGATCTTACTTATTGAAGTCAGTACAAGCGACAAAAAATTGTCATCATCATCATCATCGCAGTCGTCGTCACGAAAAGAAGAGAAAGAAGGCGGAGGAGAAGGAGAAGAAGGAAGAAGAAGAATGAGGAGGAGGAGAAGGAAAGAAAGAAGGAAAGAAAACTGTGGATATGATCGTGCAGGAGACTGCGACATGGCCATATGCGGGGGCACCAACTACCTGACGCTACCGGACGTGTTCGTGCACCTGAGCAAGGCCCACATGCTGTCACCTACTGGGCAGTGCCACGCCTTTTCTGGCAACGCTGACGGCTACACGCGAGGGGAAGGCTGCGGGATGCTGATCCTCAAACGTCTCGGAGATGTGAGTTGTCATGATGATAACTATGATAATAATAATAATAATGATGATAATGATGTTAATAATGTTAATGACCATCATCATCATCATCATCACAAAAATCATACTTATAAAAATCGATATCGTAATCATAATGACGCTATACCACTACTACTACTGCTACTATTAAATGATGATGATAATAATAGTAATTATATCAATAATAAGAATAATGATGCTGATGATGCTGATAATGAAGAAGTTGATGATGATGATGATCATGCTATTACTACTATAATAATAATAATAATAATAATAATAATAATAATAATAATGAGAAGAAGAAGAAGAAGAAGAAGAAGAAGAAGAAAAAGAAGAAGAAATGAATATCGGCACTAAATCCTGTCCCGAGATAAATCAAAGCGCTGTCGCACCAGTCATTCACACACGTATGCACAGCTCTCGATTCAGAGCCGGATGAAAGACTCAGCTTTCTTCGCCAGTCAGTTTCAAGTGCAACACTACGTGGTGACAGAAGTACGGAGAAGATGGTGTCTAAGAAAGCTGGGAATTCCCTTGTGAAGCATATGAAAAATGGCCTCTTCTACAACTGAAAAATATTGAGAGCAGTAGATTCGCAGATAACCAACCAGTGATCTGGTCGCATTTTAGTGACATCGGTACTTTTCCAGCTCTGCTGTAATGCGACATTGGTATTTGTATTTGTATTTCTTTTTATCACATCATATTTCTACAGCGCCACCCATTGTTTTGTATTTTTTCCTGCGTGTAGTTTTATTTGTTTTCCCTATCGAAGTGGATTTTTCTACAGAATTTTGCCAGGAACAACCCTTTTGTTGCCGTGGGTTCTTTTTCGTGCGCTAAATGCATGCTGCACACGGGACCTCGGTTTATCCTCTCATCCGAATGACTAGCGTCCAGACCACCACTCAAGGTCTAGTGGAGGGGGAGAAAA